>NW_005842027.1:1476371-1488714 GCF_000455745.1 Alligator sinensis | reverse complement strand
GGTCCCTGTTCAGGAAAACAGAGGCAAAGAAACTGTTAAAAATATCAGCTTTCTTGTCTGGCATGGCCACAAGATTACCGTTTCTGTCTTGCAGGGGCTCTACATTGCCTGGTGCCCTCTTCTTGCTCCCAATGTACTTGAAAAAGGACTTTTTGTTGTCCTTAATCCTGGATGCTAGCCTGAGTTCCATCTCTGCCTTGGCCTTCCTAATAGCCCTCCTACACTCATGGGCTGAGGAGGAGTACTCCTTCTTGGTGATAGCTAGGTCAAGGGCAGTTCTCATATGCTTGGAACTTTTGAAAATGAGGCTGGTGCCACTGCATGAATTCAAGAGCTTCTTTAAGCTTCTACAACAAACTTTTTTTCTTTTTTTTTTTTCCCGTAATGTGCATTTGTGCATCCTTTTCAATTCAGGAAATATACAGAATAAGACTTCTGTGCCCCCAGAAAAAAAAAAAAGAGCAAGATAAGATAAGACATGATGGAGTGGACATACAAAATCTACCTTTCCACCATCAGCATTATATTCCTTTTCATCCCCTTCTAGGAGCCTGGCCAGGCCAAAATCAGTGATCTTCACGTGGTTTGGTGATTTCACCAAGACGTTCCGGGCTGCCAGATCTCGGTGAACCAGTCTCCTCTCTTCCAGGTACATCATTCCCTGAGGGACAATAACATTAATCAAAAAAACCGTTAGAAATATTTTTAGAATCCACCCCCTCCCCCAAATCCCCTTCGTTTATAAAACCTGTTTCCTTAACCTCTTACAAAATAGTCTCTATGTTATTATCTACAGTAAAATAGTGATAAGAGGTTACTGACACATTGTGTTGTTCAGGGATGCAAAAACAGCTAGGGGGAGACTGTCATTGCACCAAAGAGCTGACGGTCTAGACCAGGGGTGCTCAATGTCTGGTCTGTGGGCCAAATGCGGCTCATGGAGCCATTACATATGGCCCATGGAGCTCCCATGGAGTGGGAAATTTCAGGGTAGGGGAGTGGTGGCCATTAATACAATCACCCTCCTCCAGCCAAATTCCTGAACCCCAAGCTCCCCAAGGCTGGTCACAGCTGGGCCACACCCCCTCCCCCACCTCTGGATGGGGGCTGTGTCATGCCCTCTTCAATGGCAGGGCTGGGATGGGGCCAGGTCATGTCCCTGGCAGGTCTGGGGTGGGGCCAGGTCATGTCCTCTTTTCCCCCTGTGGGGCAAAGCCACACCCGCTTTTTCGAGCCACATGGCCAGGTTGCAGCTGGATTGCCCCACACCCCCATCTGCATGGCCAGATAGCACCCACTTCCCTGGCCTCAGTGCCAGACTGGGATCTGGCCTGTAGAGAGAGCATTGCCCATCTGGCCCACCAGAGAAAAAAGTTGTGCATCCATGGTCTAGACAAGATGCACAAAGAAAGTATTATTATCCCCTATTTACAAATTAGGAATGAAGCACAGTGGCCGCATCTACATGAGCAGCAGGTCATTTAGTACTGGCTTAGTATTTGCATAAGCAAGCAGTAAATGACTGCACAGCAACCAGCAGTACTGTACAGTACTGTCCTCACACAGTTTTTTTTCTGATGTTATTGCGCAGTAGTGTTGTGTCACAGTTAGTGCCTGGCAATGCTACTGCTTGGTAGGAATGAGCTACTGCTCAGCAGCTCATTGCTACTGTGCAGTAACGTCTTGTATAGATCCGCCCAAAGTGATTAAGGCCACTAAAGGTGCTGTCCCCTCAATCACTCTGCTGCTCCACGTAGGGTGTCTCCTAAGCAGGAGGTGTTGCAAGTAAGTCTGCATAGCACTTCTGAGAGACACCACCCCACCCAATAAGCTCACCCTCAGAGTTGTGCAGACATGGCAACACTGCTCCTAGTTTAGCAGGCATCCTATGTAGATCAGTGCAGTATGTCTGGGGGCACTGCAGCTAAGCATGGTAAGTTTAGTGCACAGACAGAGCTTCAATAACTTTCCCAAGGCTCTGCAGCGAGTCTGGTATGGCTCAGAAGTGATACCAGATTTCTTAAATTGTAGTCCGGTGCCTTAAGTACAAGACTACTGATCTTTTCCATGCCCAAATGCTTTGAGCTGGATACAAATTTTCAATATCCTCAGTGAATTATGGGGAAAACAGCTCTGTGTTCTGCTGGCTGCAATCCAATTGCTTTTCTACCTCCTTAAAATTTTTTATCTAGTGTTATAATTGGATATAAGATCAATAGTCAATGTGTTTTGTGAACATATATATTTTGTCACAAGTAGTTTTGTTAACAAGCCACCCAGGTGTCTTAAAAGATAAGCTAAAATATGCCCAAACTGCCTGGCCTGCATCCGACTTAATCATTTTCTTAGTCCGATGAGAGAGTAACTGCTTGCTATTGGGACGTGTGTTTACATGATGCTTCATGACACTAAGACCAACACCAAGACTTAGTCTTATTAATTATACAGTATATAAAGGATATCTAGGCTGAGTAACAAGCCTATAATTTCATAAAGAGGCATTTATGACATTAGCAGTCATGATAGTGACCTACAGAAGAAATCACATGCTAGGTAATTACCCTTAAGGTATCTTTTAATATATTAGCTCTATATAATATATATGGTAATTAGAAAAAAAACACTGCTGAATACTGAGGAGTTCGTATTATCATATAAAATATATATGAGACTTGAAAGAGTCACAGGCAGTGATAACAATAAATAAATTACTCATTATTCAGTAAGACCATATTGTGATTCCTTTATACCAGGTGGAATGCTGCTAGCTGCCTAGCCCTATTTACTCTAATGGGACTACTCAATATAGTTGTGCCAGAATCTAGCATTATGCTGACAGAAAGTGGACATCTCTACAGAAGTCATCAAGTGAAGCCCTGAGCTGTATTTCAGCGAAGGGAGCAGTAACCAGAAAGCATTGCTTTTAACTGGAAGATTTCAATGCAACAGACACAAAAGGTTTTGAAATACACAGGGGATATTCAGGATAAAAACTGTTTTGGTTTTAATGCAATATTTTTTGCTGCAGTCAAGATCAAGAGGCTTGAACAGGGATGTAGGGACTATTTGGCATACAGTAAATAGAATTATTTTTAAAAGGCACTGTTAGCTGAAGCAAGCCCTCATGCCAATTGCAAATCAATGCTGCTGGCTGTTGAACATCAGACTTTGAAGGATTAGCAGTTTCTGACATCAAAACAAAAGCAATAGAAAACAGACAAATAAATCTTACAGGTCAAACCATTATGAGCCATATACCAAACTTGTCATAAAAAAATAGATTGCTTTAGTTTAGACGGCACCATGATCAGGCAGAATTCAAGCAAAGAAGAGATACTAGATAAACAGTGCAGTCACTTAGAAGCAGTGACACTGAGTGATAGGGAAACAATAACAACATCAACAAGAAAAAGTGGCCATATCAAACTAGGTCACACTGAGAATTTATAGAATTCTTCTTCTTTTGTGTACCCTATGCTGGGCAATTACTTGAGAGAACAATATGGGCCTATAACTAAGCTGTTTCTTTACTAATATATATATACCTTGAGATACTGCACTTGGCACTCTCCAGCCACATGCACTCTGAAGGTGCTGACAGACGTAACAATTTTTGCCCCATCTGGCCACAAAAAGCAATTTATAGCTGTGACCAAATGCATGTGCATGGCTGCAAACAGCTTAAAAATGACTGATTGGGTGAAAAATCTGACACCTCATTGCATGAGGTACCACATAAGATGTTACAAACTGTAGCATCTTTTGTAACTTGTGTCTGCAGAGTGACTGACTTCCTAGTGCTGTCTCCTCCAAACTTTACTCCTGCAACTTGAGTTCTTCTTTCTGTGCAGGTGGTTACATTTGTCCTCCTTGCAGATATCTGTTACAATGATGATGTTCCTCAAAACAGAAGACTCCAAATGCACCCATTTAACCCCTTCTCTATTTAAACATTTATAATTTGGCCTGATTTTGTGGATGAGTAAATAGATTCTAAACTTTATAGTCCTGTAATTTTTCCTGCAGTCTGTGCTTGGGCAAAACTGCTGATAACAGCTTCAAATGAGCTGTTTATCTCAAAAAAGACTGAAGGAGCCAATCCCACAAAATGATCTACGGAAGATCCTTTATGCCATCATCGAGTGCCCATGAATATAGGGAGACAAATGCTGCAAAGACCTTTTAGTAGGTTTATATCACTGAAAATTCTGTATTCTACTGGGGAAACACAAGGCATGTTATGACTTTTTTCCTTCCTATTAGCAAGATCATTCGGTGGCATGTAAACAATATAAACAAAAGGCATTTTTATAACTAAAATTCATACTATGCGGGAGAAATCAAAACAATGGGGGAAGGAAACGTATTGTGTTTTTGCAGTGTACCATTTAAACATATGTTATGCTGGAACCATCAACTTGAAGACCTTTTCAAACTTGGCAGGAGAAGTTTTATATATGTATTTTTAACCTTTATATAAAATACAGGAGTATGGTGAGCAAAAAATATTTGCATTTCACAGCTGATGCCAACACTACTCAACAGATCTGCAATCAAATATCAAAAGGATATTTTATGTGAGTTACACTGACAGAGTTATGAGACAACTTGACCCAGACAATGGCAAAGGATATATTTCTAAAAACCACACTAAAAGCCAGTTTCTGAGAATAGATTGGCTTGTGTTATACTCAGCACAGTATGCGGGATTATGGCAATTTAATTCCTCCGAGTATTTGTTCATCAAATTAGGTCTTTGGGGATATCCAAGGCAATCAGAATATAATTTTATGGGATAATAAAAATCCACAGCAGAGAAGGGCTGAACAGAGATAAAATTGTTTTGCGTTTGTTTTTGTATCAAAAAGCTGACTAAGGGGTGTGATTGTATAATGAACATTAATGGGGAAAGTCCAGTGCTTAAACATAAACTTTAGTTGTTTCCAAGATCCTTGATGCCAGATTCACCTCTTAGAGGGGTTCGAATCAGCTCTGGCTTATCCATCATTGATATTTCCTCATCACAATCATTACAGTAGTTTCCTCACTGAGGATGTCATTAGAAATGCAATTACTGCCAAGACCCTTTAACATAAAATCACTCTCTGAATCAGAGCCTAATGCCGTTAAGAAATCAAACAGTCATTGCAACCAGCTATAACAAAGATAGGTTGAGCAAACCCCTTTGGAATTTTGGCTTGAATAAGGGACAGTCTGCCATTTATTATAATGATACCCCTTATCTTAAACCCAAAGAACATAACAGACGTATATGGAGATAAACCTGCACTGTACCAATTCCTTACTTATACAAATATGTATTATGGTTATTATAGGCATTATAGTGTGTGTATGTATATAATGCCTTTAGCTAAGGCTCCCTTCATACATGCTGTTACCACCCCCCCCCACCCCGCCAAACACACAACCTCTGTCTCCTGTTCCCAGACCAAATGTCTTAACCCTTTAGCTAAAAATTGGGAGAGTCCCCACCCTCCCCTCAAGTCATGTTTTCCTGGAGTAGTTTTGGGACTCAAAGTTATGTGTGCGCCTCAGCAATTCTGGTCTGTCACAGAGTCTACACACTTCTAAAGGAAAGCACAATGCAAGGGTAACTGCATAGATAAAAATACAACCCAAAATGTGTGTAAGTGCCAAAAATTGTGTGGCTAGGTAAGTGCTACTTAGGAGCAGAAAGGTGAAAGAGGTTGTGGCTCATGACACCATACACTTACAGATCTCATAGAATCACAGAATCATAGAAAGAAGGCCTGTAAGATCAAGTTCAGTCCCCTGCCATGGGCAGGAAGTTATTGGGCTCAAATGAGCTCAAAAAGGTGCTTGTCCACCCTCCTCCTGAACACCACCAGGGATGGCGACTGCACCACCTCTGCTGGAAATGTGTTCTAGATTCTAGTTACCCATATGGAAAAGATGTTTTTCCTTATGTCTAGCCTACACATTTCCTCAACTAACTTGTGCCCATTGGTCCTCATCCTCCCAGGGGGTGCTTTTCTGAAAAGTTGCTCTCCCAGACCCTGGTGTTCTCCCTTGACATATTTGCAGGAGGCTATCAAGTCACCGCTCAGCCTTCTTTTACTCCAACGGAACAAACCCAGATCCCAAAGTCTCTCTTCATAAGGCCTATCTCCCAGGCCCTTGATCATGTGGATGGCCCTTTTCTGTACCCTTTTGAGCTTGTCCAAATCCTTCTTGAAGTGTGGTGCCCAGAGCTGGACACAGTACTCCAGCTGTGGCCTCATCAATGCTGAATAGAGGGGGAGGAGCACCTCTCTGGATCTTTTGGTGGCACATCTGCTCGTGCATGCCAGAGTTCTATTCGCTCTGTTGGCAACTTCATCATGCTAGTGGCTCATATTTATCCTCTGGTCAATTGTCACCTCCAGGTCCCTTTTGGATGTAGTGCCAACCAGTGGACCACCACCCATTGTATAGCTATGGTGAGGGTTCTTCCTACCCAGATAAAGGACCTGTCACTTGTCCCTGTTGAACCTCATCTGATTGCATTCAGCCCATAGAATCAACCTGTCAAAGCCATCCTGGATCTTTGTCCTGTCCTCAGACATGCCCACTTGTCCCCACAGCTTGGTATCATCTGCAAACTTAGTCATTGTGCTTTTCACTGCCTCATCCAGGTCATTGATAAAAATGTTAAAGAGTATAGGCCCAAGCCCTGATCCCTGGAGGACACCACTGGAGATGGCCCTCCAGAATGAGGCCACCCCATCAATTACAATTCACTAGGATCAGCCACTAAGCCAGTTGCAAAACCACTTCACTGTAGCCTGGTCTAGGCCAATATTCTCCAAGTTAATTGAGAGGAATTCATGGGAAACAGTATCAAAGGCCTTACTGAAATCTAGGTAGATGACAACCACCTCCTGTCCCATGTCCAGCTGGTTAGTTACCTGGTCATAAAAGGGCACCAGGTTTGTTAGGAATGACCTCCCCTTGACAGAGCCATGCTGCTTGTTTCTCAGTACCTCACCAGTTGCGAACTTGTGGCTGATGGCCTCCTTGACAATTTTTTTAAAGATTTTTCCTAGGACCGAAGTCAGACTGACTGGTCTATAGTTAGCAGCATCATCCCTCTTCCTTTCTTAAAGATGGGTACCACTGTTAGCTCTCTTCCAGTCATTTGGGACCACTCCTGAGTTCTATGACTCTTTGAACAGCCTCGCCAGAGGCACCGCTGTGAGCTTGGCCAGTTCCTTCAGCACTATCAGGTACAGGTTGTCTGGCCCAGCCAACTTGAAAACATCCATATGATCTAAGAGTATCATTATCTTCACCTGTTCAGGACTAATTTTATGTGGACTACTGTCATTGCCATATTCTCTGCACCTCTGGACAAGTGGCGAGTTCTCACCTAGTTTCAGGAATACTGATGTGAACTAAGTATTAAGGAGCTCTGCCTTTTCACAGGGGTCAACTGTGGGCTTCCCCTCCATGTTCAGTAGGGGTGTGACAGTGGAGCTTGATTTTTTTTCTTGCTCCTTATGTACCTATAAAAGGATTTTGTCCTGTCTTTAATTTCAGTTGCCAGCTTGATTTCCATGCATGTGTTTGCTTTCGTTGCCTTGCCTTCCATGCATCCACTTGGCTTTCATTGTCTCATGTCTGCAGACCCTGGCCGCATGAGCATACACTTCTCTGGATGCTGAACTGTTTTTCCATTGCATGTACATTTCTTTTTTCTCTTTGAGAAGTTCCCTAATGTGTCTGTTGAGCCAGGTGGGTCTCTTGGCCCCCTTCCCTCTTTTTGACCATGTGGGGATGGCCTCTTTTTGAGCAGTGAGAATAGTCCCCTTAAGGAAGCACCATCCTTCATGAGCACCCAAGTCGTCCAATCACTGGTTGCAAAGGGCCTTACCAACTAGACTCCTCAGTTTACCAAAGTCTGCCCATCTGAAGTCTGGGACTTCTGTTCAGCTGGTAGAATTCCCAGCCTTTTGGAAGATGGTGAATCTAATCAAATCATTATCACTGTCACCCAGAGCACCTCCAGTCTTCAGGTCACCTACCACATCTTCCCCTTTGGTCAGCACTAAGTCCAGAGTGACTTTACTCCTAATCAGCCCCGCCACAGCCTGTGTCAAGAACAAGTCATCTATAGTTGCCAAGAAGTTGGTTGATCTGTTGGAGCTGGCTGAATGGTCTTCCCAACAGATGTCAGGGTAGTTGAAATCACCCATGCCAATCAAGTCTTTAGTACTGGCTGCCTTGGTCAGTTCCCTGTAGAATGCCTGATCGCTCTCCTCTTCTTGGTAGGGAGGCCTATAGTAGACTCCCACCATCAGGTCCCCTTTTCCCGAGCCCCCTTGTATCCTGACCTAGAGGGTCTCAAGGGACTTCCTCCTGCCATCAAATGTAACCTGCAGGGAGGGATACTGCTCTTTCACATAGAGGGTCACTCCTCCACCCTTCTTCCCAACCCTGTCCTTCCTATAGAGCCTGTAGCCCTCAATATCCACTACCAAGTCATATGTATCATCTCACCAAGTCTCCATCAATCCAGTGAGGTCAAATTCTTCATCTGCCAGAAGGGGTGCCAGTTTGTCCTGTTTGTTGTCCATACTTCTGGTGTTCCCGTAAAGACAGCTGAGCTCACCCCTAGTCATCTCAGGTTTTCTGTCCCTCTGCAAGTGTATCTGGGCATTGGTAGTTATCTGCATATCCCCTACATGAATACCCTTCTCTGGGTCCTCTTGGTCAAAGGATGTATGCCCAGCAGTGGATTTGTATAAAAAATTATGTATTTGTATCGTATCTCAATTCAAGTCTGATGCTGCTTTATGGCAATTAATAACAATACTCTGATCACCTTAAGCTCTTCATTGGAAAAGAGTATCTTCTATAAAAGAAGATGGACAAATTAGGGAAATTTCCCATATTTAGAGATTTTTCACAGGCATAAATTGCGGCCAGGTGCCTAACTCCCATTGAAAGACAAGGGCAGTTAGACACCTACATGTCATTTTTTACACTCAAATTTTTCCTCATAATTTAATAATCAAAATAAAAGTGCTGCTGAATGAAGAGAATTCTGTTTTCAACAATTCCCATGGACCACCATTGACACCAGCAGCAACTTGGAGCATAGTCTCAGAACTAGTGACTATAAGTGTGAGCTGGAAAAGGCTTTTCCAAGGTTTATTATGGATTGTTTGCTGGGGTCACTGCAGAGAGACATTTACTCAGGGTCCCTCAGCTAAATGTATCACCACCCTTGGGGAAAAAAGATGATATAAGAAACAAGATGATATAAGAAACATGATGGCAAGAAATCAAAATGCTTTGGGACCATGGAAAGGAGACAGCTAGTCCAAAACTTCTGGAGGTAAAGACAGGACATGGAACAGTTTTATGATTTAAAGTAAGTGCTGCAATGCAGCAGAAAAGTATCTAATAGGTTCATAAAGTATTAGGACTGCTACCAACATGGACATCTGTAGAACAGTATAGCCATTGTCTAAGGAAGGGAAGGGAGGGGGGCTTGCGAATATAAAAGAATGTTGAGGGAGGTTTTTTTAAAGCAAAATTGCACTTTTCAGATGTAGCTATGAAAGTTATAGGCTTGTCCCCTGAGATCCCCTGCCTTTAAGATGTGGGCACCTTTGCTGTTTTTTTCACTTTATCACCTAACGACTATCATTTGTCTCCCAGGTCCTGAGGGTAGTTGTTGAGCTGAGCTATGTTTTGTACAGCTTGCAGGTGTTGCAGGTCTGGGCTGTTCAGAGGCTTTTATTTGATTTTTCTTACCTTTCCGTACTTTTCAAAGTCCCACTTTGCTGGTCCCAGATGCTTTTTGATGCTTTTCGTAGTTGACAGGATTTGCTTACGAAAAGTCAAACTCTTTGATTGCAAAGAGCCCTGTCTGAAGTCTGTTTCCATAAGCTGTTGTATTACAATTTAAGGCTCTAGTTCTGTCACACTATTAAGGAATGTTTTAAGCAGATATATAAGCCCCACTGAAGGTAAAAGACAATTAACACAGATGGATTGAAGCAGATGCTTGTGTGTGTGGCTAAAACATGTCTTAGGCTCAAATTCTGCAACACTTGCTCTACAGCTGGAAATTTCCCGGTCGGAAGTATGATGTTTTACCAAAACAGGCACATTGGCATAAATTCTAATATGGATGCAGTTGAATCGATGAAAAGGCCATATCCTTATTCAGTTACTATACAGAAATTCTTTACCTTGAAAGCATGTTCAGCAAGGGTGGATCCAGGGGGCAGGGGACAGGGAGTGACGGGGAAACAGTGGTAACCTCCCCTTCAGCAGTGGAGCTCACTTGCCAGCTGCTCTACATGTCTGTGGCTGCTCAGTTCCCCACAGCCACAGACATGTGAGTTGGTTCCCTATGGAGTCCAAGGTATGGATAGAGCCCTGGGCTGGCTGAGAATACCGGGGGTGGGGGGGACCAAGTAGAGAGCAGGTAAGGAAGCAGGGGACTTATCTACCTGCTGCTGCTGCTGCTTTCCTTAGCTGAAGGCTTCTGGGAACAGCTTTCCAGTGTGCTGGGCTTGGTGGCGGTAGCCCAGCAGCAGCAGGTAGGTCCATGCTCCCTGTGCCCTCCCCACATTCCCCTGGCAGCTGCACAGGGTGCCACTCTGGGCTGCAGAGGGTGGTGTTAATGGGGAGTCCCCGCTTCCAGCATTTGCTCCTGGCCAATGGGAGACACCAACAAGTTGGGACCAAGAACCCACATGCTACCACCCACTGTCCCCAGCTGAGCCCAACACCTTGTGCAGCTGCTCACCACAGCCCCCAATTGAGTGAGATAGGAGTGGCTCCGGTGCTTCCCTCACCCCCAGGTCAGCCAGGGATAACTCATGCCAGAAAACAGAGGAGAAACTGGGAGAGTGTGTGTGTGTGTGTGTGTGTGTGTGTGTGTGTGTCGGGGGAGGGGGGGAAGGTGCCCTTGAGCATTGAAGAGGAGGGGATGCACAAATGGAACTGATGGGGTGGCTGCAGCACCCATAGCATCACCCACACCCCTTTTCAAAATCCTAGATCCTCCCTTGTTATTCAGCATGAGCATTTATATACAGGGAAACATATACTCATCTAAACCATTTCATATTGCTGTAACTGGGCATGTCTACATGTGCGCATTTATTGCTCAGGAACCAAAATTACTGTGCAGTACAGGCACGCATCTATATGTGCACACCTGTAGTACAGAGTAAATATGGTGACTTATGCTGATTGAGCATAAATTTGATACCTGCATCATGCAGACATCAAATTTACGCCTGGTTAGTTACTGTGCAGTAATGCACTCGTAGATGCCTTACACTTGTAGATGCCTTATTAATGTGCCTTAATGCCTGCACGTATAGACGCCAGCCTATTCCTGCTTACTGCACAGTAACTTACTGTGACGGTGTAATTGCACATGTAGACATACCCACTGTATGCCTACTAGAGAGAACTATGTCAATGTTAGTTAAAGCAGTGCAACTACAATGGTATATTTAAAGCTGTAGAATTTCTGTCTATAGGCAGGCCATAATTTGTGCTTAATTTGTGAATATGGTAGGACTATTTGTGTGTGTAAAGTGAGCGCAAGTGTTTGTAGGATCAAAGACTGATTTCTCCAGGTGATTAATCAAACTGTTGTTTAGGACGCACACAAATAGAAAAGAGCTTCACGTCAAAAAGATTGAGGGAGTTCTTTTAAACAGTGCTACCAGAAAGCAGTTATGCTGCAATAAACTTCTTAGTGTGATTAGTATTCTATTCTCTGCTACAGAAATTAACAACTTCAAATACAGGGAGAGGAAAATTTGATCTGCCCAGCCAAGGCAGTCAAAGGGAGTCAAAAGAAGCCTTCCTGACTTCAATACCTATTTCCACTTACCATTGTCAGGCCACGAAGCAGAATCATCAAGCTAGGAAATTTCAAGTTGAAGCCAGATCTCATGGACATTAATTTCCATAAAGGGCAGGAATACCATTTCCTCTTTTCATCATACTAACTTGAATCATTAGTAAAGAAAGCTTGACATGATTATTTCTCCTATTCCTGTCCCTACTCCACTAAAGGAAGTGTAAATCTACCTAGGACTTATGCTAAACATTCTTTCAAAGTAGAGAGGCAGCTTTTGGTGTCATAAGCAACTAATATAATCTAACTAGCTGTATCTCCCTGAGATAGCTATGTGAGGAAAGAACTGAAGTCACTTTGCAGTATATCGGTTTCCTCAAATTCACAGGATTTTTTAAAGGACTTATTTACTGCAGAAGCCTGATTTGTCACTTGGTTCTGCCTGTGTGTGGCATGAGAACTAGAGGCCACTCTCACAGCTGGGAT
>NW_005842027.1:1457953-1476340 GCF_000455745.1 Alligator sinensis | reverse complement strand
AGGGAAAGACAGTTAAAAAATCCTAAATGAATAGGCTGATACCATCAGACTTGGGATTTTACAATCTACACTATAACTTCTTCTTCCTCAATATCAGCTGCATGAGAGATCTGAAAGAGTCTTGAGTTCATTGAGCTCAAGGTCACAAAATCATTGGACGCAGGTGTCGCAGTGGATGTAGTCTTTCTGGACTTCAGGAAGGCCTTTGAAACGGCCGACCACCCCATTCTCATTAAAAAGCTAAGTGACTGTGGCATTGATGCCTACGCAGTCAGATGGATCACAAATTGGCTAGATGGTTGCACCCAGAGAGTGGTGGTGGATGGGCCATATTTGACCTGGAGAGATGTGGGCAGTGGGGTTCCCCAGGGCTTGGTCCTTGGACCCGCACTGTTCTATTTCTTGATTAGTGACTTGGACAAGGGGGTGAAAAGCACCTTGTTCAAATTTGCTGATAACACCAAGATTTTGGGTGAGGTGGGCACACTAGAAATAAGGGACAGGATACAACTGGACCTGGACAGGTTACAGGGGTTGGTGACTGTGAATAGGATGGGATTCAATACTGACAAGTGCAGGGTACTGCACTTGGGCAGTAAGAAGCAGCAGCAGACCTGCAGGCTGGGGAACTCCCTTCTCATAAGCAGTGACAGAAAGGGATCTTGGAGTCATTATCAATTCCAAAATGAACATGGGCCACCAATGTGAGGACGTGGTCAGGAAAATTAACCGCACCTTGTCATGCATCCACAGATACATCATGAGCAGGGCCAAGGAGGTGATCCTCCCCCTCTATGCAACACTGGTCAGGCCACAGTTGGAGTACTGTGTCCAGTTCTGGGTGCTGCACTTTAGGAAGGATGTGGACAGCATTGAGAGGGTCCAGAGGAGGGCCACTCACATGATCAAAGGACAGCAGGGCAGCCCCTACGAGGAGAGGCTATGGAACCTGAACCTGTTCAGCCTCCACAAGAGAAGGCTGAGAGGGGACTTAGTGGCTCTCTTTAAACTCACCAGTGGGAACCATCGGGGAATGGGAGAAACCCTGTTCCCCTGAGCACCTCCCAGAGTAACAAGGAATAATGGACATAAGTTGTTTGAGAGTAGGTTCAGGCTGGACATTAGAAGGCACTACTTCACAGTCAGGGCGGCTAGGTTCTGGAACCAGCTTCCAAGAGAAGTGGTGCTGGCTCCTACCTTGGGCGTCTTTAAGATGAGGCTTGATAATTACCTTGCTGGGGTCATATGAGCCCAGTATTCACTCCTGCCCAGGGCAGGGGGTCGGACTTGATGATCTACTTAGGTCCCTTCCAACCCTACAACTATGAAACTATGAGCTAATGGAGAGCCCAGGGAAGCAACAGCAGGGGGTATGGATCGCACACCCTACTCCAAGCCTCCAAGTTGGGGGTACCCAAAACTACTAATAAGCAACCTGGTTATTCTGCCTTTAGGTGAGTAAAGTGAGTGCTTCCCTTGGTGGAAGGGAAGAGGAAAAAAAAAAAGGATTCTGTACTATAGTACATTCATTTCCTTCCCATTCCCTTGATTATAGTTCTTTCATGGCTTGTCTTCACTGAAGAATTAGCTTGAGATATAACTTGTATCCCCTTCACATGCAAAAATCCTTAACTTCATTATGACAGTACTTTCAACTCAAGTTAGTTCACTCAAAATGGGAGCTCTGACTATAAGCTTGAGTTAGCACAGCTCATCTGCTCTGAACATGATCATTCTGTGCTGCTCAGTTATGTTGCAGCTCTTACAAGAGGTAGTCTAAATAGAGGGGGCATAATTTGAATGGGGATAACTTGGGTTAATTCTGTCATGAAGACATAGCCTCAGCAACCTGGAAAATCAAAGAGAAGGAGTGTAAAACAGAACTGGACAAAATAAGGTAAGGAAATAATTGGGAATGGAAATAAATTAGCGACCACTGGGCTGAAAGTTTAGATGGAGGAGTTACAAACAAAATACAGGCTGGGGGCATTATGCTACTTCAGTTTGCTTCTTTCCTTCAAAGTAAACTTACCTGCTTCTCTCAGACTTTCCTTTTAGGGTTTCTACTTCAACTCTGTTATCATCTTTTTTTCCCATCTTTGGAGGCTCTTAAGTTTCTCTATATGCTTACAATGTGGTGCCGTGAAATGGAGACAATACCCATCTGAGACCTAACCAGCACAAGTAGAGAGATTGCCTTATGTGTCCTGAGTATAATGCTTCTGTAAACACAGCTCAAAATTGCATTTTTTTGTGACAGCACCACATTATTACCCCATTCTGCATATATACATTTGTTCTCTCCCCCTCAACACTACCTGTGACAAGATGTAGAATCTTAATTTTTACTTCAATTAATTTATTTTTTTTTGTCCTTAGACCAGTTCTGCAATTTACCAAGCTCCTTTGACATTTGAATTCTAACCTTATCTCCCTGAATGCTTGCAACTTCTCCATGTTATATGTCATTTATACATGTAGCCCAGGTAACTTGGGTATATACTCCCCTTCTCCAATTGAAGAGATTGTTAGCTGGCAGGTGTGCTGTGGCGCAGGGACTGCAGACCGCTCAGTTTCCCTCCGTCCCTGTAGAACCAGGCCAGGACAGTCAGGGGACTTCACTATATACACATTTATTTACATTAACTTATCACAAGGGAAAGGAACATGGATATAAACATATGTACACTATATATATATATATATATTTATAAGATATCTAAACCTTTAACATAAACAATATCCTCTGGGTAAATGACATAAAACTTTATACCAGTGCTCCAGATACAGTTAAGTCACGGGTATGTATCTGATCAGAAACAGATAAACCCCAAAGATAAACTCAATCCGAAGGGGATACCCCAATGCCCTTGGGTTTTTCCCAAGCCCTACAAAGAAACTGGTAACTTTAGGGGGGCCCTCCCAGTGGGACCTTCCCTTTCAGGGGGGGGGGACTCCCCCTCCACTGTGGTAATCCTCTTTCCCCTATAACTCGTGGTTCCCAGGCCTGGAGGGTGGCCCTTGTCCTCTGTGCCAGGCTGCTCTCTTGCCTACAGTGGGCTTCAGTGGGGTCACTGTCCCCTGGAACAGGGCTCCTCTATGCAGAGCTTCTAAAGCCTCTGGCTGGGCTCTGTCTGCTAGCTCAGTAGCCTGATCACCATCTGGCACTCTGGACTCAACCTTTTGCTATGGGTCGGAGACCTGGGCTGCCTCATTCAACACCAGGCTTGGTCCACTCTCGGACCCTCTGTGCAGCGCCTCCTGCACCGAGCTCCCAGCCTCGTTCTGGGGGTTGAGGACCTGAGCCACCCAAGCGCTGCAAAGGTCCTACTCCATGCACTGTCCTGTGCACCGTGTCTCTGGCTGCATGCCAGAGGTTGCAGACCTAAGCCACCTCACACAGCTCCCAGGGTCTGGATGCCATGTGCCAGGCTGCACACCGAGAACCTGGCTGCTGGAGCCATCTGCCGTTCCCCACTGATGGAAGTCTTCAGGGGCACTTCTGGGCTACTGCTTCGCCCTGCTGAGCAGCTCTCCTCAGCTCTTCTAAGCCCCGCTCTTCTCTCTTCTCTGTCTCCCAGATGTGCTCCCTCGTGCTGGGCACACAGCTTCTTTTATATGCTCCAGGGCTCTGCCCCTGAAGTCTTCCAGACCTGAGTGTTGCAGTCTGCAATCAAGTCTCGGGAGAGGGGTGGGGGGACTCCTCTCCCCCTCCCCTCAGGAAAGGGGCATGACTTAACTCCTCTTGCTGCCTCCTGATTGGTGGATGAGCTCCAACAATTAAAACAGCAAGATTTCAAGCCTGGGACTGAACCCAAGCTCCAAAAGGCAAGCCTGCTACATACATCTGATCAATAATCTCTCTGTTTCAGCATCCAAGTCATTAATAAAAAAACATTATACAGCATTTGACCCAGGATAGGAGTTCCTGTGGAACCCCATTTGATGAATTTTGCCACATCCTGAAGACTAAATTCATTAAAAAATGTCAAAAGCTCTTTGACAAGCCCTCTAACTAGTCATGGTCTGCAGCCCTTCCCCTTCTGTGCTTATACTAATTTTGTTAGTTGACTTATAGGGTTTGCTGTTGTTGTGAAGGATGAGGCAAAACAATTATTGAACAGTTTTGCCTTGTTTGAGTCTTCCATTAATAATTCACCTTGAGCATTGAGCAGTGCACATGCAGTTTTCCTTGTCTTTCTTTTCTGTCTAACATTCACAGAAGCGGGTTAGAAGATGTAGGAAGAACTTTAAATAAAGTGAAGGTCTTCTGAGTCAGAGGCCACCTGCTCACACTTTGATGATGTGCTTGGTATCTGGTGTATCTCTGTGTGCATCATAGTGACTATTACCTGCATGGGTTTATTAAAGCAGCCCACAGGCTGCTCAAATGTTCTTGAAAGGCCAAGTTCTCTTTACCATCGTCAATAGAAGCAGAGAATAACATAGAGCAAGAAGCTACTGAGGATGTCAATATTAAAAAAAAGACCAATTGCTAAGCAGATTGCAGCTTTTTGGGACACCCTCCTATAGGTACAACATAGAGGCTGAGCTCTCTCAGCTAGGTGATGATGCTGGGCATGACTTGTTCCTGTCTAAACAGTTCAGGTACAAGCCTT
Source organism: Alligator sinensis (assembly GCF_000455745.1). Classification (NCBI taxonomy): domain Eukaryota; kingdom Metazoa; phylum Chordata; order Crocodylia; family Alligatoridae; genus Alligator; species Alligator sinensis. The sequence goes on along the minus strand of NW_005842027.1, from coordinate 1,471,721 downwards.
GTTAATGGTTGCCTACATTTCATAGTGTAAGCAAAGCCTCTAAATGGGAACTAGACAGCTAAATAACTCATTAAATACAAATTTTTCTTGATGGCCAATTAACACTCACCACCAGCTAACTAAATCTATGTGGCAAGCAGGAACACAGCTCATTATGCCAAAGATTGGGAATAATTTTGGTTCAAAAGCAGAAGTCTAATAATCTAATGGTATGTTATGTATGAGAGTATGAACAAGGATCTACCTGATTTGGGGAGTATGTAGAGAATTCAATTTTAAAATCACAATTAATAAAAAAATCACAAGAACAATTTAACACTATACACTAAAGAGGGAAGGATGTGAGTGCTAGCCACATGAAAAGTTTTTATCCTATTCTTCTCCCTCAGATGAATCATTGGAATTTTAATAGTATTAGTACTTTCCTAAGAGAAGTTAGGTCAGCAAAAAGGTATTTTATAAAGGAGCTTTCAATGCAACTTTATAATTTTAACTATGGACCCGTGACCAGTGCTTTTTTAATACTTCACCATTAGAAGCTTCACCATTAGAAGAGGAGATAACTTAGCTTTCCTGAAACATTAAGCTTGTGTAAAAGGCTCGACTTGCAGGCCAGCAGAATACTAAACAATGTACTACCTTCCCCCAACCCCTATCATTGACCTCTTGCCAATACAATTACAATTGGGAGAGTATATTGTGTAGTACACGCACTCTCTCCAAGAAGTGTATTTAAAATGGATTACTTCTGCTCCTTAGGCAGACGATCAATAGAGCTGTGGATTGCAATAAGTACAAAGATGTCTGTGGGCTGCAGTATTTATCCTCTGTGTCTCTTTAGAAATTAATTAAAAATCAATGAAGTGTGCAGCCTATTAATAAGGAACCTCCAGATTAACAGATACAAGCACAGCCTTCTCTGGGTTGCAGTAAGGATATAGCTGGAGTGCAAATGCATTAGACTTTTGGGGCACTTCTGCCCTTCCATTGCAATATTTGACTAAATCACAACAGTCCCAGCCATGGAAAAACTTAGTTGACTCCTTTGCATTTAGTTAACAAAAAGGAAAGCATGCATTAAAAATTTAAGAGTTACTGTGTTGGCTTTCCCTAAAACACCATATTTAGAATGTATAATCTCTAACACCAGGCTACAGATCAAGTAGTCTAGAAATCATCTTCTAAAACAGAGAATTCTGGACAATGTAGAATAAAAAGAGCTGCTGATATCAAGCATGTGTGCTGACACACACTCTTTGTTTGACTTTCCTTTGAAAGGTCAGATGATAACAGCTTGGGATTCTGAGAATGCCTAATTACACATTTGCCATTGATGACTGAGATCAGTTAAGGTGATTGTACTAACAGAGCCTAGAGGTGGCCTGGACAGGGGGCATTTCTGTTGCTGGTCTCTGACTGTCAGGGATCTCTTTCTCTAGTATTCCATTCAGAGTTTGAGTTTGTTAGCATGCAATGTGCAATATCAGGCATATGTTTCTAGACTAGCCATTGACAGATGGAGCTAGAGGCACAAGCCAAGGTCAGGGCTCCACTGAGATACTGCACATACACAGAGAAAAAAATATCCCTGCCTCAAAGAGTTTACAGTTGAAACAGATGAAGCATCATCAAGCTCATTTTTCATACAAGAAACTGAAAAAATTAAATAACTTGCCCAAGGACAGATATCTTGCTCCCTCACACAGGGAGCTAGTGACAGAGGCAAGAACCAAATTCAGATCATATGCATCCCAGGCCAGCTTAAAGTCACAAAATCCATTCTTCCTCTCCAGTCTTCAGCATTGTCTTTTCTATATTTTCTGATTCCAGTCCCAGTGAACAGAGCTTTGGTTGGTAAAGAATTAGCCATGCCACTAATAAAGGGCAATTATAAATCTATTGTTGTGTGTGTGACATTGGCTAGAGTAAAGAACACACCATAAATTATTGCAGTATAATAGGTCTTGCATATGGTTATTATGTTCATCCAGATGTATATGCATCTGAGAGGCTAGGACAACTAAACAATTTTACATGCCACTTATCCTCCTCTTCCACACTGCTTCTAAGGACACAGGAAGTTACACTGTAGTTGCCTTAGTTCGTGCATACAGATAAGAATGCGACAACCGTAGTAGATAACAAACTCCAAAGTTTTACATTAGGCAAAAAAGTGTCCATTAGTTCCTGTGGACATTTGAATATAGAACTTTTTTACCCTAAGGTGCATGCCTTAGCAGGCATTTTTGGTTCAATAAGAATATTCACATCAACCTGTATTCTCATCAAAGCAAGAGCCAAATGAACGGCAACTTAGAAACTCCTTTTGGTCAACATTTTAACGGGGTAGTGTGTGTTACCCACACTCTACCTATCCTTATTAGCAGCTCTTCTGAAAGTGCCCCTCAGTGCCACTTGTTGCTGACACGTTGGCTAACATGCTCAGCTATTGGCTGGTTGCGGGTGCTTTTAAACAAAGTGTATCTCAGAACTTTGTTGTGACTGATGGGCCATTTCTGCTGCTTCAGGGTCACCACTTCAATGCGTACATGTTCACTATACAAACTAGGACACTGGAACAGGTGCTTTGCATGGATCCTTCATTTGGACAGGATGGATCCATTCCATTATGTGGACAATTATTTATTGGGCAGAAAACTGGGACAAAGGATTATTTCTTTCACTCCATGTTTAAATTCTTATATTATGAATAGGGCCACCCCACAGATGAGCGTTTAGCATGGTTTCCATTGGGAACAGCAACATGTTCCTGTAAGAGGGAGCTAAATGTTCTGAATTTATTGTAAATGCTTTCCCACACTCTAATTCAAGAGACTTCTTGAATAAATTAAAGCTTTGAACTTTCAAACTCTGTTGCCACCAGGTTTCAGAGCACTTCTTACAAATCCACATCACAGGTAACCATAGTTACCTATCTCATACCAGTTTTTCTTTTTAATTGAGAACCTTGGGATAGCAGATGGAATAGGACACTGATCAAATCAACAGTGTGTGTCAGTTGATAATAGTTGGCAAAAACATCTAGATAAACCATAAAAAATTTAAATGAACCTAGATACCACAGGAGTGGGGCAGGGGGGGAAGGGAATTTTTGGTTTCAGGGGGCAGATTTCTCCTAACTAAAACTACATGTTATCATCAATGCTTAATGATATTTATGTATTGACTTACAAACTGAGAGTCAAAATGCCACCAGGTCCCTACTAGTTACGTGCATTATGCTTAAACTACCCCATGTAGAGGTTTGAATAATTAAATGCACCTTGTCATTTTGTGTTCACTTTGTGGTGATGAAGAGAATGTTTTAAAGCTGCCTTATTTATCCAGGAGAATAGGAAGAAGTTCCTGCTAAGAAGTTCCTGCTAACAGATCCTGTTAACAAGTACCTGATTGTGCCAGGCACTTCAGAGTCTCCATGCTCTTTTGGCACGTGAAAGTGGTGCTTGGGGAAAGCAAACTTGGAGATCAAGGATGGTCCAATGGTTGTCCTGCCACAGACTTTCAGTGTAACCCTGGGCAAGTTACTTAGCCTCCCAATACCTCAGTTCTCCACCTACCTCATAGGGATGTTGTGAAGCTAAGTATATTAAAAATGGCAGGTGCAGATACACAAATGAATGACTACAGATATTTTTTTCTGGGATACTATTCTAGAATAAATGTATTTTATAGGAAGGAGTGGGCATATAGGCAGCTTTCCCCACACCTGCCTGCCTGCAAAAATGTTATGACAAAGCCTGGTTCCATGTGGCAGTTGAATTAGTTTCAGCAAACAGATACCTCAAATGAAAATGACTAGGGGAATGAGCATGTAACATACTAGATCTTCTGCTGCATTAAAGTTATTGTAAACTTTTCAAGGAGTAACTTTTACTCTAGAGTCAAGTGTTTTTCTGTGTGTTGTCTGCCTGCTCCCTTTTTAACAGGTAGTAAAGTCAATTTACTATGTACTAAATATGCCACATGCACACCCTCTGAGATGTTCAGCTACTATAGTAATGGGGATCACAAACGAGTTCTTAATTTGAATAGCAGCATCTTTGTTGTGGTCACCCAGTATTGCATAGGGCCATCAAGCACGTGATAGAAGCAACTGTGGGTTACTGGAAATGGCTGTAATGCCTAGGAAGGACTTCACAAAGCATGAGTTTAACTTAAGGATAATGCACAATCACCAGGAAATAATTAAAAGCATTATAAAGAATCTTGCTTCCCTCCTTCCAATTTTACAGCCTTTCCAACATCACATCCATGAACTATAGAGATTGGTAGCAGAGGGATGTGAGCAGCAAGGCATATAGTCAGCGTAAGGGAATATTACCATTATGCCACTATGCTCCTCAATACAAGAATATTTTAAACAGGAAGAATGTAGCCTTGGAAGATGAAAGACAACTTTGCTGCATATATATGCCCCATACAAATGCTCCACTGTGACCCAGATATGTGCATAATTAAAACCACTGTAATAGTTTGTACCATACATGTGTAGCAGGCTTGCCTTTTGGATCTTGGGTTGAGTCCCAGGCTTGAAATCATGCTGTTTTGATTGGTGGAGCTCATCCCCTCATCAGGAGGCAGCCAGAGGAGTTCAGTCATGCCCCTTTCCTGAGAGGAGGGGGAGAGGAGTTCCCCCCCACCCCTGGACCTGATTGCAGACTGCAACACTCAGGTCCGAAAGACTTCAGGGGCAGAGCCCTGGAGCATGTAAAAGGAGCTGCGTGCCCAGCATGAGGGAAGCATGTCTAGGAGAGAGAGAAGAGAGGAGCTTAGAAGAGCTGAGGAGAGCTGCTCAGCAGGGTGAAGCAGGAGCCCAGAAGTGCCCCTGAAGACTTCTATCAGCAGGGAATGGTGGACAGCTCCAGCAGCTGGGTTCTCAGTGTGCAGCAAGGCACACAGCGTCCAGACCCTGGGAGCTGTGCAAGGCAGCTTGGGTCTGCAATCTCTGGTGTGTGGCCAGAGACACGGTGCACAGGCTGGTGCACGGAGTAGGACCTTTGCCGTGCTTGGGCAGCTCAGGTCCTCAACCCAAAATGAGGCTGGGAGCTAGGTACAGGAGGCAATACATGGAGGGTCCAGGAGTGAACCAAGCCTGGTGCTGCACGAGGCAGCCCAGGCCTCCAACACATAGCAAAAGGTTGAGTCCAGAGAGCCAGACGGTGATCGGGCTACTGAGCCAGCTGACAGGGCCAAGCCAGAGGCTCCGGAAACCCTGCATAGTGGAGCCCTGTTCCAGGGGACAGCGACCCCCCCACTGAAGCCCACTGCAGGTGAGAGAGGAGCCTGGCGCAGAGGATGAGGGCCACCCTCCAGGCCTGGGAGCCATGAGTTGCAGGGAAAAGGATTCCCACAGGGGAGGGGAGTCCCTCCCCCGGTTAGTTAAGGGCTCCTAAAGGGCCCCCCTAAAGTTACCAGCTTCCTTGTAGGGCTTGGGAAAAGCCCAAGGGCATTGGGGTATCCCCTTGGGATTGTTTATCTTTGAGCTTTATCTGTTTCAGATCAGATACTATATATATATATATATAGTACATACGTTTATATCCATGTTCCTTTCCCTTGTGATAAGTTAATGTAAATAAATGTGTCTATAGTGAAGTCCCCTGACCATCCTGGACTGGTTCTATAGGGACGGAGGGAAACTGAGCGGTCTGCAGTTCCCACCCACAGCACACCTGCCAGCTAACAATCCCCTTCGATTGGAGAAGGGAAGTATATACCTAAGTTACAGGCTGCACATGCATAAAACAAATAAGTTGCAATTTGCAAGCTGTAATGTATAAGTGTTCCCTATACCTTCTTTAAGAAATTTTGCAAATATACCACAGAGAAGGCAGGGTAAATTTTAACCTTATTACCATGAGCAAGAGCTCTGCATACAAGCTTATTTTAAAATTTCTGAATGCAGTCCCTGACATTAATTTAAAGGCTCCATGGGATCTGATCTTTAATCTTGCCTCCTGCCATGCCACGTATGTATGGCAGGCGGTGTGATTTTGGGATTGGGGATCAGATCCCAATCATGCTTTCTGTGTGCCAGTGATCATGATCCTTGCTTCCCCCTGCACCAGCAAACTGAAAGCCAAATGCCTCTAGATCTGAGGCCAGGGCTAACAAATCAGTTGATTGTTGGCCCCAACCTTGGACCTGCCACAATTCAATTTAAGGCACTTTACAAACCAGCCATAAAAATGCTCTATGTAACATGTAGAACATTTTTACGACTGGTTTGTCATTTTATGGCACCTTCAATTGGGTCCATACGTAGCACTCCTGCCATTTATACCATGATTAACACATTAATCACGGCATAAATGTAACATGTAGAGGGGAGCCCAAGATTCATATTATTCTAAAAACAAGAAAAGCTTCCCTGATCTCATAACTCTAAAATATCTAAACTTGTTTGACTCAAGTTTTCCAAAGCAATTTGTTTTTAAGGGGAAACCAAGCTTCATCCTAAATACCTGAAAAAGTTATCAGCAACAGAGAAAAGGAGGGTTTCAAACAGAAATCTGTATGCACCTTAACTATAACATATGCTATAATTAAGGCTTTGTCTTCATCACAGCTGTCAAAGGAGTCATGAATTCCATGAGTTTTTGTGACTTCTTTAAAAAATGCATGACTTTTGATGCCTTAAGATTTTAGTATGCAGGTGTGTAGATGTGAACCACTTGCACTGAAAACTAAAAACTGCCAAGTTAAGCAGGTGACTAGAATGATGAAAATTCAGGGTAATTGCATTGTTTTACATAGTAACACTTTCAAAACTGTCTAAAGCTTTTATCTTGATCCATTAAAATGAATGGGATCAGGTTCAAGTTCAACATGACTTAGAAGTCACATTGAAAGCCAATGGGACTTAGGTTATTAAGTCACTAAGGTGCAAGGTTAGAGACTTTGAGTGAAATACATTGGGAATCACTGCTATTGTCACACAGCTACAAGCAAGCACTAAGAAAGTGTTTTTAAAAGATTTAAATCATTAGTTAAATGGCTGTTGTGCAGGACTTGCCAAAGGAACCTATGCTAGCCTTAATAGGTTTTCTGTGCCTAAATCCTTTAGGCACATTGAAAATCCAAACTTGACTTTTAAAGGACAGTGTGATTAAAATAATGCAAACACTGTCATTTGGCCTTTTTTTTTACTGTAAATTCATGACTTTTTGCCTTTTATCCCACAGTTGTGACTTTTGCTGTAATTTACAGTGACAAACTGCTAGCCCTAGCTATAGAATATGTACAGGGCATTGCCTAGAGCAGCTACAGCCCTTTTACCAGGAGTCAACTCCCTTTTCCAACCTGTCACAGAGTCCTCACAGGAATCTAGGGCTATCTTCCTGCCGAAGGAGATGCCTCCTTCCATAGTCCCGGAGTGACATTTTTCAAAACCCACCTCTTGTTTCAGCACTGCCTGTTCACCTTATATTCACTATGTCTTTGCATTTACTTTCTTTCCTAGGTAGCTTTGTCAGCTTGTTGAAATAAAAAGTCTCATAAAACATATATCTCTCTAGTAAGAAGCCTGTTCAAATACCCACTGATGGTAACCCATAAGCTTTCCATTGATTGTGATAGGCCAAGATCAGGCCCAAAAGCATGGCACCTTTAGGTCAATTTTCAGCCTAGCGCTCTGCTTCAATTTTTCTAATACACCTCTATCTCCTGACTGCTCCAATCCCTTCTGCTTCTTTGCTTCTTTTAAATGGTCTTGATATTGAGAGGCTCAGCTGTGAAAAATACAACATTTCCCCAAGGACCCAATCATGTTTTTCTCATCAAATAAAACTAACTGGCACCAGACTTAATATGTTTCTGTATCTTGACTGAAATACATTAATTAAGACATACTCAAAAAACATAAGATGACCCTGACAGAAACTTCTTAAAAAAGGTCTTTGGAATAAGGATGTTTTAAGAAAAGAGTGAGGGAAAAACAGGTTGTTACTGATGAATATAATTACTATCACATGAGAATCAGGTCAGTAGTTACTATTCTGTCCCTCAATGGCCTGTATAGTAACAGCAAGTACTTCCATTGTATAAGAGTCATGACGGCTGATGGATGCCATAGTAACATATAGTCGCATATCACCTATATTAACCAGGTTCTCCAGGGGATGGAGACCAAAGCCTTGAGGTAAGCGAGTGACCTGGAGGAAGCACAAGCAGGAGGGGGAAACAGGGGAGGCCTTCTCATTCTTCCTGAGAAAGTAGGGCAATCAGTTACTTACCTAAGATGTCTGTACACAAATGCATGAAGCCTGGGAACAAGGAGGAACAATTGGAAGTCCTTGCACAGTCATGGAACTATAATGTGATTGGAATAACAGACTTGGTGGGACAGTTTGCATGACTGGCGCACTGTCATGGATGGGTATAAGCTGTTCAGGAAGGGAAGGTGGGGAGAAGAGGAGAAGAAGCTGCTCTTTAGGTAAAATCTGCATGATTGCTCAGAGTTCCAATATGAAACTAGATATGGGCCTGTTGAAAGTTACGGGATTAGGGTCAGAGGGGAAAGCAACTGTAGCAATAAACCCTTTTGTCTGCACCCCCCTCCTCAAATGTGAAGCTCCTCCATATAGCAAAAGCCCCTCTTTTAGTATTTTCCCCCTTTTGGGGATGCTTTCTCTTTTCTACCTTTTCTTCCTTCCTCTCCCTTTTTCTTTTATCATATCATTATTATTTTTATATAAGGTGTATTTGTAGTGAAAATAGAGCTTGTAGATGCTTTTACAAATGTACTTTAAGTTTAAAAGTAAGTTGTACCATGTAACAATGTTAGCAAGAGCAGGAATCTCTGTATGAAGCAGGTCCCTGAATGAATCATGGTTGATTGTGTGACACAGTAGCTAGTCTGTGTTAATGAGCAGCAATTGACACCTACAAAATCAGAGACCAAGGAGAAGAAAGAATCAATAAAGAGCCAGGAATTCCTGGAAACTTCACTGTTAAAGGTATGGAAGCCCCTGTTTGAACTAATCGACGCTGGAAACAGACCCTTGGGGCTGAAATACCCCCTGATCAACCACTTCCAGAGCTCTATTCATCATGGCAGTGAATCAATCAAAATTCATCAACTGACTCCTGACACTGCACGTACGTGCGGACATGACCCCTGGGGCTGACAGCTGCCATCCAGCAGCTACCAAGAGGGACATCCCTCGAGGTCAACGACCCCTGGATTGGGTAAGCCTGAGAATTTGGGAGTCACCAAAGTCTGCCAGAGGGGGATAAAAGGCAGTGAAGAATGACCCCCAATGGTGCCCTCTTTGACCTGACCAGCACCCTATCTGTCCAGCCAGAAGGACCAGCCAGAGACCCCCTTCTGCAGCAACATTGCACTGAAAGAAGACTTGATTGGCCATCGACAGTGGACTCCAGTGCTTGGGGATAGGTATACCTTGACACCAGTGTTTAGTGTTCAGAGCTAGCTACTGTGATTGTGTGTGTGTGAGTGAATATGTGCATATTTGAGGGGATCAGCACCAAGGTTTATGGTCTGACTTTTGCATCCATCCAATAAATGAGAATTTTCTGATGATCCTGTGAGTTGGTGCTTTGTAGCCAACACAATAAGGGTGATGTTGTGGTGGGTGTCTGCTATAGACCACCAGACCAGGAGGATGAAGTGGATGGGGCTTTCTTCAAACAGCTAGTAGAAGTTTCCTGATCATAGGCCTTGGTTCTCATGGGGGATTTCAATAACCTGCTAGGAGGGCAACACAGCAGTGCACAGGCAGTACAAGAAGTTTTGGAGAGTGTCTGGGACAACTTCCTAGTGCAAGTGTTGGAGAGGCTAATTAAGGGTCATGCTCTTCTTGATTGGCTGATCACAAATAAGGAAGCATTGGTTGGGAATGTAGGAGTGGATGGCAACTTGGATAGCAGTGACCATGAAATGACTGAGTTCAGGATCCTGAGGAAAGGAAGGAAGGAGAGCAGAAGAATAAGAACCAGGCACGGCTGGTGAACTCAGACTGGCAGGGCAGTGGAGTGTCCCACAGGCGGTGGGTGGGGAGAGGGGAGTTTTCAGCCTCCCTGCTACCGGTCAGAGTGCCCAGCTGGCTGCAAACTGCTCGCCCCCTCCCGGCCGGCTGCAAACTCCACCCAGCTTTCTGGCTGGCTGCAATCCCTGCCTGCTCCACTGGCATGCTCCGCCCGCCCTACCAGTCTGAGTTCACCAGCCATGCCTGATAAGACCCTTGGACTTCAGAAAAGCCAACTTTGACTTGCTCAGGGAACTTATGGGCAGGATCCCCTGGAAAGCTGGTCTGAGGGGGAAAGGAGTCCACGACAGCTGGTTGTAGTTCAGAGAAACCTTATTAAGGACACAGAAACAAATCATCCCAAAGCACAGAAAGAGCAGTGAGTATGCCAAAAGACCAGCTTGGCTTAGCAGGGAACTCTTTAGTGAGCTAAAACAGAAAAAGGAAGCTTACAAGAAGTGAAAACATGGACAAAAAAATTAGGGGGGAATTATAAGAGGGCATGCAGGGATGAAACCAGGAAGGCCAATGCACAACTACAGTTGCCACTAGCAAGGGATGTGAAGGGTAACCTGAAGAGTTTTTACAAGTATGTCAACAACAAGAGGAAGATCAGGTAAAGTGTGGGTCCCTTACTGACTGGGGGAGGCAACCTGGTGAGAGATGATGCAGAAAAGGCTGAAGTGCTCAATGCCTCTTTACCTTAGTTTTCACAGGCAAAGTCAGCTCCCAGACTACTGCACCTGGCAGCACAGTCTGGGAAACAGATGAACAGCCAATAGTGGTAAAAGAACAAACTAAGGACTATTTAGAAACACCAGACAAGTCAATAGGGTCGAATGTGATGCACTCAAAGGTGCTGTGATGCACCCAAAGATGCTGAGAGAGTTAGCTGATGTTCTTGTAGAGTTACTGGACATTATCTTTGAAAACTTGTGGAAATTGGGAAAGGCCCTGGACTATTGGAAAAGGGCAAATATAGTACCCATCTTCAGGAAAGGAAAGAAGGACGATCTGGGGAACTAGTCTGGTCAACCTCACCTCAGTCCCCAGAAAGATAATGGAGCAGGTCCTCAAAGAATCCATTTCTAAGCACTTGGAGAAGAAGGTGATTACTGATTAGGAACAGTCAGCATGGATTCACCAAGAGCAAGTCATGTCTGACCAACCTGATTGCCTTCTATGATGAGATGACTGGCTTAGTGGATGTGAGGACATTAGTGGATGTAATACACCTTGACTTCAGAAAGGCTTTTGATATAGTCTCCTGCTACATTCTCACTAACAAGCTGAGAAATTATGGGTTGGACGAATGGACTGTAAGGTGGATAGAAAACTGGCTGGATTGTCAGGCACAAAGGGTAGCAATCAGTAGCTTGATGTCTAGTTAGCAGTTGGTATCAAGTGGAGTGCCTCAGGGTCAGTCCTGGGACCACTTTTGTTCAATATCTTCATCAGTGCCCTGGAAGATGGCATAGAGTGCACCCTCATCAAATTTGCAGATGACACCAAGCTGGGGGAGTAATAGAGAGGCTGGAACGCAGGGCCAGGATTCAGAGAGACCTAGACAAATTGGAGTTGGATCAAAAGAAATCTCGTAGACTGCATCCAGACAAGTGTGGATGCTTGGTTCCCCAAGGACAACTAGCAGTGGCACACACTGTACCACTGCTAGTTGTCCCCAGGGAACGCCTACGCCACAAACCCTCTGGCATGTGGCAGGTTACCCTGGGTGCAAGGTTCCCTCCAAGGTGTGCGCATGCACGGCCATACAAAATTTAATACCATGCCGTGCACTAACTTATTAACACCACACACCTGCCTGGAGAGGAGCTGGGCTGCAGCACAGCAAGGTGTCTGGAGGTGAGGTGGGGGCTGGGACTGGCGCAGGCTTTGCCGGTGCTGGGGAACTGCTCTGCTTCCCAGCCCTGAGGCCATGTGCCTCCTCACTCCCGGAGGCAAGGTGGGGACAGGGGCTGGGGCTGGCGCGGACTCCGCCGGCTCTGGGAAACTGCTCTGCTCCCCAGCCCAGAGTCCACGTGCCTCCTTGCTCCCAGAGTAGGGACATGTGTAGAGCTTGGCTTCCCCAGATCTCAGATTAAATGCTGCAGGCAGCAGTGGCTCAAGGCAGCCAACAGCGCACCCTGACATTTCACTTCTCTTCAGACAGCAGGTTGCTCTCCCAGCAACAGTGTTTACACAGCCTGATGCACCACGGTTGGATTCACTTTGGTTACCTGCATCAGGGAAAGGTGTGTGGGGCAGAGCAGGATGGTGTAGAACCTGGGTCTGAATCAGAGCAAAAGGAGCAGGCACAAGGAATCATTCCTAACCATGATGTAGTTTGGGGGTACTGGTTACAGCTGTGTTGGTCTAAGGACATAGGCAGACAAGGTGCTTTGGGTAAATTATATAACATTTACCCAAAGCACTTTGTCTAACCATGACATAAGATTTTTGCATCATGAATGGGGAGTCCCCATCACCGGCTCCAGGGAACTGCTCTGCTCCCCAGCCCCGTTTTGTGCTTAGAGGAGTATTACAAAATCCATTGCATGAGGATCCATTACATGATAATTCTAGTCTATTAGGTTTAGTGTAGTCTGGATCCAGGCTTAGCAAAAGGGGGAGGCAGGACCAAAGCAGCATGCTCACGGACCCAAGCAGCACTCTCACGGACCCAAGCGGCATGCTCATGGATCACTACATCTTAGAGGAAACATTGCCTGGGTGAAGTAGGGGAGGCTGGGGCCAGCACAATTGGGGTCCTGGAGGTGAAGAAAGCTGCAGCCATGTTGCTCCTCCAGCTGGAAGCCTGGCTGTCAGCTGGAGCATGACTCTGGCTGGCCAGGCTCCAGTTCGGGACAGCATGCGCTGTTTCCATGTGTGGCACTTCACTTTTTTTCTGTGCAGGTTATTTTGACCCCAGGAGGTCCTGGGGTCAAAAAACACCCCCTATGTTGCTAGGTACTAGTGTGAGAAATAACTGAATGTGTGGTGTGTAGTGCTGCAGATGCAGTCATCTGGACGTGGCCATGAGGTTCAATAAGGACACGTGCAAAGTCCTGCGCTTAGGACAGAACAATCCCATGCACCAGGACAAATTGAGGACTGACTTGCTAAGCAGCAGCTCTGCAGCAAAGGACCTGGGGGTTACAGTGGACAATAAGTTGAATAGGAGCCAACAGTATGCCCTTGTTGCAAAAAAGACTAACAGCATACTGGGCTGTATTAGTAGAAGCAATGCTAGCAGATTGAGGGAAGTGATTATTCCCCTCCATTTGGCACTGGTGAGGCCACATCTTCAGTTCTGTGTCCAGCTTTGGCCCTCCACTACAGAAAGGATGTGGAGAAATTGAAGAGAGTACAGCAGGAGGTAACAAAAATAGTTTCAATCCCTTCCTATTAGGATGGTGTAAACTAATTAATTAACTCCGCCATAGGACAGTACTGCCAGACACAAGAACTATCCTACGGTGGAGTTATTTACTCTACCACAATGCATGTGTAGATGTTGATGGGGCTGGTCGGAGCAGGAGAATACAGACAGTCCTCAGACTTGCAACACAACTGGTAACTGAAAATGGCATCTTAAATCAAAACCTCGTAACTCAGAACCAATTTTCCTATAGAACAATGTTATAAATGGGGGATTGGTTCCTTTACCATGGTCAACACAGTTGCGTCCTGCTGATAAGTCTGTTGTGGTGGGGGAAGGGGGGAGGAAAGGGGAAGGGGGGAGCAGATCAGTGCCCCTG
>NW_005842027.1:1438105-1457820 GCF_000455745.1 Alligator sinensis | reverse complement strand
CTCTTGCTGCTGCTCCCACCGCCGGTCCAGGAGGGCTTGGGGTGAGGGCATGTGCCCCAGGATCTGTGTGGGCTGGTCAGGGCCGGGGCTGTGCCAGGCTGCACTTTGGGTGGAAGGTGGAAGGTGCTGGGAGTGGAGGCTCTGCCCCCTGTCACTCACCCAGCCAGAGTGGGACTGGTGCGAGATTGAGCCGCTGCACTGCCTCTGGACAAGTGGTGCACAGTGGCAGGATCTGGCCTGGCCTCCCTGCACCTCCCAGATAAGCAACAGCTTTGCCCTGGCTGGGCAAGTGGCAACAGGGCATGGGGGGTGGTGGGGTGGAGGCATGTGTGTGTCTCCAGATCTGGGCGGGGTGGGTGGTGGAATAGGGACTATGGGGGGCTTCAGAGAGTTTTTGGCTGGCACGCGCGTTCACCCCCCCCCAAGCTCTGCTGCTGCTTGCCCAGCTAGGGCGAAGCTGCTGCTCATGTGGGAGGCACGGGGAGATCAGGCCAGGTCCTGCCCCTGGGGGCCACTTGTCCAGAGGCAGCACAGTGGCTCAGTCTCACACTGGCCCTGCTCCGGCTAGGTGAGCGGTGGGGGGCCAGAGCCCCCACTTGCATTGCCTTCCACCCAGAGTACAGCCCAGCGCAGCCCCAGCCACACCTGTCCTGTGCAGATCCTGGGGCACACGCCCCTGCCGCATGCCCTCCCAGACCGGCAGTGGGAACAGCGATGAGAGCTGCTGGACAAGCCGCCACTGGAGCAGCTCCTGGACCAGTGGCATGGAGCAACACAAGCTGCCCCACCCCCTCCCTTGGCAGCTCTTACCTCAGTCCTGGTCCCAGCCCAAGCCCCAATCTGTCCCTTGCTGTGGGGGCATTGATCTGCCCCCGACTCCCCTTACCTCCCCGCCACCACAACAGACTTGCCAGCTGGATGCAGCTGTGTCGACCATCATAAAAGCAAAACTGGCATGGGAACCTCGAAACAGGGTGTCAATTTACAAATGTCACAAATGCCGTCTGTCATAACTTGAAAAGTTGTAAGTCAAGGACTGCCTGTACTTCAGTGTGGGGGCTGGTTGTTGACTAGCACTGCACTGAAGTACCCTTGTACCTCATCCAGCCCCTCCACAGCACGTTGAGCCATGTTGGAGTAGCCACAAGCTGGCAGGATGACCCCAGGGGCCCACTGCCTGCCAGGGCTGCTCTGCCCCAGCTCAGCATGCTGCAGTCCTGGGCACATGTGCAAACATGGTGCCTGGAAGCAATAAACTCCAGCACGAGTTGTGCCAGAGTTTACTGTATTGCATTAATAGCACCTGTTGACACGCCTTCCGAGAAGCTAGGATTATCCATGTTGAGGCCCTGAAGTGGCTATTGCCCCCTTGTAAGCCTCCTGTTCCCCTACAGGCATACCAAGGGACTCTTCGAGCCATGGTGGTTCCTCATATGCACAGGTAGGATCTATGGATGAGTTACTATAGCCTGGGACAGTTGCCCTGGCATTTTGGACCTGATCCAAAGTCTACTGGAGCCAGAAGCAAGACATATACTAAGCTTTAATGGGCTTTGAATAAACACTCTTTTCTGCTGCCTAGTAGACCATGGTTTGCTTTTCTCCTTCTTATGTCATGTCCTGATTCCACCATTTTGCCCTTCATGAATTCCAGAATGAGCAACGAGTCCCTCAGAGTCATAATATATGTCAGTTCTGCACATGCACCCAACCAATATTTCCACAAATAGAATGAATCTGCCTGTGAAGGATTCCGCCATGAGTGCATCAGAGATCTGGGTCACTGCTTCCCTTATAGTTGCCACAGGGATGTTGTGCAGTCTCTTTTGGAGAGAAGGTGAATCATATCAATGACAAATAAGAAGGAAAAAGATACAGGTGAGAATCTCTCTATTATGCTATAAGAGGCCAGACTGGATCAGACCTTTGTTCATCTCGTCTAATGCTCCCCTTGTGACAGAGGGAAACACCGCTGCTGGTTGCTTTGGTTGGTTTTTTTTTTTATGGGGATGTCTCACACCTTATTGCCTTTATCTGTTTTTCTATTTCTGCTCTTACTTATCAGTATGATTGATACCTGGATGTATGACAGTTAGAACTCTGACAGTGTCTGTAATCCACTTGCTACTTACAGGTTCAACACTATGGGATGTTTTGTAAATTATATATTTTATATTTGTGAGATATCCCCATAAAAAATCTACATCTGCCTATTGCACCTTGTTCCATTCCCCAAAGCATCCAGTGGAAGTGCTGAGCAGTTCCACTGAATGCTCTGGGGAAAGGAACAAGGTGCAATAGCCAGGAGTAATTTTTTTTTTTTCATGGGGATGTGTATATATATTAAATGAAACAAGAACCCCCTAATTCTTTCTCTTTAAATCAAAGTAGCCAGACCTGAGGGAAAAACAGATTAAATATATTTTGGGCCTCTTATTTTATAGGTGAAATATTTAGCACAGCACTGATAACTACCATCTGCTTCAGATGAACTGAAAATCACTGATCAGAAAAAGAGATTTTAAGCAGCAGCAACATATCGCAGATTGGGCTACTGATTCCCTGGTGGATGTACATAGGAAAAACTTGTGCATCATTCAGCTCTAACCAGGGTTATCTTACTTTTACTGTCATGAACTCTGCAAATCATTAATTCCCCAGCAGCTAGCCCCTCAAAGGCAATAAGATTATTAATAATCCAGTGAGTCTATGTATGCCTTTTAAATACAAATATATTCTGAATGTCTTTTTTGTGCCAGGGTTGTTGATTTTTGTGTTAGTAAAGTTAAGGCTTTTAACATTTTAGGCCTATTACTCCCTACTCATCTTCCCCATTTTTGATAGATGTGACCAGTCCCACAGATTCAAAAGTGATGAACCAGTTCCCCCCAAATCATGAGATTGGCTTAAAAAACATAAGATTAAAAAAAACCAAACCCCTCAAGGTTCTTTTCATTTGCCTTCTGGGCTCTGGAACTTCAGGATAGATTTGGCTTCACTTTTTCAATTTTGTTTTTAAATGAAAGCTGAGATTTTCCAGCAGTCTGTTTATATCAGGAACTGGAGCTTTATGAAAAATATTTAATATGGCATGACTTGGAATAAAATCACAAAAGCTGGCAACACAGTGAACATGTAAACAGATTGGGATAAAAAATGAGCATGGCTCAAACCTTTCTGAGAGCTCCAAACATGTGGTTAACCATTTAAATTCAGCAGCAGCATCCTCTCCATAACCTGGACTTCAAGGGGAACACAGTTGCTATGTGGGTCTAATTTAGACCAAGATTTCATTGAGTTTAGATCATTATCATCTTCTTCAGTATTTTAAAGGTGCCTTGCAGCATTGTTTTCTGAAGGACCCATGTTTTCATAATAGAATTTCTAATGTACATAGTGCTGTTGAGGTACTGCCATCTTGAACTCTAAATGCTTCTTGACGATAATGATTGCAGTAGTACTGACTGGCCCTGAATAGGGATATAAGCCATGTCATACTAGGCATTATACATACATAAAGGAAAAGATTTCCCTGGCTCTAAAAAATTACAATATGCTCCAATCCTGTTGACAATAATGCATGAGAGTAATTTTTAAGCATGGCAGTAATTCTATTAAACTCAATAGTAATAGTCACATATGCAGACATCAGGGTCTTAGTATATGATAACATAATATCTGTCATAGTCTGGGTGAATACAACAGATAGACAGGTGAATTAGATAACAGCAAGCAGCATATTAAGCAGCAGTCAAGCATACTAACTACCGAGCCATCATGAAATGTTTGGTAAATATCATAGCAGAGATATTTCATAGACATTAGGGGCTGGAAGGAACCTTGCAAGATCAAGTCCAGTCCCACTGCCATAGGAAGGAAGTCTGCTTGGGTTAAATGATCCCAGCAAGATAAACATCCAAACCATGGGTGACTGGTGCCTCCCGAGTCTGGGGGGCGGGGGAGGGAGGGGGCACCAGATCGCTGGTTGGTGGGGGGGAGGAAGGGGGAGGCAGTGGCCAATCACTGAGCCAGCAGTGAAACCTGCGAAGCCACAAGTGCACTTCCACGGACACTTCCGGTTTCATGGCTGGTGCTTCCAGGGGGTGCATGGCCAATCTCAGGGGGTGCACATGCACCCGTGTGTACCACCTACGCGTCACCAATGATCCAAATGCCTTTTGAATGAGTCCAGAGTAGGTGCTTGCAGCACCTCTGTGGGGAGTCTGATCCAGACCCTGGATACTCAGACTGTAAAGAAGTTTTTCCTTATGTTCAGTCTAAATTGGCCTTCCAGGAGTTTGTGGCTGTTAGACCTTGTTATCCCTTGGGGAGCCATGGTGAACAACTCTTCTCCCTGATCCTGGTGTACACCCCTTATATACTTATAGGCTGCCACCAAGTCACCCCTGAGCCTTCTCTTTTCCAGGTTGAAGAGTCCCACGTCCCTCAGCCTCTCTCTGTTTTAAGGCATTATTTTAAGACTGTTTTAAAGATTTTTGCAAGATTTTAAACTTTGCATGCAACTGAATTTTTTCAAAGTTGGTCAATATAACAGGATAAATATGAAAAGAGCCTAGAGGTATGAATGGTAACACATATTTTTTTATAAGTACCCAAATGTTTGGGTGCTTATCTGACTTGAGACTAAACACCAAGTTCAATTATCTCTAGTGTTTTGATGACATGAGCGATGAAATCACAGCCTCTTTCTCTCTAGCCTCATTTGCTTTATTAGAATTCTTCTAGTCTTCCCATTCTATTGTATTTTTAACTGCAGGAGGCCCATAATCCACTTATCCAACAATGTTGAATCAGCCTCTTTGGAAATGGAGGAGCCTCTGAAGTGGTGAACTGGGGTCATCCTTTGTAGCAGGACTAATTTGGCTAGGGGGATATGAATCAGTGGCAGCCAGAAAGAGAGGCAGGAGTTCTTAAAAAATAATAATAATAATGTGAAAGTGAGAGTGGAATTTACAAGGGCAATGCCCTTGAGTTTCAAATGACCTCAGGTATGGTTATCTGAACACTTGTTTAGCTAGTTCTGTTTTGAAGGTAACAACTATATTTTTTGTTGCAATTAGCTGAGTGTATGAGTCAAAGCTGAACTACTTTCATAATATGTTTACTATTCTGTTTTATATATATATATATATATTGAATGCAATTTTAATACTTTTATCTTTTCTGACAGGACTTAACTCAGTCTGAAATAATCACTGTATTAACATTTTTTACACATTCAAAGTAGTTCAATTCATTATTGCAAAAACAGCAAGCTTCCCCAGCCCGTCATTAATTCCTACTGTTTTAATTATGAGAAAAAAAATTCTCTATGGAAGACTTTGTGGATAATGACACTGTAAATGCAAATCTTAATGCAAAACTCTGCAATACCAACTAGGCAACTTGTTTTCTAAAGAAAGATCCTCATTGAGATAGCCTTATTTTTTGGTAAAAAGCCAGGGCCTGATTCTTTCCTGTGTTACATTTGATCATTTGTAGGATCATCTGTAGGTTCCTGTCCTACCTTTGACCATGCATTTGATCATGCTCTAAATTCACTAAAATCAATGGAGATGTATAGCAGTGGAGTGCAAAGAAGTTTGTCCAGATAGTGAGCTAAGACCACATCCCTCAGACTTCAGATATAGTTCTGATTATTGTAGAGAAATTGCATCTCTATAATGAGCCTTAAGTGGGATCTCAAATCCAAACTCCTGAACCTGGGAAAAGCTTGGACCCATCTCTAGTTTGCATTAGTATCTTCAGTCTTTTCATATATTCATAACTAGACCTGGTCTTCAATGTAGATTTGCCAGCTACTTCCACAATAGTGCAGTTACTGAGTGTCACTGAGGTTCCAAATATTTAGTTCAAAGCTGTTGCCCTCCATGGACTCTTGACTTCTTATAGGAATAAGTAAACTTAATTAAGGATAGTTCAATGCTTTTGACCTCAAAGCCAAAGTACAATGTGTGACACAAGCATGGAAAATGTAAACAAAATCAAAGTGTCTTGGGGCACTTAAATAAGTCACTTTTCAGAGATATCAAATTATGTAGCACTTCAAAAAATCAGGTCATTTATGTAGCTGTGAAATGTGGATTTAGGTGGTAAATTTAAGCATCCAAATTTGAACATTTTTGCTTTTAATCATTGAAAATCAGTAAAATGAAAAAAAATCAGTCATCAAGAAAGGTACAATTACATGGTGGCTTTAGGGAGTCTTTATTATAAGTGGAGAAAAATCATTTAACTGAAACTGGGAAATTCCTTTACAATTACATTTCAGTGTGCGAGTACTTTGATGATCCTGGGAAGAGGAAATATGAATAACAATAGAGAATGGACATGACATCCAGGAAGACAAAGTAAACAGCTGAAATGATTTCTGTATGTTATTTCTATTTTCCTAAAAAAATTGGGTCCAGATTTATGTCTGACCATGAAACTACCACAATACATGTGATTCCACCTCGCAACAAGGAAATGTTCAGTTAATGAATCAGATAGCTGGCCAGACCGAGTAAAAACACAAGGGACCTTATTAATGATCTTTTTTTCCCTTCCCATGATGAAGACTATTTTTTCCAAAAGCACTAGAGAAAGAAAAGGGGAACAGCAAATATATGACTAAAGGCATAGCCAAGTATCATAGAAAAAAATCTTTTTAAATAAAAACTTAAAAAATGTATTTTCCAATTAAATTTTAGAGTTTACTTCTTTTCTGAGCCAATCATCTCTTACATGAAGGTAACATTTAAACAGCGTGCATGTAGAATACAAAATATTTAGCTGAGCGGTTGAATGAATTATTGGATGTACAAATTGTTGGCAGAATTAAGCCTGGGTGACAGAAAAGTAAAAGAAAACCTACAGACCTGACCTAAAATGTAAGTACTGTAAATGGAAAGACTTTCAACTTCAGGTTGAATAATGATGGATAAACACAGGAGATGAATGTACCTATGTCTTTACTCTACAAGCTATCAATGTACCTGCACAATAACCTTCACATACTTGGGTAATCATTAGGATTGGCTCAAATCAATACCTGGTACCTGAAAATATATGGCAAGCTTTGTATTCCCGCTGAATATTGTCTGGCAGGCTTATGACAGATAATGTAGTGGCTTTGCTATTTATAAAACTCAGCAAGTTTTGATCATATAACTGATTAATTAGTTAAATATATTGTTGTGCATACAGACACGTATTATCGGTGCCTCTTCACTGTTTAGGATTTTATTTTAAACCACCTTCACTCACTACACATTTGTGTCTGAAAACAGTCCAGTGATATGAGTGAAATGATATCTCTGCATTAAATCTTTAATGCTGGGCACTAGGAATCCACCACTAGGTATTGCTAATCAGGATCAGTTACTGAAATGGATCACAGTTTCCTCCCATAACAAAGCTTCATAAGACTGACCAAATCAGACCCCAGGCCAACTTGTTTTCTCATAGAAAGCCTAGGCAGACTACAGTTAAGGGCTAGGGATAATGTTTAATGGAATATTTACTGATTTGAGCAAGTAGAGCTCATCATTTAGCTCCACTGGCAGCACGCTTTTGGGGCACACATGAAATTAAAATCTGGCTCTCTTGGGCCTTTTTAAAATTAGTTGGAATGGATGGCAGTTCATTTGAGGACCACATAATGGATCCAGTTGTGAATACAGAATATGGTTGAATCACTGCTTATAGATTGCCAAGACACTACAGGGACTTTTCCTTTGACCTTGGAAAAATATTATTTGCCATGTAATGGAAAATAAGGTCCCCTCCCACCTCATGTTTAATTGCTTGCTTCAGGAGAGGAGGTAACTGGAACTATTTTCAGTCAATAGTAGTCAGTGGCCCGTGACCAACATATTGCTCGGAGGAAGTTAGACCCTCAGTGCTTAAAAATTAGACCTTGCTTAAATGAAACACAGGCTGAGGATCTAAATTTAGGGTGTGAATATGGAGCATCTACCCAGTATTACTCCCTTCTCTTCCTTAAATATTCATGATAGTACACCAGAATGGACACAAAAAGGGAGAACAGGGTAACATCATCAGGTCATAGTACAATAATGGTGATTTGGCAGCTGAACAATAATGGAGCCCTGAAACTAGCTGGCCTGCAATGATCATATGCATGTAAAATGTGTAGCAGATTCCCAATTGGCCATTGGATTTTAATGGACACTGTTAGCTCTTTATATATGTCTTAATGACAAGCCATATTCTTGAGCTTTTTACCTGACCTAGCATGCTTAGGTATTATGAATAGAACTGTCTTCAGGATGAAAATCCCCTCTCACAAAAACAAGTGACATTTGGGGAAAAAAAAAATAATTCCAAAGGGGAAGGGGCCCTCTCAAATTGCAAAATATTACATGGAAAAAGATCTACAAACAACATGGGTTAGGCTTGCTGGGTGCCCAAAAACTGCTGGCAAAAACATGAATCCCCAGCCTAGCTGAAAATTTATTTTTTGTGTGGGAAAAATGGAAATATTTCTGCAAAATTGAAGCTTTTTCTATAGAAAACTTAGCATTTGGGTCTAGAAAATAATTTCTATAGAAAGTTCCTGACCCAATCTAAATATGAACATACCCATTGATATAATGTTACTCCATTTTGTTTGGGCCTCCTTACACAGTAATTTTGGGTGGCTCCTGGAGCATGTAACCCCTGAGCCACATCCACATGACCAGGGGCATGTTTGCAGCAGCACAAATAGTAGCCCCAAAATTTGTGCTCTTACTGTGTGCTGACCCCCGCTTATGTGGTTTCCAGTGGGACACGTTGTCCCACTGTTCTGCCGTGGGGGCTGACTGGGGCACAGGGTGCCTCAGCATGGGACTAGATGGCAGGCAGCCCCACACTGAAGCACCCAGACTAGGGACAGACATTACACATAAACCTGTTTAAGTGATCAGAAACTGGTTTAACCCTGTAACAGAACAGACATTCAGTGCACATAAACTAGTTTGAAAATGGCTGAAGCTGGTTTGAGATAAACCTGGTTGAATGTAGTATCAGACTTAACTGATTTGTTCAAACTGGTTTATGCAATGTCTGTCCCAGACCCCTTGCTGGTTTAAGTTAAATCAGAGTCCCTCAGCATCCCGGCATGCTCTCTGGGCTAGGTGGAGCTCTCTGTTCCACAGTAGGGCTGGCCTCTTCCCTCTACTCCCTGGCAGAGGTTTCCAGGTACAGCAGGGTCTGCTGGCTTCCTCATGCCCTACCTCCCCGCTCCCGCCAATTGCTCAAGCAGGACCCTCCCCTCCCCCTCCCATTTCCCACAGCCCGGACCGCAGCCCCAGGGACCCTAGGAATGTGATACGTTACCTAATGCTGAGAGATATCTGTGTATGTGTCTCTCCAATGTCACTGGGACAGGCAGGCAGACAGAACATGGATTTTGGAGCTAATCAACAGATCAGTCAGTAAACTGTTTAAGAAGTTTGAACTACTGGAGAGAGGCCATTGTTCTGCTAATTGGGTGATAAAGACTCTTATCAGCTTCCAGCTGGCTTGCTTGCCTGTCAGTTTGCTGCAGACAGTATGACAAAGCAGGGAGGGACATTGAAAAGCTCCATATCATCAACAGATACATGCACTGCACACCCTCCCCCACCCTTGCCTCAGAGTGCTAGCCCAGGGCTAGGGGCTGACAACACTCCTGCCCCTTGAGCACCCAGCGGGGAAAAGCCTGGGTCCATGCAGGCAGACCTCCCTAATGAGAGTGCTGCCAGGGCCGGGCCATGCCCCCCTTGGTTCAGCTCCCTGAAGAAGGGAAGGGAGGGCTGCTCTAGCACCCCCCAGAATCTAGCCTGAGCCACTGCAGGCATGTGCCTAAATTTCCTCAGTCCAGAGAGAATGTCTGTCCAGTTTCCAACTGGTTCAACCTAGCCAGGTTAGACTAACCTGGAAAGATTGAATCAATTCAGGTTCACGGTTTTTGAATGTCTGTCCCTAGCCCCAGTACCCCAGCCAGCCCAGGAGAGGCACTGGAGATGAGGGAGCAGGCAACACAGGGCTGCCTGCTTCCCCATCTCCATGTGCAGTGGAGCCCCCATGCTGAGGCACCCTGCACCCCAGCCAGCGGCTCACCATTTGGCTGGGGCACAGCAAGCCTCAAGGTGGGGGAGCAGGAAGCTCTCTGGGTTGGCTGCTGCCTCGTCTTGAGGCATTCTGCACCCCAGCCATCTGCTCTGTGGTTGGCTGGGGTGCAGTGAGCCTCAAGATGGGGGACTCCATGTGCCTCAGTACAGGGGCTCTTCAGAGAAGCACATGCACTGAGGCACATGAAGATAGGGGAGCAGTCAGTCCAGTTCTGTCTGCTCTGCCATGTTGAGGCAACCTGTTCCCCAAGCAGCCAAGGAGTGGCTGGTTGAGGTGCAGGGGACCTCAGCATGAGGGCTCCACAGTGCGTAGAGATGGGGAAGCAGGCAGCCTTGGGCTGTCTGCTCCCCTATATCTGCATTTGTCCTAGCATACAGAACTTTGGCATGCTTTGTGCTGCATTCTTTTTGAGGTTTTCTTTTTGCTACCACGAAATTCTGCTAGCAAATTTTGCCCCAGAGCTGCTAATTAGCAGTGCAGCAAACAGTTCAATGTGCGACACATATGGCTTGCGGCACTGCAAAGAGACTCGTGGCACCACAAACTGCATGTGTCTGCATGTCTGGATCTGGCTCTGGAGTGTCTGCACATTAACACCTGAAACTAGTTTTAACAACTCATTATATGGTTCAAAGTTACGCCACTCCAGGGCAGGATTATCTCTGATCCATGCTACCCATTCTAGGCTACACTTTAGTGCAAACATCCTACTGACTCCCCTCACCTACAGGTCCATATCATACCCACTGCCCCCTTACCCTTCCCTGCACCCCAGATCCCTGTTCACTGCCCCATGCCCCGTCCCCAGCTCCTTACTTGTGGCTGCCCATGCTGTCTCTCCCAGGGGAGCAGGCAGAGAAGGGTTAACAGGCCTGGTGGCTACTACCTCCATTGCTCCTCTCTGGGACAGACAGCATGGGCAGTCACAAGTAAGTAATATTCTGGGGCTGGTGGGAGGCAGGAGGGAGGGGGGAACCCTAAGAGTCAAGGGGTAAGCCCTGGGGGCAGGGGAGGGGAACTGGAGGGGAGCCTGGGAGTGGGGAGCAGGAGGAAAGCCCAGAATGGGAGGGGAAGGTGGGATTCTTGCCTTTTAGTCCTCCAGGCCCCTGCTGACCTAAAGTGTAACTACTCCAAAGTCTAGCTAGAACTAACACTGTAACACTGATCAATAGGGCTATCCGAAACAGCATCATTTCATTTCGACTTCTGTTTCACCATTTTGAAGGGACAGTGTTTTGTTTCACCATTTCATTTCATTTTGAAGCACTGTTCCATTTCGTTTAGTCAAAACTGTTTTGCTGTTTCAATGTGTTTCGATGTTTCGCCCATAGGTTATAATGGGGAATCATGAAAATGCCTATAACTTTTTCATTACGTGCCTGATTCAGATGAAAATTGCAGGACAGGTAGCCCCTTCTACAGGCATGAAGCTTGCCAAGTTTCAAGGAGATAGATGCAGGAGTTTTTTGGAAACTGCACCTCAAACTGCTAAAAGCAAAACTCTTGTCACTTCCCGGCAGTGGCAGCCTCCTGTCATTCCACATACAGATCTGTGGGCCCACACCCCCAGGAGGGCTGTGGGGCTGTGCTGTACTCCTTCCAGGGGCATGGGCCCCCAGATCTCCATGTGGGATGACAGCCTGGGACCGGTGCTGGCGCAGCCCGTGCCCAATGCTGGGAAGACTGCTGCTGCTGCTGGCCCCAGCTGGCAGCAGCAGGCTCCTGTCATCCCTTGCACAAATCTGGGGGCCCATGTCCCCAGGAGGAGTCTGGCAGTGCTGGGAGGGCAGGTTGAGCTCTGTGGGGCTGGTGGAGCTGCTCGGAGTGCAGCCCTGGCTCTCCCCTGCCTCCCGCCACTGGGCTGCTTCAAAACTCAAAACATTTTGAAACTTTCAAAATGTTTCAAGTGCTTTCATTTCATTTCAAAGCTGTTTCAAAGCCTTTTGTTTCTTTTCAATTTTGCTGTTTCGAGCTTGAACATGTCAAAACAGCTTTGAAATGAAACACTCATCAAAATTTCACACAGCCTTACTTATTAACATTTGTGTGACTCTCAGTGTAATATGTAACAAGGCCCTTTATTAACTGCCTGCAAGTCTGTTACCAAGCGGAAATGGACCAGAACCATGAACACAAGCCTATATCTGTATCTTCTCATTGTCTCTTCTGGTGGTAACCACACTCACAAAACAAAGCCTTGTTATACTTTTCCAAGTCCAGCTTTTGATCTGAACCTTTTAACTCAGGTCCATTTCTAGACATCATTACTTCATATAACATACATTTGTCTATAGCTTACCCTAGATTTTGGCTTCTTCAACAGTGAGAGCACTACATTTTGCCTCAGACAATATTTTAAAAAAATCTGTTATGGTTTCTAAGCCAATTCTTCATTTGCCTGTATTCTAGATGGCTGCTTACCTGCTTTAATGTGCACCTCATTTTACAAGATACAGTGGTACTGTTTAAAAGTAGACAGAAACTGGAAAATTTGGCATGGAATAGAATGGAAGAAAGCCAGCATCCTGCAAACACCTGAAGCCTGAGCATCTATAAAAAGCACAGAGACTTTAAAAGACTTATTTAAAAACCTTACAGAATGTTTCAGCCATCAAAGACATTTAGCAACAGCTCCCTATCCCTTCAGCAAAAGCACCTTATCTCTATCCCTCTCCTTACCACCCTACCTTAAGTTCAGTATTTTAAAATGCTGTGGGGTCTCTTTTCACATTACTATGTTACAGGATATTCTTTTTTCTTTCTCTCACTGTGTTCAGTGTTACCAGCAGCATACATTTCAGGGCAGTGGTGATGTGTAAGGGGTGCACATGGGTGCACATGCACCCCCTGAGCGTGGCGCTGCTCCCCCTACAAAAGGCACTGCTGGTATCGCCAGCAGCATCTGTGGGTGGTCACTGACCCCTGGTTGGCACTTGCCACACCCCATCACCGCCGACAGTGTCGGCAGTGTCTGCAGGACGTTCCACTTACTGCCACTGCACTCCCGCTGCTGCCACACTCCCACTGCCATGCACCCACCGCTGCCGTGCCCCCCTAGCTTCCAGGGGCATGTGTCATTCATGTTTCAGGGAGTGAGGGTACATTGGTTTTCATTCAGGATAGTCTGCTAGAACTCAAACAGTTGCTTTCCTCCATTTTAAATACCCTTAATTCTTGAAAAGTTATTATAAAAATATGTCCAGATCAAAAGAAAATGCCCATCTGTTTTAAAAATTGTACAAAGATAAATATTTAGAGATCCTTCATTTCAGTGGTAGCATTATTTAATTAAGGAATAGAGTAGTTGTCCCCAATATTTTATTTGGCCACCAAAAAGACCTTAGAAAACAGGCAATTAGACTCACAAGACTATAACTGGTTTTATTATTACTATTATTAAAATGATGCTGAACTATTACCACCAACCTTTTTTTAATTTAATAGCTAGTTCTGTGTATAGGCTACCAGGAATTATTTTTTATTCCTGACCTCTTTAGATGGTAAGGAAATCCTGTCCAGCAAATACCTACACACATGCTTAAGTTCATATACATGCTTAAAATTATGCACCTGTGGGCTTTCATTCCACCTGAGTAGTCCCAGTGGGACTAAATTTAGTGGAACTATTCGTATCATAAAACTTCAGTACATTGTGTGCACCTATTTAGGTTTGTCATCTTATGCAACTCTGGGGACACTTGGAGCCTGGCACTTAACAAATGAAGTACCAAAGTCCTTCTTTTAAGACAGAGGTTGGCAACCTACAGCCCATGGGCTAGACGCGGCCCACAAAGGGACTGGATCTGGCCTCTGATCTAGTCCGCTTTTCACCAAGGGCAGGCTGATTCTCCAGCCATTTGATGCTGTCCATATATTGCTAATGGTGCACTGGCTGCCTTCAGCTGCTCCAGCCAGCTGCTCCAGCCCATATGGTCATATGGTGGGATGCTCTTCTTCACTGTAGCCTCTGCTCACTGTTCCTGGAGCTACCAGAGGGGAATGGCAGCCCACAGTACCAGTGAGTTTGCAAATTATACGTCTATCAGGTCCACATTTGCAAAAGGTTGCCACTCCCTGTTTTAAGAGACTCATTTTCTTTCGTACCGATAGGCAAATATTGCTCTGTCCACAAAAAAACATCCAAGGAAGTAATAGCTCAATGTAATAGCTGCTGCTTCTTTTTTTTCTTATTTGAGAACTAGCACAGTGAACATGCACGCATCCAAAAGAGCCATTTCTCTACTGGATCTATCCAACTCATCTCTCTCTATCTTTGACCATGTTCTTTAAGTCCCCTTTAGCATCTTAACGTAATGCTTTGTCACACATTTTAATTCAGTTCTTAGTCTGTCAACAATGAACGTTGCCAGCAAATCAGAGCTGAAGCTGCTTGCTGTTGGCTGTAAATATGCATTTGAGTGGGGGGTAAGGTCTTTTCAATAAAGAGCTTTCATGTAAAATACTAAACTGAGTACCCTGTAGTGCAGTCTTTCCACTATAGACTGTGATTAGACTGTAATTCCCTGATAGACTTATAATAATGATTTCCTACCAGCTGGCCTGGGAAATTATTTCTATACTTCACCCAACAGAGTTGATATTTAGATGGCATAAAAAAAATCACAGGCTCAAATTTGCAATCTTTCTTTTTTTGAAGAAAAGAATGTGCTGTGGTCTTAGCCAGAGGCATGTGCTGTACAGAAGGTGGCAGCACTAAGGAGTCATTATGCTTTCTAGCTGTCTCTTCTATTGAGGTATCCAGGTCCTTTTGTCCCACCCAAGAAGGAAAATCTTCCTATATTTGCACAGGCCTATTTTAATTTTAGGCACAAGCTCCATAATGAAGGTGGGCTTTTATTCCCTCGCAAGAGTTATAAATAAAGTTCCCAATTCTTTGCAGTCTCAAATGATTTTGAGCCAGATGGTACTATGTTTGCACACACATACACATACACTGGTTTCAGTAAAACTACTGAAGAAATACAAGCCCCTGGAAGGTAGGGGGGGATAGAATCTGGCCCTTAACTGTTTCACATTTTGGGGGGTTCACTTTACTTCATGAAAGGGAAAGCATATGTCATGTTCCATCCACACAAAAAACAGAAATATACCTTGCATATCATCCAGCAGATGAATGCCATGGCTCTCATCTTACAAGGAGGAGAGAGGAACGTCCTAAAATACTAACAGTTTGGCCTAAGTCAAATCATAGACAGAAGAAGCATAACTAGCACGTTTTGCACTCAGTGTAGAGGGGAGCGGGTACCAGGTACAAAAGAGTGTGTGAGATCAGGTGAATGTGATTGGGGAGGCTAAGGAGACAAGTATCAGTCTTACCTGCCCTGAAAACTCTTAAGACCCTGGCTGCTGTTGTCACAGTATGGGGTCCCACACCCTGCCTCCTGGTGCAACAATGCAGAATCACTACTGTCATGGCATAGGCTTCCTGCCTGTGACCATTGTGGACCCCACTCTAAACTGGCACCTGGGGATGGGACTGTGCTCCCCTACCCCCAGTTACGTTTCTCATAAAGTTAAGTGGCACAACAGGTCAAGGCAAGAAAAGGTAGCACATAGCTAAGCTGATCCATGAGTGTTGCTTTTCTTGCCTCTGGTCCTCTTTTGCTCTAAGAGACTAAGTAATCTGTTTCAGGAAACAGAGCACTTTCCCCTCTGGACTGGTGCCAGCTGTTCTGGTCCATACATCAGCCAAGGCTCTGCCCATTCCCAACTCTCTCTCACTTCCCCCACAGTAGAAGCCCTGTACCATCCTACACATTCTTAGGCTAGAAACAGAAATGACATATAAAATGGTATAAATGATTGGAAACTGGCCTAAACCTGTAATAGAATAGAAATGTAGTGCATATAGTCCAGTTTCAAAGTGATGGAATCCAGTTTAAGATAGACCTGGATTCATGTAGTATGAGATTCAATCTGTTTAACCTAGACTGGTCTATCAAACTTCTGTCTCAGATCCCACAGCGAGTCACCTTAGTTCATTGTCCTCTGGCATCCCAGGATGCATTGAGGCCCCCTTCCCCACTAACCCCCCTTGCAGGGCGCCACTCTGAAACTCTGCTGTGCTCCGCTGCTTTGAGATGTCAGCCATAGATGGAAGGGGAGGGGAGGGGGGAGAAGGGACCATCTGTAGTTCTGTATGTGTGAAATCTGGGTGTTTGTGTCCCTGCATCTGCTCCCCGTATGGCAGAGCAGCAAGAGGAGGGGAGACTGCTACCCTCACTGCCTGGATACAGAGACACAGATGCAGCTGTGGCCAGGCTGGTGGGGAGGGGGTGAAATCCTAATGTCTGTGTCTGCTCCCTGCATGGCAGAGTGTTGGGGTGGGGAGCTATTCCTCCCCATGCTGATCACAGAGGGAGCAGTCCTCCCTCCCTTCGCTGCTCTGTCAGGAGGTGGTGTCAGGATTGGGGTGTTCAGACACTCAGATGCTTGGATTTCCCCATCTCTCCCCCTGGCCAGTGCAGGGACCCTGCGTGCACTCCTCCCCAAAAGGGCCAACATCTGTACTGTCCCCTCCTGAGTACTTGGAGTAAAGTGTGAAAGTTAGATCACTTCTGCCTCAGGCTTTT
Organism: Alligator sinensis; assembly: GCF_000455745.1. Lineage (NCBI taxonomy): Eukaryota > Metazoa > Chordata > Crocodylia > Alligatoridae > Alligator > Alligator sinensis. The sequence goes on along the minus strand of NW_005842027.1, from coordinate 1,441,105 downwards.
TGAACCTCTGTACTTACCCTTAATTATCAGTGCTAATGGTGGCGGTGCAGAAGAGTACAGAGACACCTTGTTCTCCTATGTGGCTGAATAGAGCAAGACACTGGCTTGTCTAGACTTTGTACAAATACAAGAGAAGGAAAAAGAAAGGAAAGGGGAAAGTGATAGTTAAAGAAAAGGAGAGTCTGAAGGGAAAAGCTGAAGAAAGGAAAAATTGAAGAAGATGAATACACACCCACTGATAGTGATATAGGAAGATAAATCCCCATGTAGTAACTGTCAAGTAGATATCTTCACACAACAGGGCGAAGGGTTGTATATGCCAAGCTACAGTGAGCCTTTTCATATTCTAATAACAACCATTGAATGTAGTAAAAGATCTATTTTTTATTTGAGAATGAAAGAAAAAAAATAGGGATGAAAACCCCATTGTAATTTTAAAGATAAATCCTTATTTATCCTAAGGTTTTGTTTACTGCCTTTTCAAACTATAGCACCCCAGTTTCATATTGATGTGAGAATGGATCTACTACAAATATATCTGCAGTGGTGTTGATACGTGCATAAAACAAATGAGACTTTTTTATATTTTTCTGGTGACGTGATACAATAAAGAAATTTATGGAAAGATATAGCCAAATGTGGTTAGGGAGGGTTAGTCCGATATTGCATAGATAGTCATATCCCAGCTTTCATAAGCTGATTTCCCTGTGCAATTATAGAAGCTATCACTCTCCTGTTAAATAAAACCTGAGCTTGTTCCACAATGCATAGCTTGCTGGTTTTCTTTCATACAGTGTATTTTGTGCAGACTGATTCTAAGGTCAGCATTAAATACCCAGACCTCTGTTTTGCCATCTTGCATTCAGACTTGGTTAATATAGTTGTGAATAAGAGGAAAGGAAGAAGCAGCATTGTTTACTATGGCTTTCATTCTGCTCCATTCTCCTTCCCAGATGAATGCAATAACTTTTGCTGCCACTTTGTTGGTGAGACAGAAATATGCAGCATCAAACATGCCATGTTAAAGTGGTGTCTGGGATATGAGCTGAGGGAGCTTGGGCCTTTGCTTGTGTCAACAGCATCTCTCACATCTCACAGGCACAGGGAGATGAAGGTCACTGAGGAAGAACACTTGAATCAACACAAACCTAGCTGACAAGTTAAAGTTAAGCTTACAAGGAAAATTGCTCCTTTTTTCTTTCTGACCAAAAAGAGTAAAATAAAGGAGAAAAAGAAAATATGACCCTACAACGATCAACATCTCATCCCTGAGCCACTTGCAAGCTTTAAGATAACCAATGCCATTTCTCCATAGGACTTTAGTAAATGTAAGCATTATTGACTCATCATTTCTGGGACTTGGGTTTACTTCCCCCTCCTTTAAAGCAAGGCAGTAACACTGTCAACCAGACATTTGCTGCAGATGAGAAAAAATTCCTGTATGAAATACTAGCAGAGAGAGACAGAGAAAGAAGAAAATGTACATTAAAAGCCTGATCAAAAATCCATTAAAATCAGCGAGTCTTTCTTCCATCAACTATACTGTCCTTTGGACTTGGCCCTAAGTATGTTTTTTACAAAGTAAAGGTCCAATATTTTTTTTTTACTTTTAATACTTATCAGATTTTTTCGCCTGCCATTTCTTTTTATAGTTGTAATATTAATGCACATTCCTATGGTTCTTCCCACAGAGGATCTTAAAGAATATAACACGTATGAATTAATTCATTCTGATTATACTTGTGGTAAGTAAGCAAACTCTACCATCTCCCTTCTAGAGATAGGAATCTGAGATACACAGAGATCTTCAGAAGCTACACTGAAAATCTTTGCGAGAACCAGGAACACCACTTCCCAATCCTTGGCTCTAATCACAGGACCACCTTATCTGACGGCAACATGCTCTTGCCGGACAGTATTAATGCTTCTGATGTTACATATATTCTGTCAACAGAGATAGTGTCTTTCTTCTGAGGGATTTTGAATATTTCAGATCCCTTTAAAATAATCAACAAAGTAGTAATACATTGAAGGTTTTTGCAGATGCCCTTGGCAGATGTAAAATCCTGTTACACTGCCTCAAGAACAGATTAGATCAAGGTTAATAAATAATCCAGGGATGCTGATTTCTCACGTTTGCAAGAGGAAAATAACGTTATAAATGTTGGTTGCCTACCTGGAAAATAGTACTGTATTTAACATTTTAATGTTAGAATAATGCTCCATTACTAACACATATTTGGCTTCAATATTTCCAATAAATTCCCAGTATTATTAAATTCTGGAATTTTCAAAGTTAAGTTTGCTGAAGCTGGGGCAAACCCAAAATGCATCTTCAACATTCCCATTTTGTATTTATATTTAGTTTAAATGGATTTGATTTGGTGCAGCTGATTTCTCACAATGGAAAAAAAAAGTTACTGATTCTGATCTTTTGAGAATACCTTGTTAATTTTCTTGCTATTAAGAAAACATCACGGCATTTGTTGTCAGGCACAGTGCTGCCATATTTTCCATGCCACCAGCTAGCTGCCTGCATCTGCTTTCTTTCATTCTTGTTCAGTAAGCCTGCCTGATATTCACGACTCATTCAGCCAACAGATAAACCAGTCATGAATCACTACTGAAGACAAGTATTATATCACAATATTTTAGGGCCTTGCTACATATTACACTTAGTGCATGATAACTGCACCTACAATGCTAGCATCCAAGCATTCAAGCTAAGTGCCATTGTAGTATAGTAAAATTAGAGCTGTTCTGAAGAGGAGTGTCTCCAGAACATATTACTAAACACATGTTGAGCTAACATTGGACCGCTCCCAACAGGTAATATGCCCTCTGCACCAGAGACTTGAAGTAACTCTGGTGTGATCACACTAACGCCTATTCAGGATGCTGGTGAGGTACTACAATCTGTATTTAGATTCATAGATGTAAGGGTCGGAAGGGACCTCAATAGATCATAGAGTCCGACCCCCTGCATAGGCAGGAAAGAGT
>NW_005842027.1:1436907-1437143 GCF_000455745.1 Alligator sinensis | reverse complement strand
AAGGCCTTCCTGAAGTCTAAGTGTACGACATCCACCCCTCCTCCTGTGTCCAGGCGTTTTGTAACCTGGTCATAAAAAGAGACTAGACTGGTCAGGCACGATCTGCCTGCCACGAACCCGTGCTGGTTTCCCCTCAGCATAATTTGTCCTGCCAGGCTCTCGCATATGTGAGCCTTGATAATTTTTTCAAAGATTTTGCCAAGGATGGAGGTGAGACTGACTGGCCTATAGTTCCC
>NW_005842027.1:1429876-1436634 GCF_000455745.1 Alligator sinensis | reverse complement strand
CTTAGGAACACTGAGGCAAAGAACTCGTTGAGGAGTTCAGCCTTGTCCCCCCTGGCCGTCACCAAATGCTTCTGCCCATTTCGTAGGGGTCCTATTCCTCGCTGGGCCTTCCTTTTACTCCCTATATATCTAAAAAACAATTTCTTGTTGTCCTTTACTTAGGATGCCATCCTCAGCTCCATGGTAGCTTTGGCCTGTCTAACTGCCTCCCTACAAGCACGAGCAGAGGAGGTATACTCCTCTGTGATCATAGATAGATCATAGTAAGCATTAACATGCAGCTGCTCAGATAACTTGCTAAGTCATTTTAATGCTTATTATAATATAAATATAATATGTGCTAAGTGTAACGTGTAACAAGGCCCGTAGATAGGCAGTACTGTCTACTCACTAAGGCTGTCTATATACATGCAGTGAAGCTGTTCCAGCACGCTGTAATTATAGTGTGTTGGAGCAGACTCAATTAATTGAGTCTGCCGGAGTGTGGTAATTACTGTGCTCCAGCAGACTCTAATGTCATGTGTATTGGTGTCCCTGCACTGAAAAATGGTGGTGGGGGTGGTTTAACTAAAGCTCATTTGACAAGCTTTAGTTAAAGTGCCCCGGCTACAATTTTGCAGCACAGGGATGCTGACACACATGATGCTCTAGGCACTTTAATTACAGCGGCTCTCAGAGCCTCTCTAATTAAAGCCCCCCCCATTTCTGGACCATGTGTATAAACACCCTAAGACTGGTTTGGGAATTAGGGGGTGTCGGTTTTATTCCTAGAACTGAATGGCTGTATGACCTTAGGCAAGTTATTTCATCTCTGTGCTTTTCTTTCTACTCTTCCTTTTTTTAGAAAAGGCACTCTTTCTTACTCTTCCAGGGGTGGCCAACCTACAGCACATGTGCCGCAAGTAGCTTGGATAGACTGTGCGTCATGGGGCAGATAGCGCAGAAAGCAAAGCAGAGCAGCAGACTGAGCAAGGAGCACTGGGCTACGAATAGAAAGCAGAGCAGCAAATTGGGCAGAGGAAGAGCACTCAGAGAGGGTGAAGAGCTAATTTATTGCCTGCCTGCCAAAAAGGTTGGCCCTCACTGGTTGTTGTGGACAATGCCTAACACAGTAAGGCTTAATTGTATATTCAAGGATTCCAGGAGATTCTGTAAATAATATCTGAAACTATTATCTGAATAAGTAAAATGGTCCCACTGATAGGGCACCCAACTAGAAATCAGGAGACTTGGGTTCAACTTCTGTCTCTTTCATTTGGTGATATTCAGAAATTCTCTGTACCTTAGTTCTCTGTACACTAACTACATATAGGGACAGTGATGCTGATCAGTGAGCATGTCTACACGAGATGGTACTGCAAATTTATTTAGTATTTATATAAACAAGTTACTGTGCAGTAGTGCCAGTGAACGCCTTTTAAGTGACACTACTGTACAGTACACTACTACTACTGTGCAGTAGCATCTCGGCACCGTTTTTGCCACACAACACTACTGGATAGTACTACACAGTCAATGCCTTTTGTAGACACACCTAAGTCTTCTTGAAGAAGTTCCTGAAGTGTGTATGTAAAATACTGTTCAGCAAACAAAATGTTAGTGATAGTGCAAACCTCTCTGAAAGCATTGGAGCTGTACTACAGACGGATTTGGTCTACTCTGTCTCATTTTGCTGAGAATATTCCTGATTTTCAGATGGATTTCAGTGGTATATAGGATAATGACATGTAGCATAATAATGGAAATTAACGTGTATTTCATTAAACCATGTAAAACAGCATTTTTATGTAATGCTAGCGAATTGCCCATCAAGAATGATGGATGAATGGTGACTTTCTTGATGGTGTTGTGCATCTAATTGTCTTCTCACGCTAGCCAGGAGCCTGGCTTCCACTTTTCCTCAGCTGGCCCCTCCCTCTGCCCTCCCTGCTGCACCAGACTCCTGGCACCCTTAATCTGTCTGTAATATTCTTTAAGGATGCTGGGAGGCTGGTGTGACAGGGAGGGTAGAGGGAGGGGCCAGGTGAGGAAAAGCAGAAGCTGGGCTCCTGGCTATTGTGAGGCTATTTTCTTGATGGCGCTGTGCATCCAATTGTCTTCTCACAGTAGCCTCACTCTCCCTCCATCCCCCAAGGAGCACTCTGGGATTCCAGAGGACCTCTGGGTTCCCTATCCTTGTGATACATAACAAAAACCAAATCCCTTCAAAATAGGACCTCATGTCAAGAGGTCCTATTTTGGAATGCTTCAGCTGCTTCAAGGACATTTCAAAGGATGTGTACATCTGGTCCTTTGACGTGTTTCAGAGGCATCCAGAATATTTCAATTGTTACTTCTGTCCACACCCAATAATTACATCAGGGGGCTAAGCAGCAGTGCAGGAAAAGGACCATGTAAGTCCAAGGGCAACGTTGGCAGAAGAATAAATGGGTATAAAATGGAAGTAAATAATTTTACGCTGGAAATTAGAAGAGGTCTTTATAATTAGAACTGTGAGGTTTTGGGAAACCTTCCAGTGGAAGTACTGGGGACAAAACACCTAATTCATTTTAAAATGGAGTTCAGTAACTTGGTGAAAGGCTGCAATAGAAGGGGCATAACTGAATGTGTCAGATTTCTTCCACCCTTTTGTTCCTCTTTCCTGACTCTCTACCTGTGTTCCCCTGTCAGTCTCTTGGAGAGCACTGTGGATCTTCCCAACAGGAGAAAGTGGAAGTGGGAAGTGCAGGGACAGGGAAGGGATACTCCACAAAGCCACCCTTTCCATTTGGCTTGTGCCCATGTATCTGCACTGGACTCTTAGGACTTCATTACACATTAATTTGAGGTGGCTCCTGGAGCTCTTAACTCCTGGACTGCCCACACATTAACACATGAAATTAGTTTTAAGCACTCTTTAGGAAGCTTAAAGTTAGGCCACCCTAGGCAGGTTTATCTCTGATCTGTGTTACCCAGTTTACGTTTCATTAAAGTATGGTTAACGCCCCATAGATGACCCACCCAAGTTTCAGTCCGCCAGTATCCCAGGATCCATTGTCTCCTCACCCACCCTCCTATTCTGTGTGGACAAACTTTTCATCCTCTGAATTGTTGCCCATGATTTAAGGAGCTGAAGAACACAGCATACCCCTATACAGGAGGCTGGAAGCTCAGTGGAAGCCTTAAAGCAGCGTTTCCCAACTTTTTTACAACGTGGCACACTTACATGGCCTCTCCCACTCCATGGCACACTGGCCGAACAATGTGGAGTGTGGGGAGGTGGCGAGTGACTGAACGCAGAGTTGGGGGGTGGGGTAGCAAGCGGCCAAAAAAGGTGCGGGGGCGGGGCGTGGTGGTGCACAGTTGAACACAGAGTGGTGGGGAGAAGTGGGTGGGGAGGAGTACGCTTGAATCACTGGCTGGAGCCACCCTTCCTATCTCGCTGGCTGGGGGTATGGCAAGGGGCATGGCAGGGGGCATAGGTTTTCCCCAGGGGGCAGTTCAGGCAACAAGACAACTCCCCCTCCTACTCCTGGGGGTTTGACCTTTCCCCTCCAGGGGTTCAACCCCATGCAAACAGCCTGCAGAGTACATGCTCGCTAGCCCAGTTGCAGGGCAGGGGTGGGTCCAGGAGTAGGGCATAGAGTGGTGGTGGGGAGGAACAAGGGAGGGGGCTGTATCAGGTCCCCATGATTTGGGGCTTCCTTCTCTGGAGAGGGCAGTAGCTCCCCCAAAAGCACCTTCCCTCACCACTTCCCTCTTCCAGGCTCCCCAGAAAGCATGACCAGCAACCCCTATACCACAATCCCAAATCCCAATTTATGACACCTTCTTTAATTTACTTCCTTTTCATTTCTTTTTAGTTTTTTTCTTTTTAAATTTCTTTTTATTTTATTTTCCAGTGACTGATGTCCTTCATTTTGCCACACTTCTACCATCTCCATTTCCTTTCCACATCCTGTTTCCTTACCCACCCACCCCATCCCATTAACTCTCCACCTCCCAGCTTTATGTTTCTGCCCCCACAACCCATCCCTCACCCCCCCCCAACCTAGAGCAGGGATAGAAGCCAGTCCTGGTTCACCAGCCCTGTAGTGGCAACTCACAGCTGGAGCTCCTAGTCAGGCCCCTGCTCATCAGCCCTCTAGTGACAAGTCACAGCTGTCTAGGTGGGGGACGGTCAGACAAGGCTTTAGCCTTAAGGTGTGACTGCTCCAAACTCAAACTAGCACTTCTGGTTGCCCCCACCCCCACTTTGTGCAACATATGTCAGGGGGTTTTTAAGCCTCCCTCAGAGGCACAGGGTGTTGGCTATAGCCAAGGTTGAGGACTTTGACTGGGGCATGCCAATGCTACTGCTCAGATGAAAGCCAGAGTTTCCTGGCTAGAGGGTCTTGCCCCTCCACTCAGGCTCAACCAATCATCATAGCTGGGGTCAGGAAGGAATTTTACTCCATGGTCAGATTGGTATGGACTGTGGGCAGTTTTGCCTACTTCTATAGCAGGGCCCTCTACCTGGGATCTCTTGAGCATATGTTGACAGCTTTTATAGAAGCAGGACACTGGTTGCCATAGATCCCATATTTTCCTGTGGCAGGCTAGGGTGTTAGGTCTTTGTTGTGTCAGGGTTGAAAGTAGTCTTACATAGAGTTTAGTTTATGGATTGTATAGGATGTTTTGGATAAGGATGATCCTGCCTTAGGCATGGGGTTGGACTAGATGATCTCTGGAGGTGGGGAACCTAGGTTCAATTCTTTCTTCTAAATCAGGGAAAATAGGAGTGTGAAATTGGATCCTTGTCTCTCACTCCCCTGTGTTTTCATGAAGAAGTTTGAGACGTTGTGTGTGTGTTCTGATACAAAACAGAAAATCTGCAAGCTCAACATTTTTTATGACCTGGAATTTTCACCCCCCACCCCCCTCTCAGTCAGCTCCCTTCAGGTTTTGGGTTCCTTTTTGGGTAAGATCTTATTTAGCCTGATTCATCCTGAGTGCACAACAGACCAGTCTAAGAGCTGTGTTCTGTACTGATGCTGACTTGTATTGACTCAAAGCCTCACTGAGAAGGGATCTGGTGGCCTAAACTTGTGCTAATCAGAACTTAACATGTTTCGTAGCAGTATGATGGCCTTGCCTTCTAGTGGTTACAAACCTGGCAAGAAAGAAAACCATATCAATGCTAGTTTTTATGCCTATAGTTGGACTTGGTTTTAAATGGCAGAACTATTGCTTTTGGATCACTGGGTATCTTGTTCAGTTTCCAGCAGGGATAGTTATCTTATACACAGAAAAGGCATTCATTAGATTAAAGTGACTGGTTTAATACTGCAGTCTGGATCATTAGCATACTATAGCGGAAAAGGGCTTGCCAAATGTTTTCCTGAGGGCTGCTAGCAGACTTGCAAGGCATTGCACAACTACCGGATGTCTACATGTGCAATCTCCTAACAGTTTTACCATCCCAAAAGGAAATTTAATTGGGACATATTTGTTTAATACTGACTGATGGCTACATTTTTAAATAGAAGATTTTAAAGTAACCAGTTGTACCCAAAACTGAATGCATCTTTTCAAGCATAATCTCACTCTAAATAAAGAAATTAGCTTTTTCCAGGTAGGATTTCTTTCAAATTTTTCCAGTTCTGAATACAGTAGAGTTTGTCTGTTTCCTGTCTTGCTGCCCGAATGCTTACCTGGCACGTGACAATTTGGTTAATCTACAATTAAATAGAGTTGCATTTAAAAGTATACTTTGTAGTGCTGGGGCTCTTTCACATATAAGGCATTGTGAAACTTTCCCCTGGGGAATCACAAATAGCCATCATAGCTAAAAGAAGACACACCCCAAATACAAAAACAAAAAAACTCAGGAAGCCAACAGAGCTTTCATGGGTAAGCAATCCTGCAGGATATGTAATGCTTAAACTAGCCTCAAATACTTCTACAGAGATATTGCCATTGCAATGTAATGTTCAAGGTGCCACAGCATGGTGGGAGGCTTCAAATATTACCTGTTCTACAGGACCTGAGACTACAACAAGGCAAAATAGAAAGGGAGCAATTGTGAATAAGTGATAGCTTGGATCACAGATTGAGATCTTTGATTGATAATCATGTGTGAACATACACAGTTCTCTCTGTTAGCACATTCTTAATGCAGACTACAAACTAAGAGGTCTTTTCCTTTCTATGCAGCATATTTATGCATCTCTTTTTTTTAAAACTGACATGTTCATTACACTGAAGTCAGCATACAGACCACAGGTACTGTTGAAATATTCCATAGATAAGATCTGTTAGATAGTACATGTAATAGGCAGTGTATTTGCAAGTGGACATTCACTGGACTCGTTAAAGGTTAGACTGATCCAGAAACGTGCCACCTCTGCAGGCTTTAACTTTGTTGGATCTCTGAAAGAGAGTTCAGTTTGGCAATTAGGAAAGTCTGAAAAGCAGCACAACTTCCATGGATGTCAAGGGACCTCCGGCAGTGATGGCAAACATACATTTTATAATTACAGTCTCAGTGCTTCATCACTTCTAAACCTAGGTTCAGATAGGAAAGTTCAAAACCTTTTTCATGAAATCCCTACCTAGCACAAGTACAGTACTGTGAAAAAGTACTTTTCATGGCATTTGGCAAAAGGTTACAAGCTGCAAGGTCAAGCCGTTTGTGAGAGGATGGGTCATCATGAAAGATACTTTTTTTCATTTCTTCCATGAACAAAAAGCACTTCAGAGAGGCAGTTGCTGCAGCCCTTGAAAAAGACTTTATAAAA
>NW_005842027.1:1409354-1429845 GCF_000455745.1 Alligator sinensis | reverse complement strand
CCTTCATAAGTTAGCATTGTTGTTCAGCACAATAGCCTTCACTTAGTGAGAGTCAAGGGCCAGCAGTCTTTTTGTGATAGGTAAAAAGGTGCTTTATACCACTACAAGTAGTTAAGTAGATAAAACATTTTAGTTAAAAGAGAAAATACTCACTTGCACTGACATATGAATGGCTCTATACCCTTCTCTTAGTGTTCAGAAGTAAAGCAATACTGGAGTTCTATGTCAGGGTTCTTCCCTTATACTAAGTTTTAAAAGTGACCAAGTTCCCTTAATTCATTGTTCAGGCCCTATCTCTAAATAAATCTTAAATAAAAAGCAGTCTACTGTATGTTTGGACATTATAGAATAAATGGCAGTTATTACTAAATTAAGAATTCCTGTGTTGGAGTGTATGCTAATACTTAATGTTTATGCACTGATTTTCATCTGCTGATGTCTAAGTGCTTTGCAGTGATGACTAAGGTGACTTCTTCTTCCTCATCTATAAAATGTTCTTCCTCATCTATAAAGTGGTGAGTAGTTTTTAATGGGTAAAAGGAGACAATAAAAGGCTCTGAAACTTATCCAAAGTTATACAGTGGTTCATGAGAGCACTATGCATGCAACCAGGTTTCCCAATTCCCTCTACCACACTCTACCCTGTCTATGGACTTCTACCACGTTTAAAGAACTAAGGCCATGTGTAGACGAAATGGGGGCCCTAAATTGAAATGGTGGGTTTTAAAAAACACTGCTTCAATTTAAGGCTGATTAAACCCCTGTGTCATTCACACCCCCCTCTGACTTACCTGCCTCTCTGGCAGGGAGGAGAGGGCAGGCTGCCAGCAGGTGGAGCAGTCCCTGCCGATGCTTCTCTCCGCAGCTGCAGCGGCCTCCCCCCAGGCAGCACCTACCTGCAGGCACCCAACTTGGGTGGTCCTGGGGGGCACCACAGCTGTGGAAGGAAGCACCGGGCCCCTGCATAGTTCAGGCAGGAAAGATCAGGCTTGCCACTTTTCTTGGGGAGAGCTGCTTTCCCGGGCTGCAGCTAGGCTGCCTGCAGGGCTTCCTGCAGAGCCGTGGAGCTGCACGGAGCCCGGTGCTTTGCTCTGAGGCTGTAGGGGCAGCAAACTAAAACTTCTCGAAAGAGTTTAAGTTTGCTGTGCCCCAAGTCATTTAAGGTGCATTACGCTGCTGAATTTCCTACAGCAGTTGGAATTACTGCGCAATACGTTGCTGAGGCGTGCAAACACAGACACCATTAAAGCAGTGCAAAAGCATTTAGTTCACTTTAGAATGTCGCACACACATGCCTCTCATTTCATCTACACATGGTCTTAATATCAAAGACTGTCAAATCTGACTAGACCTAACTTTGACTTTCATCATTTTTGAGCTACTCAAGTTCTGTTCAGTTTTGATATAAAAAAGAGATCCTGATTATGCAAACAGCTTGACAACACAAACCCAGACAATATGAAAGGCAGTGGATAGAGTTTAGATATGGGGTAAAGATAACTGGAATCCTACTATATTTTTGCCCTGGGAGATTAAAAGGACAACAATAGTGTTTCTAGATGCCAGCCCCTTATGTAAACTTACCCTAGCATTCTGTATAATAGCATTAAAATATCTGGGGGCTTGAAGGGAAAGGTGAGATGGATCATTATTATAAGATATGGTAGATTTTTTTTTTTTTTTTTTTTTTTTTAAAAAAAGGGGGGGGGGGGGGGGGGATCTGTCAGCCTGAAATCAGCAGATTGATTTTATTAGAATTTTACAAAGAAATTCAAATATCAACTCCTGTAAAGAATCTGAGAATAAAATGACCATTTTATTTTTCCTCCCTCCTTTTTAGGAATTAGGTCCTGATCCTAAGAAAAGTTCTCTGAACATCGTGCTATATTCTGTAGGATCCCTGAGCATACTGGTTTATTTAGACAGTGGTCTATTGTGCAGTGCAGATAGGGGCTAGTGACCTTGAAGAGGCTATTAGCTTTGTTTAGCCACATGTATGGCAATATATAATGTATAATGAATGTAACAAATGTATGCCCCCTTTCCCACGTGAAGTAAATCAATAGAAATAGTAGCAGAAATAGTGCTGGAATATGTTATGCTTAAGCAGCTAAGATCAAATGGTTGACTGTACAAGAAGGAAAAAGTCACAGCTGGATCATTGGGAATGCCTGGTTGTGTGTAGGTTTCTGCTATGAGGCAGAAGCAGAGACAAGAGGATGTGCAAAGAATAAAGTTAGTTAAACAGAAAACAAGATGCTAGCAGGAAATTCATAAGGAAAGCAGGAAGCTTCCCCCTCTCCCTCGTCCCAGAAAAAGTATGTTTGGTTCATGCTTCTAGTTGTGAAAATAGGAGGAAATATCAGTAGAGCACGGATGCCTGCCCATATATTTATTTTGTGTTGGGTGTCTAAGATACATGATGATTAAAGGATGTCCTATAAAAAGGTATCACTATCTGTAAAATACGTAGGAAGGTCAATGATATTGACTGACTGATTAAAAAGATTTCAAAAGAAATCAGATAGATAGCTTTACAGAGGAAATACTGTGAACAACAGATAACACACTGGGGGATTTATTACTAAAATCAATCTGATTTCTAAGCTCCAAGTAATTTGGATCCTGAGCGAGAGTGAGAAAAAGGTGCTTTTCCTCAAATTTTTTTTTTATATATATATATATATATATTCTGTTAACAAAAAAAAAAAAAAAAGAGAGAGAGAGAGAGAGAGCGCCTTAAAAGGTAGCAGTTCTATGCTTCCTAACTTCATGTATTGCGTTGTCAACCAGACTGGCAGAGATGAGAAAGCTGACAGCTCTCCAGAGGACCCTGGCTAAAGCTGCTGTGCAGAAGTCTGGAACGGCAAAGACCCAATCCTGCATGTAATGAGACCAAACAGAATTGGAAGGTAAATTCCTTCCCCCCCACCCCCCAAAAAATATCAGCATCCAGCCTGTCTGTCAGCCTTTCACCATTTAATTTTTTTTTTATTATTATTATTTTTGGTGTCTGTGGCATCTCTGGGAGGATGACTTGTAAAGAGGGGATTCATGCTAGGGAGAGAAGCCAGAAAAATCATGAGAGATTCTGCCTATGGTGGAAATGCATTGGAAAAAAACAAAGCAAACTACTCCTAAAATGTGCATCTCATCAAGATCTACGAATATACAATCAAACCATGAAAACAATGACAACACTAGCGCTATGCTTCCCTTTCATAACTTGGGATAAGCATACTTGAAAAGCCTCATTAACTGGTGACAGTTTTAGCTACAGGTCTTGTACACAAGACCTGTTGAGAATATTAGACCTCATTAAATTAAAAACAAAAGAAACAAATATTGTAGCTGTACAGTTAAATTCAGTTTGCCTATTTCCACTTTAATTGCTATTCATGTAACTGATCTCTTGCATTCGTCATGGAACTGTACCAGGATATTCAAAGAAATTTATGTATATACACAATTGACTATAGTAAATGCAATTCCCTATTTTGTTCTTTCTTATCAAGGGACAAAAAGGCCTGACAGAACAAAGATGTTGTTCACAATCTCACAGCAGGTAACACAGTCTAAAAATGTGTGTGCGTTGGGAAGCCTGGAAGTGTATGGCTCTACTCAGTCATGCACTGGAAAGGTTGTGGCAATTGGTAGGTAATAATATACCTGGACCTTTATAAGACACAATGCATAAGTACCTTGCCATTTATTTAAAATACAAAACAATAAAATGAACAATCAACCTCTTCTAGAAGCACTTTGTAGTTTCCTCTCTGGAAGGTGCATAACCACTCTGACACGTTCAGCTTTCAGAGTTCAAGCTTTCAGCCACAAATTGTGTTGAAAATAAAGGGCTTGCTTCTGCTCTCAGCGTAAATCAGGAGTCACTCCATGAAAAGTAATGGGGTTACATCCAGGGTAATTTAGAGAGAAATCAAGATGAAAGTTTTTCCATGGCATGGGTAGTTCTGTGCCAGCTGCTGATTCCAAAAGCTACCTTGCTATATAGTAATGTGATTTGTGACTCTTACCAGAATGGAAACCCAAAGGAAGGGACTGCAAAGCAAAGCTTCCATATTACTGTAATGCAGACAATACATGATTAGAACATTAATATGTACATGCTATATTTCCACAGCAAAGTCCTCTTGGTATAACAGTAGTAAGATCAAAATGTGTTTACAATAATCTAAGCTTAGGCTCTCCACTCCCAGGCCACAGAAAAATAATAGGTTGATGGCAACAGTCCTACCAAAATATATACTGGTATAGTTATATCTGTCATTTGCAGAGTATGTGCAGCTTTAACGTGACCTTTCTGACAGTACTGGCAGTTGGGTGCAGTTTTTCCTTGAGGTTAGAAGTGGACATATGAATCCCTTTGAAGAGCTGGTTTTAAAAGCATGATGTCCAAGAAATTTGTATCAAACAGGGATGCTGCTGGCTTTCATATCTAAGGGAAAGTATCCTACTCCCAACTCCCATGTCTTTGTGTCGGATATCCTTCAATTAAAATAATTCTCTATGTAGTAACAATACAAGAGGCAGAAGAGGTGGTGATTTAACATGTCAGTGCTTTCATTAAGGACACTGAATAATAAGAGCTAAGATGGTTCTGGTAAAACTAATAAGATCAGCCACTTCGTGATCTGGAAGGGGGGAAAGGCACATCATACTTAAATATAACTAACAGGATAGCAACAGTCCACATAGTAAAACGTAAGGGCATGCTCTGAACTAAGAGCATAGCAATTCAACTGGAACATTTATGGAGGCCTTTATTATTTTGGTGTAAACATTCGATTTATTATTTTTTTTAAGCCTGGATATTCACAGGTTTATGGATAATTCTTTCGCTAATCTTGAAACACTAGAGGGCAGAGTAACACTGCCCTGCCCAGCAATCAGGAAGTCTACACTACCCCAGTATTTGAAGTGACCACAGTATCACTGTCTACCCTTTCACAACATAGATTTGTTAAAATTCTTCAGAGTCCACAGTGTGTGTGGGGAGGGAGAGTAGAATTAGATCATTCATCAAGTATTAACTTCATTAGTAAAGAACACCTAAGGGGGAGAACTCTACCTTTTAGGAAGCTGACTCCTCTCTATTCCCATTAAGAGTATGGAAAGCTCTCAGCACCTTTCTTGGGACTGGGAGAAGGAAGCAGAGAAAAAGTGAGGAAGAGATAGAGATTTTCATCTTTTAGCTGCAAAAATTAAGTGACCCAAACTTGGAACTTTTCACTGGAAGGCACAGTTCCCTGATTTGCCTTTGAGAGACATTATGACTCTGATGCCTGCTTCCTTATTTGATGTTTGTTGTTGTTCTAATAGTTTATGCCAACATATTACATTATCTGTGGCATATGTTTCCTCCATGCTCCTCTGGCATGTCATTTTTTTTTTTTTTTGCTTCCTTAGAAGATCTGTACTGCGCACACTGCAGGAAAATGAAACAACTACTGCGCATCAGTGGCAACCACGATACTGGATACCCAGGAGCATAACACTGGAAACATTTATTTTTAGGGTTTTAATGGGAACCTTCAAAGCCCATTTCTGTAGGGGAGTTTAATTTTCTGATAACAAGATGCCACTTCCAAAAACATCACAGGGAGCTGAACTAAATTCATGAAAAGATTCCCCTTCAGGGATAGGACATTTGTAGTGATGGAAAGATGCTGTGGTCATGAAGGGCATATTTGCACTACTTCTATGCCAGACCTGGAAGCACTGTGGTGAAATACATCCTGGGAACTTTCTTCCAATCCA
The DNA here is from genome assembly GCF_000455745.1 of Alligator sinensis. Lineage (NCBI taxonomy): Eukaryota > Metazoa > Chordata > Crocodylia > Alligatoridae > Alligator > Alligator sinensis. Next base: position 1,424,067 of record NW_005842027.1, on the reverse strand, counting down.
TGTGTGCAAGCTCCCAGTAATGTGGCAAGCTTTGTACCTCTAAATGATCCTGGACAGGCAGTAATGAGCTCACACAAGACAGAGCATAATAGGGGCACTGGACACATACTCAGTACCGTTATAAGGGGGGTGACATTACATCGTTTTTGGGAGTTGGTATGTATGGAACGGGTGACATAGGAAGTGGCTGGGCAGGAAGTACTTCATGGCAATTGCCCTGCTTGCAACATAGAAGGTGTATAGACATGCCCCAGGGCCATGGACTGTGACTCAGATCAATTACATTCTTTTGTCTGACAAAGGTTTTCTGCATGTCCTTGGCCAAGTCACTTAATCTCTTTGGCTCCCATTTCCCCTTCTATATAATGGGGATAGTAATGGTACTTGTCTCCCACCTTTTGCCTAATTGATTTATATAATCAGCACTTTGGAGCAGGAATTGTCTCTTGCAATATGTCTGTGAAGCATGTAGCACAATGGGGCTTTAGTAGTTACAATAATGCAAATAATAAATCATAAAACCTTTCCCTATTCAGGCCTTTCTCCACAGTGTGCTGGCATGACAGTTTTGTGATAGTCTCAAACTCCTCAGCACTAGCATTGATACTGTATGCAAAACAGCTACTGATAACATCTGACTTCCTTGATTATTCAGCTGTATGCTCAGGCTGGAACACTGCTGAACTGACTGTCCACACCCCCACCTTTCCCCAGGCTTTATTGCTGCAGTTTAGGCTGACATCAACAGCAGCTTTATGGAAACCCCTCTTGGGGATGACCGCACGTTCTGCAAAACTGCCTCTACAGCAAATAAATAAATAAATAAAGCATCCGATTTTTGATTTAGACTGTAATTTCCTTTTTAATAACTATCTGCTTTCATAGCATACTCGCCAACTCAACAGTATTTAACTGGAGGCTTTGGTATTTTCAGGGGATTTCAATTATGAATTAGGCTGTAAACTTTTTTTCTTTTTTTAATGTTTCACTAAATGATGCTGGGTTCAAGTTCCTCTTGCAGCACAGACACGGAGATTCAAGCTTGCATTGTGGAATATGGTTATTTTCCCCTGTCTGACTTCATTATTCACTTTAAAGCTACCAGATTAATAAAACAAAGAAAGGAAAGAAGCCAAATAAATCCCAGCACAGTCAAATCACACCTTCAATATCCTTTCACCCTGCTGCACACAGCATATCCCCCAGGTGTGTTGAAATTAAGTACAATATTTAAACCACACCACCATCTCTGTCCACTTTCAATGCCAAAAGGACAGAGCTGACTTTCTAATAAACTATATAGCTGTTTATGTAACTTCCATGCTTTAGAATTAAGCATTAGTCTCCATGAAATCAGTCATTACTATCAAGTTTCCTCATTAGCACTCTCCAGCAAGTCTGAGGGCAGTTAACTCTCTAACACCACAGTTATTAAGCCCAGTAATAATTTATTCCATAGGATTTGGTAGTATTATATACCATATCCATCTTTTTATAGAATAGCATTTTTTAAAGACAGTGATTGCTTTACAAATTGTACAAATAATTTCCTTTAGTTTCCAGTTGATCATTCACCAATCAAAATACACAATACATAACAGGATGCATCTACACATGCATTAACGTGCTTTAGTTAATGCTCATTAAATCTAGTACCTTTGGGCACTTTTATATGTACTCTGGGGGTGGGGTGGGGGAGGAGTGCTTTAATTAGAATGACTCTGAGAGCCAGTCTAATTAAAGTGCGACCATATCTCCTGTATCAGTGTCCCCGTGCTTAAAAATGGCAGTGGAGACACTTGAACTAAAGCTCATTTGATGAGCCTTAGTTCAAGTGCCCCCAGCACCATTTTTAAGTACAGGGACACTGATGCACAAGATGCAAGAGGCTACTGGAATGCAGGAATTGCCATGATCCAGCAGACTCAAATAATCAAACTGGGATTCCAATGCATCAGAGCAGCCTCTGTGCTCATGTATAGGCACTCTTCATCGTGAGGTGCTAGGAAAATGCACATTCACCTGTCTTAATGCACATTAACTAAAGACCACAGTTTTTAAGTGACACAATGCACATTAGCTTATTTTAATGTGCATTACCTAAAAAGCATGAGATGCCTATATACCAGTGCAAAGTCTGCTCCAACACACTGGAATTCCAACATATCAGAGCAGACTTGATTCAGCATGGTAACTGCTGTGCTTCAGCAGCCTCCTGCATCTTGTGTATCATCATACCTGCACTTAAAAATTGTGGCAGGACACTTGAAATAAAGCTCATCGAATTTTTAATCTCAGGAATGCTAATATAGGAGATGTGGTGCTTTAATTAGAGATGCTTTTGGAACTGCTCTAATTAAAGAGCTGCCCTCCTCACCACCCTTGGAGCACATGTAAAAGTGCCCAGTTTTCTAAAACAACGCTTTATTGTGCATTAAAATAGGCTAATGTGCATTAAAGTGCACATGTAGACCCACCCACATTAGAGTTACTTGTAGCAGGCAGTTGATGATAAAGTGCCAAACAATGCACAAACCTGATTTGGAACTCCAACTTATTTCCTTCTAATCTCTAGGTTAGTAACAAGTCCGACAAAGGACCTTTGAGCTTACCACCATCGTAAACAATTGCTGCTGGCATATTCAGACTGGTGAGAAAGGTCAACAATGAGACAGTCTCTGTTGTCCTGCCCTTGCCAATGTACATTGGCCAAGTATGAAGAGGAGTAAGCCAAATCTGTTAGTTTGACAAACCAGTGCTGAAAAAGCATGTATCTGTGCAGGGGACTAAGAATAGCACATAGGCACAGGCATGGTATGGAAATTTATAGCTGTTTTACATTTCTGTATTGGTGACATGGCAATATTGTCGTTCGAAAGAACACTCAGACAGTTACCAAGTTTTTAGGACAAAGTAATACAATGTATGCTCAGCTTATGACGAGTGCAGAGCTGTACTTTGGACATGCTAATGAAAGAGGACAATAGATGCAATGCTTCAGGAATAAATGCAACTGGAACTCAAAATTTTAAGAAGAAACAAAGGATAAACAAAGGATGTGTCACTTCCTATTCAAACAGCAGTGTATTGATTAAAAGGGAGTTTGCTGTAAGATACCACTGTGTTCAATATACTAGGAGCTAACTGAGGGTAAAATTACACATTAGAATTAAATGACATTAAGAGCACTTAAAACTTGAACAATCATACATTAAGGCATGTTAACAAGTGCTAAGTGCTGCCTAGGCAACTTAAAGTTACGCCACTTCAGGATTATCTTTGGGCTGTACTACCTAGCTTGAGTTAAGTTAACTTCTGGGTGTTCACCTGCTATAAAACCATCAATTTGTAGTCCTCCAGTCTCCCAGGAGGCACTGCTCCAAGGTGGATTTATCATCCAAGAAGGAGCAGTGCTAGACTACTGCCCCCTGTGCCACCCCAACCCCCCCAATTGCCACCTCCACTTCAGGTCATCTCCCTGCCACCCTAATCTCCTCCTCCACTTCTGGATCACAGCCCTGCTGCCCTGTTCAGCCTGAGAGCAGCAGAGGCACCAGAGATGGTGTTCCCCCTCCCTGTCTGCTACTCAGTCCCTGCAGACTACAACACCTTGTGTGTCCAGATTCAGCCCCTGCTAGGCCCTACAACTGGGAAGAGGAGACAGGGAGGGGCAAGGAACTGACAGGCAGTTGTGGGGCCTGGCAGGGACTGGATCTGGGTGTGTGGGAGTGGCGCAGGAAACCCAGGAACAGGCAGGGAGGAAGAACTGCACCCTTGCTTGCCTTTGGGCTGGTTGGGTGGTAGGGTAGTAAGCTGGGGGTAGAGGGGAGGATTGGGATGTGGAAGGGACCAATAGGGGACAGTGGGGTAATTTGGGGAGGCAGAGAGGGCAATTCAAGATGCATGGGGGTCCTTTCTCCCCTTCTTTCCCATCTACGTGGTGGCTAGAGCAAGTGGGAAGGAATTGCAGCCCCTAGCCACACTCATGCTTGCCTGCCTTCTAGTGGCAAGTCGAAGCAGTACACATTAGAGAGGATATTAACCCTTAAGGTGTGGCTGATCATCACTAGCATCTGCTAATCTCAATACAGACTAATATTCCTTAAAAACAGCACCTGCTGACTCTAGCATGTAAGTAATCTCAGCCTGAATGCAGTGGGACAACCTGAGACCTGATTCACAAAGATTCAATTCCAGTGAAGTCAACAGAGATGCCTCTGTGTGAACAGGGTCCGACTTAAATCCTAAAACTTCCAAAATCATAGCAAATTAAATGATGAAAGTGGATAATTTATCTCATTTTAAATTTAAGGGGTATTGTTCCATCAAGGTTAAAACTAAGAGGGCAAACCTTGGCTCTGTTAAAGTCAATAGAAGCTTTGCAATTTACTTCAGTGAGGCCACTATTTCAATCATAGAGATCAAAGGTCTGATTTACCTTTGCTCTCATTGCGATGCAGTCGTTTTCACTAATGCAAAATGGGTTCCATTATTTTGTACACCTCAGTGTAGTTTGATTTGTCTGTCTACTAGACACTAATGTTAGGTAAGTCTTTGTGCAAACCTTGGTGTCAGGTGTAGTAAAGGGAGACATGATGAATATATTTATGCCATGCCCTTGAACTATCAAGTGAAGGGGAAAAATGTATTGTCCTTTTTTTTGTTTGCTTGTTTTTGAAACAGGCAAACCAGCATCTGCTGATTTGAAGCTTAATGTCAAGCAAGCCTGTGAATTCTGGCCTTTGCTGACCCCAGTTGTGAAAAATGCACCTTCAGATATGGATGCGAGTCATCCTGTTTCCTAACTACACAAAAATGGTTTTTAATAGTGAATGTAGTTAAGCATGAAATAAATGGTTATAATTGAAGAAAGCTTATTAGAATACTGTTTAAGCTCAAAAAGTGATGTGCAGGAAGGGGAGAAAACAGTATTGAGAATCCACCTTTTTTCCTGGGCTGTAAGTAGGGCTGCTGGTGATTGTGTCAATGAACCTTACAAACTATCAGGCATTCAAAGATGCAGCTGTCTACAAGCCCATTTTCAGTTCTTCTGTTATACTCTTGAAATCAAATATACTTCACAGTCCAGGTGTTAGTGTACAGACTTACTATCAGCTCTAGTATAAGATTAATGTTACATATCATCATTGTGTGCTGTCAGTGGAGTCAAAACATGTAATATTTTGATTGATGGCTGTGAGATTTTTTGTCATCTTTGAACACACATACATATACACATACAAATGCACAGGTGCATGGCACATATAGAGAAGGATTTTTAAAAAGATCAGCACCCACAGGATGTCCACATATGTAATATACCTATGTATCCACATAGTAATGCACCTATAACACCATTACAGTATTATTTAAAAGCAATTTTTCTTGAGAGGTGAAACTGAGCAAGTCCAAAGAATATTTGCTCCCACTTTTGTTATAGTCCTTATGGGCATAGCTGAGATCTGACCTGTATCTGTTATTATTTTTTAAAAAGCTAAGTGTCAGAAAGAAGATTTTTAAAAATCTTTTGGTGAAAAGTATCTCAGCATGGTGCCTTAGATTAGTACAAATGGCATTTATACATCCTCACCAGTCAAAAACATAAGGTGCCACTCATATAAACACTGTTGATTTGGCAGCTGAACACAATAAATGAGCAACGTGCCTTTACATTTCTCATGGGCAGAACTAAAGTGGTAAGAGAACATTGTGCTATTACTGTAAATTACACTGACAGAGGAGGGCTGCTGGGGTTATGGAGAGGGAGCAATGCTGTACAGCCACCAGTGGTCAAAGTAATTAGCTGGTGTAATGAAGAGCAAGAAAAAGGGGAAGAGCACTGGACATGAGGATGTTGTACTGTCAGCATTATCATTCTCCAAGGCTTCAGCAGAACAATGCACTGCTGAGCCTTCAGTAATCTCTACACTTGGCTACCCACGAAGAGAATAATTAAGAAATGTCAGTGCTCCCTTGGGAAAATATCAGCACACCCTGCAAAGATGATTGTAGTCTCTGAAACAACTCCCTCTTTTTCTGGGTTGTTTTTTTTTGGTAGGTAGCAAAACACATGTGACAGTGCTCTTTAAAATAAACAAGCTTTTGTTCTCCCCTTCTCACACACACCATCATAATACAGTGCTGTCAATGGAGTCAAAGCATGAGGCAAAGCAAAGTTAGTTTTATAGACAGAGGGAAGGAGAGAAAAAGCAAGACATGTGCATGTGCACACGCACACACGTGCACACACACCCCCTTATGGTTTTATTCAGGCCACATGTGCACATACATGCATGCACACAAACACTTGTGGTCTTATTCAGGCCATGCACACCCACCCCTGTTGTCTTACACTTCCCACATGCACCCCATTTCCCCCACCCCCGCCATGGTCTTATTTAGACCACACACACATACTCTTGTGGTCTTATTCAAGTCAGATGCACGCATGCACACATACATGGTCTTATTCAGGCCACACATACATGCATGCAAACACACACAAGGTCTTACTCAGGGCATGCATGCACACACACACACAGGTGGTCTTGTTCAGGGCTCAAACACACGTGTACATGCACACACGCGCGCACACACGCGCGCACACACACACACACACACACAGAGTCTTATCCTCACATCCCCGCATGGTCTCATGTGGGCCACACATACGTGAATGTACTCCTCACCCCCCTGCCATGGTATACCTTCAAGGCCAAATCTTTCAAGATGCCTTTAATTCTCAGCTTCAGCTATGTAAGGTAGTTGCTCAGCACCCAGTAGGGCAGCCCTGGGATCTTAAAGATTCACTAAGCAAAGCTACTGCTGTTTTCAAGAGAAGCTTTTCTGTCTAAACACTAGGATAAGATTATATTGTTTGGCTTGGAGAGACAGGCTATGGTCGTGATCAAAGGACCTGAGACATAAGCATGAAAGATTTCCATCTGAGATTTCAATCAGAGATACAGAAGCCTCACATATCTTGCTGCAGGTGATACTTAGCCATATCAGCTGTGAAAAAGACAAATTCTTCCAGGCCAACATAAATGAGACAATGGTCAATTTCCCCGCCATTTGTACAGAATACTGTCATCCTTAGTCAGGTGACCTTTGTATCGTATAAATTATTTGTCAGTCCAAAAGATTGCCCCTGCCAACTGACATAGAGCTGGAATCTAAAATAAAGCCATAAATAGTACTTGAAGGCTGAAAGCTCCAGTCTGTACATTTTTTTCAAAGAACTCCACAATAACACGGAGCAAAAAGAAGCATATATGTTGCTTACTGGTACTATAAAGGGTATTGCTGGCAAAGACAGGTTTCCACTGTGGAATTATATTCCACTGTAGAGCTCTATTCCATCTCTGTGATCAGAAGGAAAATATTCCCAGTTATTAAATGTAAAAAACAGATTGGAAATGCATCCAATCTATAAAAAACCTCTTTGCTCACCTCTGCTGTGCCGTTAAATGCCAGAAATCCCTCTTACGAAAGGTGAGGGATTAATGACATGAATAAACAGTGAATTCAGAGCAAAAATGGTTAGAGCTGCAATCTTTTAGTAATGAGGCTGATCAAATCAAACACTTCCCCCAACAATTTCATTCCACCTTGTTTGCCCTATTCTTGGAAATTAAGTAGTTGTGTCTACATACCTAATTGCACCTGTTATTCTTCAATTTGCTGCTCCTTTGGACTATACTACAGGTAAATATTTGCACCCAGAAAATAGAATAGCAGACAATCTGATTGTAAGAAACACTGTTCCTATTAATCCCAGCCTATTTCTCTGACAGATGAGAAAGGATGAAGCTTGACACTCTTTGGAATAAGGACTGTCTTTTTGTTCTGTTTTTGTACAGTGCCTAGCACAACAGGGTGTTAGTTTCTGGCTACGATTCATAGGTGGTCTGATAATTCAACAGCAAACAATATTTTAAGGATATCTTATGCTAGAAAACTTTAGACGGAAAAGCAGTGACTAATTAGCAAGGTTCTGAGTTTCTGGGCATTGCTTCTACATACTTGATCACCTACAAAATGCTGAGGCCATGTTGGAGGAATAAATGGGAAAAAATAAATAAAATATTGTTTTCCAGCCTCAATTGATTACTCCAACTGTCATTCTCCAAAGGAGCCTGATGGTGCTCTTTTAACTATCTCCAGCTTTCCAATTTCAGGACATTATCAAGTGACACTGCTGGTTTCGTCATATCATCCTTCCAGGACAAATCTGCAGCCAGTTAGGTAAAGAACCAGGTTGAAAGATGATCACAGTGAGGTTTAAAATATAATAGAAAAATTAATATTTAAAAAGTATTGAATGCACTGTCTGAATAAGCATAAGAAAGTAACCTCTACATGTTGGCAGATTTGGAAGAGGAAACATGGTTTTTATGCGGATAGATAAAGGCCAATTTTGTTTTAAATTTCTACTTTGAATCATTTAATAAAATAACAATAATAAAAAAGAGACAGTGATCCATCAACATTCCAGGTGGGAAATTGCCACTGGGGAAAATGCGTGACTTGCCCATAGGATTAGAATTACTGCAAAAATGTGATTCCCTGGTTTAATTTTACCCAGGTCCAGTTTCTGCCTATATTCACCACTTTCCCAAACTGTAAAACAGTGTGTTTACACAGTGACAGAGAGTAGAGAATGTAATCTTAAATTAACACAGATCAAAATAAGATGTATCAAGCTGATAAAAAAATGTTTTATTCTGTTTCATACTAAGATCAGAAGTCTTTGTATAGTTCTGAAATTGGTAAGTTCAAAGTGTAAGAAAAGAATGTTAGAATTCATAATGGAGTTGATCCTCTCTCAAAGTTAGAATGGCTACACTTTGAACAGCCCTCTACTACATAGTTCTCCCAGTCTGTCACTGGAGTTGGTAACAGAATATTCATGAGTATATTTACACATAGAAAGTAAAGAAGGTCTAATAATCCTCTGTGTGAGTCAGAGTTACTCATATTCCATGTAGGGGAGAATTGCTCACTTACAATTTTGCTTTTTTGAAGATGATAGGTAATACAGACTCTTTTCTGTACCCGTGGGTGACTGGTACCTCCTGAGTCTGGGGGAGCACCAGATTACTGATTTGGAGGGTGGGGGGGTCTCCCAGAAGCTGATAGCTGAGCCAGAGGCAAAACTGGAATTGCACTTCCAGTGGCACTTCCGGTTTCATGGCTGCCACTTCCAGGGGGTACACAGCTGATCTCAGAGGGTGCACTTACCCACTACACATCACCAATGTCTCTTCCCAATTTCCCATCTGTTATAATTGCCTCCTGGAGACAAGCTGGCACAACTGGTGCTTACAACTGGAGCCTAGATTCTGAAAGCAGCATGGACTTTCAGAACTTTTTCAGAACTAGATTGAACTCTTGATACCCGTTAAGTGATGTCTTTGCTCAGCCAGTCATCCAAGTAGGGAAACAGGTACACATCCCAAGCAGGTAGGCCACAAACACTTTCACAACCACTTCATGAGAACACAGTAACTGGAAAGCAAGATGTGGCATTTGTAGTCCCTGTCTCTTCAGTAAGCCTGAGGCACCTCCACTTCTTGGGATATATCAAGGTGTAAACAAGCATCCACATGAACCAGAGAAACTGAGATTCTGTATAATGGTTTGTAACCTCCCATCCTCACTGAGGCACCAGGCCTTGCAATGGACCCAAATGCCTGCTGTGTCCCCACATCAATACAGACCACATCATCACTGGACCTAATAACAAGGAGTACAACACCCAAGGTTCATTTGCCTGCAACTCTGCCCATGTCATATACACCATCACCTGCTTATTGTACCCTTCTGTTGTCTACATTGGACAAACAGGACGATAGCAACATGTAAGAATGAATGAACGTTCATCTGACATCAGCTACAGAAAGACACAAAAGCCTGTGGTGGAAAACTTTAATCTCCCTGGACATTCTATGACTGACCTCAGGATTGCTGTATTAAAAGTTGCTCTATTACTTTATCCAGTCAGAAAAGGATTCCTCTTGGACAGCTTCATGCTCCAATATGCATTCAGCCAGACTTTCACCAAGACACTGCCGACTCATGCATTTCTTTTTTTATAGAATCAGTAAATATATTTTTATTGCAAGTGCTAGCTGGTAAAGCTTCCTGGATGCAAATGGAATTATTCTTGATTTACCTTGGGGCAAATGAAATTTGAATGAGACACAGTAAGTGATTGTAGGAAAGGTCAGGATTTATCAAAGAGAAGTTTTCAGCCTCAGAAGTGTTCATAACAGTGCTAAACATTGGTGTGCTATTTTTACTAATGGTATCGTGGCTATAAATATGTATTAGGTTGATTGCACAGATAAATAGTAACAAATATGCAGGCACAAAATATCAAATCTTAAAAAATTTACAGAAAAAATAAAAACTCTATTGAGTTGGATAAACCTAGTTAAAATGTCTGTTCATACTTAGAACAAAAAACTATTAGAATAAAGTTAAATTACCCCTTTTTAAAGAGAAATTCTGTTCAACCAACATTGAAGGAAAGCACTTTACTAGATATGCATAGTACAAAATTGAAGTGTTTGGTCGATACTAAATCATAGGGAGTGGAAAACTGCAGAGTATTCAGGGTCTCATTCTGATTTTACTTATATCATATAGGAAGGAGTATCAGAAGTCACTGAGGTGCATTATTTTCTGAGACACAGCCCTACTTCACCATGCAGGAGATACAATGGAGTCAAAAGCTGACTGCAAGTAGTCTTCAGATAGCTCCTGTGACAGCTGTAGAATCTACACAATCCAAAGACAGTTTGAAAAAGACTATAGAGCCCCAAAATGGAGATTTTCATTAAGGGCCTCACTACACAGTAATTTTGGGGGCTTCTGGAGCTGTTTACCCCTGGAATGGCTGCACACCAACACCTTTTAAATGGTTTAAAGCAGGGGTCGGTAACCTATGGCACGCGTGCTGAACACCGGACGCGGCATGGGTTTTATTGGCACGCGGGCTGCTTCCCGCCCCAAGGGGTGGGAAGAGGTGTGCCCAGATTAAGCAGCACATGGCTGTCTGGGAACAGCCTTGTGCTGCTGCTGACCCCTGCGTTAGACTTGCCATCGCTGGACCCCAGCCCCAGAACACCGACCCCAGCCAGGTAAGAGCCCCTGGCCCCAACCCTAGCCCAGCCCCGGGACGGGGGCCATCCCCGCCCCGATGGCCCTGGCTCCAGCCCTGAGCTGTTGGCCAGCAGGCCCCAGCCGGAACCACTGCTGCCGCGGGCCCTGTCCCTGGGCTCAACCATGTGCTGCCAGCAGGCTGGCCTCAGCTGGCACCATTTCCACTGCAGGCCCTGGCCCTGTGCCAGCACCGGGCTGGGGCTGTCAGCAGCATTGGGATAGGGCCAGGGCCATGGACCTGCATGGGCCCTGGCCCCATCCTGGCACTACAGACGGCCCCAGCCACATGCTGCTGGCAGGCCCAGCTGGCACCCCCCCCGCCACCAGGCCGGGGCCGTCTGCAATGCCAGGATGAGGCTGGGGCCCAGCCCCATTTTGTGCTGCTGGTGGGCTGGGCCTCGGCTGGCAGCCCCACTGCTGCTGCTGGGCTGGGGCCATTGGCAGTGCCAGGATGAAGCCAGGGCCCCATTCCAGCACTGCGGGTGGGCCGGGTTCCAGCCATGTGCTGCTGGTGGGCCGTGCCCTGCCTGGCACCTCCACTGCCTGCCCCAGCCCAGAGCTGCTGCTGGGCTGGGGCCATTGGCAGCACTAGGATGAGGCCAAGGCCCAGGCCCATGGACGTGCATTGGCCCAGCCCCATCTTGGCGCTGCAGACAGCCCCAGTCCCGGCCTCAGCCCTAGCCCCAGCCTCTGCCAGCACCACTGCCACTGCCAGTTCTGGCTGTTGCTGGGCTGGGGCCATGGACCTGTGCAGGCCCCAGCCCCGATCCAAGTATTGCCAACTGTCCCGGCCCCGGCCATGTGCTGCTGCCAGCAGGCCCTGCCTCAGCCCTTGCTGCTGGCCCCAGCCCAGTGCTGCTGCCAGGCCTGGGCCATCGGCAGTGTCAGGATGGGTCCCGGCACTGCAGACAGCCCTGGCAGCCAGCTGGGGCCAGCTGCCGGCGGGCCTGGCCCAGCCCTCACCATCTCCATGGGTCCCAGCACAGTGCCACTGCCAGGGCAGGGCCGTCGGCTGCGTCGGGATGGGGCCGGGCCCCATGCGGGGCCAGGACTGTGGACCTGTGTGGGACCCAGTCCCATCCTGGCACTGCCAAAGGCCCCAGCTACGTGCTGCTGGTGGGCCCCGGCCCTGCATGGGCCCAGCACCAGCCGGCACCACCCCCGCCATGAGCCCCAGCCCTGCATGGCTCTAGCCTCAGCCCAGTGCTGCTGCTGGCCCCATCCTGGCGCTAGCGACAGCCCAGCTGCAGCCCCAGCCCCATGCTGCTGCAGGGCCAAGGCCAGTGCTGCCAGCGGGCCCTGGCCCCAGCTCCACCCGCAGCCCCATGCTGCCCACAGCCAGGCTCCTGCCCCAGTCCCCTGTTGCCTGTGGGCCCCGGCCCCAGCACCATGCTGCTGGGTGGCCCTGGCCCCTCAGCCTGAGCCCCTCACTGCCGGTGGGCCCCGGCCTCAGCCCCACGCTGCCCATGGCCCCGGCCCCGGTCCCACCAGGCACAGTGCCGGCATCTGCTGTCTTCCCAGAGCCCAGGGCCAGGAGACAGCCAGGACCAGGGCCAGGAGGCACCAGTTCTTTGCAGCCTCCCAGCTGCAGCTGGCCCAGGTATGTGGTAGCTGCTGACAGCCATGGAGCCTGGGCTGCTCCCAGCAGCCAGCTGGGAGGATGGAAGCCCTGCTGCAAGCAGCCTGGGCTCCATGGCTACCAGCCTAGGCTCCATGGCTATCAGCAGCTACCCAGCTACCTGGCATGCTGGCACTCCAGCACCTTCCAAGGTAGGCATTGTGGGTTTTTCAGCACTCCAGCCAAAAAACGTTGCCCACCCCTGGTTTAAAGCTCTCATCATTTGCCTTAAAGTTATACCACTCTGAGTTAGTATTCTCTCTAATCTGCCTAATTTTGCTCCTGTTCCATTAGTGTGGCTGATTCTCACAGCTATTCTGCCCAAGTTGAAGTCCTTCAGTATCCCAGAATGCAGTGGCCCCTCAAAGGGCAAACAGGGATGCTGGGGTACACTGAGGCTGAGCATGGCACCTCACCCCCTGGGGATGTTGGGCAGAAAGAGCACTGCAGTCACAGAGTGCCCGGGAGCCTCAGTGCCTCCTGCTGCTGCCCAGAGCAACTCACTGCTCCTGCCAGTGGTGGCATGGAGGAAGGGAGTGAGCATAGGAGAAAAAAGGATCGGGTCTGTGTGGAGTTTGCCACCTTGGCACTGCCACTAGCCAGGCATTGCCTGAGCTTGAGGGGCCTAATCCTTTTTTCTCTGGATCTCACCCACAACCCCTGTGCCACCAGCAGGTGGGCTTCCAGCCAGCTGGGTGACACTTGAGCTCTGGAGAAAAAAGGATCAGGCCCCTTGGAACTCAGGTAGTGCCCAGCTGGCTACCAACCTGACCAATGGTGGCATGGGGGGGTAAGTTTCAGTGAGACCAGAGAGTCCTGGGGAAGCTGCTTCCTTGGGGTTCTCTGTTCTTACTGCAGCTGACACAGTGGCTCCACATTGCAAGTGGGGCCACCAGGCTTAAACCCTGGTAGCCCTGCTCAGCATGGAGCAGCCACAGCTTGTGAGACCATAGAGCCTCTGGGAAGCAGCTTGGTTTTGTAGGGCTGTGGCACTTCCATACTGAGAGCAGGGCTGCCAGGGCTTAAGCTGGGCAGCCCTGCTTTCAGTGTAGAGCTGCTGTGCCCAGTGCCATAGCAAGGGGAGGGCAAGCAGGGTGACTGCCCCAGGTGCCAATGTGAAGGGTTGCCAACAGGCGTTACCCAGCTGGGGTGTGGTGTAGGACAGAGCCATAAGCAGCTTATTTGTGGGGGTAGGGAGAGGCATGAGGATGGGGGAAGGGTGGCTCCTGCCACTGTGTGCACTCCTGGGAAAGCATGAGGGGCCACGTGCCCCCCAGGTTTGTGCACAGGGCAAGGGCGGGCCGCCACTGCGGACTTTGCCCTGGCATCAAACTTCATTGCTACGGCACTGGCTATGTCAGTTTCAATGAGACCAGACAGCCCCAGAGAATTGGCTTTTCCAAGTCTCTCTGGTCTGACTGCAGCTGATATGGTGGTGGGCCCACTCTGCCTGGTGGAATAGCAAGCCAGTCCTGGCCCTAGCTCCTAGTCCTGTCCCTACTCACCAAGCCTCTAGTAGCAAGTCAGCTGTGTAGGTGAAAGTCTGTTAGAGAAGGTTTTTCACCTTAAGGTGTGACTGCTCCACTAAACTGATCAACACTAAGTGGATTAACATTTGTGCGGCTTTCAGCTGAAGTTTAATAAAGCCTCTATTCCCCTTTTGCAACACAGGAAGAACAGGATAGTCAGGATTCCTGATAGTAGTTTGCAACTTCCCTGACAGTCATGACCTCAGCATGAGAATACTTCTTTCCTTCAGAAAGTGAAAACTTTACTATGAGTTCAAGATACAAACACCACATGATAATACTCAAAGGACTATTTATGTTTATATACTTGAGCTAAGGCTACAGTGAAAATGAGGTTTAGTACTTTTTGATACTGATCCTACATCAGCATGAACTAAGAACCCCTGTTCTCTGTTTA
>NW_005842027.1:1379119-1409323 GCF_000455745.1 Alligator sinensis | reverse complement strand
AAGAGTGTGCACGAGTCATTACAGCTCCTTATTGTTTAATTTAGTACCTAAAATTTTAGAACAAAAACATAATGTTTCAAGAGCAAAGGATTCAAAGTCTGGGTAAAGCACACTACGTAAGTAACTTTTTAGGGTGACAGTTGCTTATATGAGAATCTCTCTCATTTGTTAAGAGTACATAGTACGAAACATGTGATTGGGACTTTTTTAGTAAGCAAAATTGCTTTTACTGTCATTAACCTTGGGAAAGTTGCCTGGATTAGATCCTTAGCTGGTGTAAATCATCACAGCTCCATTAACATCAATGGACTCATGCCAGCCAAGGAAATGACCCCACATTTTTAAAGGGTTATTAATATTTGTTGTAAAAACTGCAACAACATGTTCTAAGTAAATAAATGAGTGAAGAGTAAGATATTACTTATTTTAATCTTTCCTACATTTTACCCA
The DNA here is from genome assembly GCF_000455745.1 of Alligator sinensis. NCBI lineage: Eukaryota > Metazoa > Chordata > Crocodylia > Alligatoridae > Alligator > Alligator sinensis. The sequence continues at coordinate 1,408,873 of NW_005842027.1, read as the reverse complement.
ATTTTGTAAGATGGTTCTCAAAGAGCAACACACACACACACACACACACACACACACACACACACACACACACTGCTTGCCAGCAAAGGAGAAATACTTCATACCAAATATACCAGCCCTCCATGAACCGGATTTATTTTGTAAACTATTTTGATATGGCTCTGTGCCATGGGAAGAGAAAGAGAGAAGGGTAACAATGTATGTGGTAGATGGAAGAAGGAAGGGAAATTATAGTTAATAGAGCTATAAAACTCTGCCCGACTCAGATCAAATGCTTCTGTCATTGCTGTCAGGCAAAATTATGGCAAATCAGTATTAAAGGTGCATTCTTTTAAATCTATAATGGTACCTCTCATATTGATTGGTGGAAACAGATTGAATACATCAGCCTTTTTTTAAGGAAAAAAAATGAAACTGTAGCTGGTGATGCTAAATCTGTGTGTGCATGTATGTGTGTGTGATCTGTTTCATTTTTCTCCTATTTGCCACATGAATGTCTTTTTAGACACATTCATTATTGTGACAACAGGTTGAATCTGCAATTCACCATCTGCCTAAATAACATTAACCTTCATGCAACCTCGTAATATCATTGTTTGGCTTTGTCTGAAATTTTAAATTCTGTTAATATAAGCGGGGGGGGGGGGCACTCTTGTCTCTTCTATTAGATACACAACTAGCCTTTTCCAATGCAGCTGTTAGTGGCACTGATTTCTTTAAAGCAATCTGCTAGAACCTCTGAAAACAGTAAGAGATGAGTTGTACTGGCTGTTAAAATACTATAGCAGTAAGCATTCTTAATACATTAAGCATTAATGTATTAATGCTTAATATTAATGCTTAATGTATTAATTCTTAATACATTAAGCATTCTTAATTCTTAATACAGCATTCTAATTACATAGTAATTAGGTTACTATGTGGTAACCTAATATTTTGATCAACAACATCTAGCAGTTAAAGCACTTCTTATTCTAGCAGGCTTTGTTTTCAGGAACAAGATGGTGAAAAGGTTAGTTGATCATTTTAATACTGCAAAGCCACTCTCAGAGGCACTTTCAGTCAGGGCTTTGGGGAGAGAGGCTTCAAGTCTTTTTGAGTATAAAGAAATGACAGGTGAGGGTGCCTTAAAAGGTGTTAGGAGCACATCTCACTGTTGTGATGCAAGTAGTATGGGAAAGTGGTGGCACATCTAGCAGCTGCCTCCTATCAGTTATTTGTGAGTTGCTCAGGGACAAATGATTCAATGAGATTTTGGAAATTAAAGGAATTCAAGAGCAGAACCTAGTCATCACATCACATGAAAGAAGCCATCATTTGCTTTACACACAGAATAATTTGGCCTCAGTCCAACAAAGACACATGCACATGCTTTACCTTAACCCCACTGAAGTTAACTTCATTATATCCAGGCTTAAAACTATTTAATTGCAAAACAAAGTCATGTGATTGGCTCACCCTGTGGATGGCACATTGATTATCAACCAAAACCAATCTGTTTAAATCAGATTTGGGAGTTAATTTTTAAAATCCCAAGTCAGGAAAATATTTCTATTAAAAAAATCAGAACTAGCCCAAGTCCTCCTGTTGTGCTATTCTTTCACGGTGCCTAAAGTGACTTAGGAAGCAGAATCTGTGGTAGAGGTGATATCTTTTATTAGACCAACTAGATTTTTTTTTAAATGTCTTTCTTTGCAAGCTTTCGGGCAGCAGGCACCCTTCTTCAGGTACAGGAGAAAAGATAAAGTGACTTAGGAACACAAACCCTGCCTCAATTACTTAGACACTTTTTAAAAAACCATATGAGTGAAAGCAATGTTTGGGAAGACTGCTGGAAAGATAGCCTTCGATCCTGGTAGTCATCATTTTTACACAGAAGGGCAACTATGTGGGTGACACACATTTTCTAATGCTGGTTTGTCAATGCACCTCAATTCTGACCTATGAGGGCTTGCTGGAGTAAACTGAGATTCCAAGACCATTTACTGTTTCACCTCTCTGTCAATGCTGCCAACACAGGCACAAGCTGAAACTTATCCAATGGTAACATTTTCATTTTACATAAGATATCAACTAACTTATCATCATAACTGTACTGTGGTTATGGTTATCATCATAAATGTACTGTGGTTCTATGGTTTTCTGGGCCATAAATATCTAGCTGATACTTTATGAAAGTTATGATGATAACTTAGTATCAACAACAGAAAGTTTTATGCATTTTAATTAACAATGCTTCAAGGCAGAATACTTTGCCTGGTGGACTTCCTTACATTGTTTGCAAGGAGACTTGCACTTCAGTTTTCTTTTCTGAAAATTTATTTTACCCTCTCCTGGTTACTTGCCTCCAGTCTACACTGCTTTCTGAAAAACAACAACAACTAACATCCTTTATAATTATAACACAATTGTCTTGAAGCTAGATGGATAATGCACATCATCCATTCAACTTTATGTCTCAATAAGATGCACTTTGATTTCTACTTGTATATGAACATCTGCAAGTGTCTTTAATTATCTCACATTAATAACTTAAAATGCAATTAATTGTTTTTTAGTAGGAACTGGACATCACAATCCCTCAATACAGTTTTGATAAGCACTTGCAGATCTTCAAAGAGGGCCAGAGAATTTACTCCCAGATTAAAATTAGTGGCCACAGGATAGTATTTTTTTAAAGATTTGTATAGATGCAGGTAGGAATCTACAGGCATTTTCCATAAGCACCAACAGCCTAACTCCTGCTGATCTGCATCAATATCTGCATTTTCAGATACCTAAGTATCTCTGCGAATCTAGTCCCAATCTTTATGGGTAACTTTGAAAATCTCAGCCATTGGTAATGGAAGCTGCTGTATGCCCAAAGCTTTTTAAAAATAGGTCTTCTTTAGGTATGTAAACATGGATCTAGGAGTCTCTCTCTAAACTGATCTTTAAAGATCTTGACTAGAGTAATTTAAAAACCAATGACATATTAAACAGCAATACATATAGTCAGCCCCAATCACTTCAACCATGATTCCATTAATCCTCTGCTCAGTTCTAAAAGGTACTTAAAACAATCACTGCCAACATACATCAGAAAAGAACTGCATTATATTTACTGTCCCTTTTATCTTAATAGTGCACTGTCATACTGTAGTTAACATTTTAAAATAGGTTTGCTAGGTTTGACTACACTCATAGTAAGGAAGCTCTTTGTAATCTCCAACCTAAATTTTATCTGCTGCAGCTTGAGGCCATTGCTCCTATCCCTGTCTGCTATGGCCATAGAGAATCGCCTCTAATCACTTCCATCTCATTCTCTTTATAATTGCCCTTCAGGTATTTGAAATTGTCCACTGTCCAGTTTTCAGTTTTGGGCTCCCCACTACAGAAAGGATGTGGACAAGTTGGAGAGAATCCAATGGAGGGCAGTGAAAATGATTAGCAGGCTAGGGCACATGACTTCTGAGAAGAGGCTGAGGGAACTGGGCTCATTTAGTCTGCAGAAGAGAAGACTAAGTGGGGATTTGATAACCCCCCTTTGACTACCTGAAGGGGGGTTACAAAGAGGATGGAACTAGACTGTTCTCAGTGGTGGCAGATGACAGAACAAGGAGCAATGGTCTCAAGTTGCGGCAAGGGCAATTTAAGTTGGATATTAGGAAAAACGTTTTCACTAGGAGGGTGGTGAATTACTGGAATGGGTTACCTAGAGAGGAGGTGACATCTCCATAGATTTCATAGACATTAGGGCTGGAAGGAACCTCAGAAGATCATCAAGTCCAGCCTCCTGCCCCAGGGGCAAGAAGTCAGCTAGGGTCACAGGATCCATCCTAGGAGGTTCTTAAGGCCCAGCTCAACAAAACCTTGGCTGGAATGATCTAGTTGGGAATGGTCCTGCTTTGAACAGGGGGTTGGACTAGATGACCTCCTGAGGTCCCTTCCAAACCTAATTTTCTATGATTCTATGCTTCATTTCTCTGGTTTACCTAGGTCATCCTGGAACCTATCCCTACCCTCCAGAATGTCTGCAGCTCTATCCATCTTATTGCTGGGAACAAAACTAAAAGAGGGTAATGACTAGAATCAACACTATAGATATAGACACCTTTAGGAAAGAGCAAATCTGGACCTAAACATTGAGGCTCATGCTTATCTCTGGTAGGGACCTAGAACCCGATCTAAAGTCCATTGCAGTGAATAGGAGATTTCATGCCAATGGCCCTAATACCAGTCTCCAACTGATGCAAATGCATGTGCATGTTTGAATATCTACAGAAACTGGATTCAAATGACAACAGTGATGTGTCACTTAAAAAATAAATGTCTTTGTTGTGTCTCCATGTGCTTATTTTCTACAAATGCTTCAGCTAAGCTCTTATAGCTATATTTCACTAGGAAAACATTATCTGTTGACAATTATGCCATTCTATTGACATCATTGCCTTTTTAATCTATAAAAGGTTACATTAAACAGAAAAAAGACACACAAGAGAAAACAGAAAGGAAAGGAAACAACCCACCCTTTTAAAAAAGGTGATAATTCAAATAATCATCCTGACATTTATTTTTATATAGAGGAAAATAAAACAAGCTGCATAACAGGGTGTTTTGTTGACATGAATATAGATAGAAAATAAATTAAAAGTCACATAATAAAATACAAATTACAAGCCAGATTCTTCTACTGACTGTAATCTGCTCTTTGCCAGACAGTGGGGTGGCAGAGACTGCCTGGAAGCTGATTCCTCAATCTTGTGGGTCAGTCTGCATCAAACATGATTTATGCATAAGTTACTGCAGCATAAAATGTTCTACTGTATGCCATGTCACTACAAAACCTTTCCTGCCTCAAACTGGACACCTAAAAATCAACAGCCACTTTTGAAATGTTACTTGCCTGTGAATCCATAGGATGTCCATACGAAGACAATGCCCTGGTTCACACCAAATCCATTTTTAATATAAGGAAAGGTAGCTTGAAGACATATTTACACCTTCCTTTATACCAGTCCTGGCATTGAATTGGAATCTCAATACAATTTAGAGGAACTACTGGAAATAATTTCCATTTGCCAAGCTTCATTAGAGAATAGAGACACTCTAGTATTGCTGCCACCAGCCCTGGGCCTATGATAAGAACTGGAATGTTTCTGTGCCACCAAGAGATCCCCCTTGAGCAAGAAGATGCCTGGAAGGAGCATAGTTGTGTTATAAGCAAAATTTGTGAACAAGGGACAAGTTCATAAAACCCACTTCTGTATGTAGTAATTTGCAAATAGCAAAAAAAAAAAAAGGTGTTAATTCCCTATATTAAATACTTTATGCTAAATAACTTTCCTTTTCCCACCTAAAAGTTCTCCAGTTAGGAATATAACCCTGACTAAAGAATGGATAAGTTGGTAGTATCTCCCAAATTTATGGGTGAAATGAAGAAACTAAGGGAAAACTATAGCAAACCCCAACCAGACCCCCAAATGAGTTTTATACTCTGTCCTCCCTCAGTGTATCAGTCTCTGGTTGGCTCCTCCATTAGCAACACGCTCCCTCTCTCCACTAGTTTGACTCTTGGAAGGAAGTTTTATTCACCAAATGTACTGTGGTTCTATGGTTTTCTGGACCATAAAAGTATTTCTTAGCTTCAAAAGGTTGTAGATTTAAATTTGATAGTGCTGGGCATATATTTTTCCTCTAGTACAGTGGGAAAAATAGCTGAGCTGTCAAAGAACTTACTTATCCTTAGAACTTTTTGAGAATGACTGAATTTCCTTCCTTATTTTTTAATGAGAATGAACTTGCTGGTTATTAGTAAGAAGGTTTAAAACAATAGGTTAATTAGCCTATTTGTTTGAATATATTCAGATTTTCTAAGCTATAGTTAACTGGCTCTTTGTATCACTCAAGTACTATTATCTTTCATTTATATGAGGGTTTTCAGAACTAAATAGCAAAATGACTAGCCATGCTGTATACCTATGACAAAATCGGAAACTATAGTAGCAGGAAACATTTTGATGACTTAATTGTTGAATATACCCATCATTTACAACTATGTAGAGAAGCGATCAATGGATGCAAAACAGCATTATTTCAATATGTCATTAGTCTCTGAAACATCCTTGCACTATGCTGTCTCTTGGGCTTTAAGTAATAATGGTACAAAATATTGAGAGTATGGAGTTTTTGTGTATGTTCTATTAATGTCTTGAATATTGTAAATTAACAAGGGGAGATCACTTTAAAAAGCAGACAAATATTATCTTCCTTGGGAGCTAAGGCTATGTTTTGCACAATAAGTTGAATTCTGGCAAAATTGCCAGAGAATTTGTTAAAGAAGAATACAGCACAATTTGTAAAGAATATAGCACTTTTTTGACAGTATAGCAAAATGACTAGAGCCAGCTTGCTATATCCCCATTCATGATAAATAACACTACTCTATTGATAACCCCAGTGAAATGTGAGTAAGTGTATCAGAAACTAGCCCCAGGAGTTGAAACTCCTGTCTAGAGACTTCCTGGAATTAGAAATTACTCAATTCATCCCTTAGTATGTGACAAAAGAGTTCTTGTATTCATACACTCTCCATTCCTTTTTTATTATTATTATTTTTATATTTAGACTTGTGTTCTACAGATGTAGAATAATTTTACTGAAAAGATACATAGAAAAATGCTGTAGCTTAATTAAATAATACAGCATGAAGTGACAAGGTAATAGAAGAAAGTCAAGACACAATTCTTGTGCATTGTTATGTCTATTATAATAGATGTTCACCCTTTACAGAGTTATGACACAGTGGACACATCCACATGGACAATTAGTGCAGCTGCATAAACTCTGGAGCAGTTCACGCTACAGTACTCCTGGTCACAGCATTTACATAGGCACAGCCCCAGCTGGCAGGAGACCTGGGGGGTCAGCCTGCCATGCTGGGGCTGCTCCGACCTGGCTCAATGTGCTGCAGAGGGGCTGGCAGGTGTACAAGGGTGCTACAGTGCAGGGTTAGCTGGAAGACAGTCCCTGCACTGTAGCCCCCTTGTGCTCCAGCCAGCCCATCACCATCTACATGTGCGTTGTAATAGAGTAAATAACTCCGCCATAGGATCGTGCTTGTGTCAGGCAGTACTATTCTACGTTAATTAGTTTACTCCGAGCTAATAGCACAGCACGTGTAGATAGTGACACTTTACTACAGAGTTAATTAGCCAACTCCACAGTAAAGTGTACATGTAGATGCCCCCACCATTACTCAAAATATGGAATACTACTTTTCTCTACTTTCACCTTATCTGAAATCATTGTTTAAAAGAGACCTATGTAGTAATGAGCAGAGGCATAGCCTGGCAAAAGTGAGATTCATAGTTCTCTGGCAGTGGTTGCTGCTGGGGAGAAACTTCCATGCCATTTTTTCCCTGCCAAAGCCCATAGCCAGAAGACAAAAATAAATAAATAGATAAAAAGCTCAATCTGTCAGCAAAAATTGGGGGTCATCCCCTAGCAGCAGACTATTGGTGCTATACAAAACTGCAATTCCCCAAATGGTTTGTATTCTATGATGCATATTGCTGATGCCACACCCACCACATCCTTCTGGCATCCCTTCTCTTAGGCAGTACCCAGGAAATGTGCCCCACTCGCTCAGCCCATGTTACACTACAGATAGCTTTTCTGGACATTAGTCCAACAGAGAAGGTATATACTGGACTTCACTTCTCCCACTGTGACCTTGAAGTAATAAGACTCAGTCTTAGATGGATTCTAGTGGGCATGTCTACATGAGATGCTAACTGTGCAGTAGCCTAATAACACTGTGTAGTAGCATGCTGGGCAAAAACTATGTTAATATGCTACTGTGTAGTAGTTTTAGGCTACTGCGCAGTAAGTGTCACTAAAAACCCATGCACTGGCACTACTGTGCAATAGTGCAAGTTACTGAACATTGATTTAGTAGTTGGTTATCCAAGTACTAAACTTAATGTGCAGTAACTACATTGCATTAATGAACATGTAGACGCACCCACTGGAATTCATATTGTAGGTGAGGGCCTTCTATTGACCTATGTATTCTTCCCTAGAAGTTTTACAGTGGTGAAAATTAGTAGGTTGGTCATAAGCAAACAGGAACTCTATTTTATTGCTTATTTGAGATAATGTAGGGCTTTACAAATAATGACCAAGACCTTGAATTGCACCTGGCAGACTGGAATTAAAAGCAGAATGTTAAGTACTTGTCTGATTGGCTATCATTGATCTGCCTTATACAGAAAGTGGCTTGCTGGGTGTCCCTCAAATAAAGCCTACAGGGAACAAAAGTGTGTGTGATGATGGCTATGCCTGCATTGGTGAATAAAAATAATCTTTTGCAGACTGATGATAATGGGCATGTCCATTCAGTGCATTTGTTTGGAGCTGCAGCAGCAGCCTAACGAGTATTCCAGATATCTAGTTTTCTACAGTGTTTCTTATGAATATAAGAAGTCCTTATAAAGGAAAAAATATTCTCTCTTTCATATGGCAAACTATGATTAACAAAGTGTCCTTTAAATAAAATTAATAAATTTGTGCAACTCCAATGCTGAAGTAACAGATTTTTTTTAAAAAGAAGCCCGTTAGCTATGAGTAACTCCATTGAATAGACTTGTATTATTCCATGGGCCGGCATGTGTTTCTTCTACTGTAGTGTAGTATTTTGAAGAGTATAAAGGAGTTAGGTACCCAATTTTCACTTGAATTCCAGGGCTTTATTTTATATAGCATGTTTCTGGTATTATCTCTCTCTACCTATACATGTCTATGGTCAGTAATACACCTAGGCAACATTAATACAGCTAGAAACTACAGAAAGGATAAATTGGACCCTGTGGGGGTATTAAAAAGATGTAATTTCAATTTAAATTCCTGTGATGATATAACTTGGGAGAGTAAAATTCAAGTCATACCAAATTTAATGGGAAATGACAAGCCTTGTAAAACCATCCATAACTTTCCTTTTAAACAGTACACTATTCTTATAAATGAAAGTGTTTTACATCCCTTTACCAGTCTCCACTAAGGCCGGAGCAATTTCTGAACTCATTCTTTAATTGTGATTCTGTCTTAGATAGTCTTTCCAAATGTCAAAATAAATGAAGACCACAAGCATGATGTATGAAAAAGGGAACTCCTATTTCAGAAAGATTTCTGTACACAGATTCATATATAGTTCCTTGGGTTCTTGGTTCCCAAACCTGCAATCTGACTGGGTATACTGTCTCCCACTGGCTCAAGACAGAGCTGCACATGGGTAGAAGACTGCCTTCATTGTCAGGGCCCTGGATATGAAAAAAAATTAATCCTCCCCCCTTTTTTTTTCCTTCTTTATTTTGAATTCTGGGAGGAGCTAAATTGACAGCTAGCTCTGTGTTATACTTCAATATGCCAATCTCAGCACAGCTATTAAACTAATTATATGTCAATTTAAAGTATGGCTACTTTAGAGATTGCCAATGCCAGAGCTGAAGGGTTCTCTCTTTTTTTTCTCTCCTAGAGAATTAGCTAAATTACTGAGCAATAACCTAGTGCCTCCATTGTAGAAACAGCTTAGAAAACCTATGCAGAGATACCCATTTGCTCATTATGAGCCTCTATTGACTGGTGCACAATTTAATCCACCGTAGTTTTTTTTAAATATGTGCTAATGCTAAAATGCCTGCTGTTCCTAACTACCTCTGAGTACAAATATGTTATTTGGCTCAAAATACCCATTAGTTGTCTCTTTCTTCAGGACAGTGAAAGATTAGATAACCCATTATAAAGCAAACTGCTTATGAGCCTCTTCCACCCATTTCTAATAAATGTTGCTTTTCTTTGACTTTATACTTCAAAACTGAACCATAAATTACATTTTTAGAAGTATATATCAGTGAAAAGATCTGCATTTGGGAATTTAAAGATATGCAAAGTCAGGTGGTAGAAATCTTCATGTGGATATTAATATTTAAACATTACTTATTCAATATAGTTAAGAAGAATTGGCTTACATATTTTGGACATACTAGGCAGGTTTTTGGTATGTCTTAAGAAGAGAAAGAGATTGATGTTAGTGACAGCAATGAAAAAGAAAGTATGCGTGTTCGAGACAGAGAAAGGATGGCATATGTTACATAAATGTTAGGGCTGGCTTTAAAAAATAACTATATCACATTTACTTAGAAAGATATGTTGCTTGAGTATACAGCAGAACCAATCTGCACAATTTGCTGAACTAAATCAGGACACTATAGGCTGATTTTGGCAGATGTAATATTGTGAAATCATCTCAAGGTGAAGTTCTCAGCCGTAACAATGTTCTGCTCTAGTCCAGGGTCTTTGCTTGCAAAACTTCAAATACTTTGCGTTATTAAGATCACAGGAGCCTGTTAGCTGAAGTGGGTTTAACTGACCTGCCGAAGTTCATTGAGAAAGTCTGTGGAAATGCCAGGAACAGAATCTATATCCTTCTGAATCCACTTCTACATGTTATAATGTGACCATTGATTCTCCCTGGAAGAATCCTACATTCTCCAAGTCAAAATCATCAGAGTTCAGGCTGGATTGACAAGCAGCTGGCTAATTTTGATACAGATTTCTACTTAAAAATCAATGACAGGACATAGTCCATTGCTTTGAAATTTAAGGGTACTGACAGACACGGAAAAAACCCCTCCACACTCTACTGGAAGCAGCAGGATGTTACTTCAACCTGGTTCTGCAGTATCTGTATAGATCATGTATACAGCTACAGATGTTGGGAAAGCCAGGTATAACTAACGTGCTGCCTCTTCTGGGCATGCACTGGGCTCAGCATGGGAGCGCACTGAGTTTAAAATAAAGTCCTGGGTTTTTTTCTGCGTCTGCAAGCAGCCTAAGAAGCATCCCTCTAAACTGTGCAGTGTGTGTGGCCACACAGGCGTGCCTAGTAGTGCAGCATGAGTGCACCTGCATGGTCACGCACACCGCACAGCATAGAGGGAATGCTGAGTCTAAGTGATCTTTTGTAAACAATAATTAAGCTTAGATTTTAGAAAATGTATTAAAGTGAGAAACTAAAAGTATATCTGGATGTCATTGTCATATAAAACCTGGAAGGACATTGTGCTTTTTATGAGAAGCCAGGATTCTGTATAGCAATACAATGTATACAAGAGAATTGCAAGAGGTTATCTTTACTTAAAGGCTAAGTATAGACAGTCAAAAAGCCTGAGGCTGAATTGATTCACCCTTTGCAGGTGAGTCTAAACTGAGAGATTAAACTGAGAAAAGCTGGACAGATATTAGGGCTAATCAAAATTTCGACAGGTGTTTCATTTCGAAGCTGTTTCAACATGTTTTGAGCTTGAGACAGTGAAATCGAATTGAAACAAAAGGCTTCAAAACAGCTTTGAAATGAAATGAGGGTACTCAAAACATTGCAAAATGTGGCAGGAGGTGGGGGAGAGACAGAGCTGTGCTCCAAGTAGCTCTGCCAGCCACACAGAGCTCATCCCAGCAGCAGGAAGTGGCAGGAGAGCCAGTGGCGGAGCCACTCGAAGAAATGCCCTGGTTCTGAGCACAGCCCTGGCCAGTAGTTTTCCGCTGCCTCCCCCAGATCTGCCTGCGGGGCAGCAGTAGCAGCAGTCTTCCCAGCACTGGGTGCAGGCTGTGCCCAGCACCGGTCCCAGGTGGCAGCAGCAGCCTCCTGTCATCCCACACTCAGATCTGGGGGCCCATGCACCTGGGAGGGCTGTGGGGCTGTGTCAGACTCCTCCTGGGGTTGCAGGCCCCCGGATCTGCACATGGGATGACAGCGGTAAGTGATATGAGTTTTGCTTTCAACTTTTTGAAGTGAAGTTTCAGAGAAACCCCTGCACCTATCTCCTTGAAACGTGGCAGGCTTCACACCCTCAGAAGAGGCTATGATCCCTGCAATTTTCATCTGAATCAGACAAGAAATTAATTTCAAAGTGATAGGCATTTTCATGATTCCCCATTATAGCCTATGGGCGAAATGTCATAACAGCAAAACAGTTTTGACTAAATGAAATGGAACGCTGCTTCAAAATGAAACAATGAGTTGAAACACTGTCCCTTCGAAATCGTGAAATAGAAGTCGAAATGAAATGGTGCTGTTTCACACAGCCCTAACAGACATTCACTTTTGATTCAGGAAATACAGCTACATACCTGCTGCGGCTGAGGCTGGAAGCTGGGGTGAGGCGCTAGAGCACAGCTCTCTGGCTTATAGCCAGCATGGGCTGTGTGTTTGCTTCCTCTTTCTGCTGCCCCCAAGGTCTCTTGGATTTCAAGTCCACAATTACAGCAGCAGGACTCTGCAGGGTTGCTCATCACTTCCTTTTCTTGCTTCCATGTGCCTCTGGGATTTGCAGTTCATAGTCACAGACAGCAATAAGTTTTTTAGCAGAGCAGGGCAGGGCAGGTCTGTACTTGGGGGAAGGGAAATTTAACCCTGCTCCCTGGCCCCAGACCCCAGCCAGGGTTTGCCAGGGGGGAAGGGCAGTCAGCACAGTCCAGCCCAGGGATGGAAAGCATGATGGGATGTTTGGGGACTGTGATTTAGCTTGAACAAGGACGGGGTATGGGACAGAAGTTTCATAAGCCAGTTTGACCCAAATCAGTTAAGTCTGATACTACATACAATCAGGTTTATCTTAAACCAGTTTCAGCCATTTTGAAACTGGTTTATGTGCATTGAAATTCTGTTCTGTTACAGATTTAAACGAGTTTCTGATTACTTAAACTGGTTGTATGTGTTACTTTTATCCCTAGCCGAACTGCTTGATGATTTTTTTAACCTATACATACTCATCAAGATACTATAAATAACCTATTTTACATTATTTCTGATCTGAATTTACAGAATATATATCTAGGCAAAAGACTTAAATGCATCTAGGGCATTTTTACAGGGGTTTTTTGATGTGGCGCTGGGCACTTTTAATTACAGAGCCACAAAAATGAAAAAGTGACAAAACGCCAGTGGTGCACTTTTAACTAAAGCACATAGAACTTGTTTTTGTTCGAAGTGCACCACAACCATTTTCTCAGCACATAGCACTACTAATCACATGATACACAAGGCTTCCAGAGTGTGTCAATTTACGTGCTCCAGCAGACTTGATTGAGTCTGCTCCAAGGCTCTGGATTTCCAGCACATCAGAGCAGGCTCTCCCACATGCCTGTAAATGCCCCTAGTTTTTGGCATAGCAATTTATTAAAAATTGGGTAAATTTCAAGACAGAACCGCATTTGTTAAATCAAACAATGACAAAAGGTTGGACCTTAGCAATCAAATAAATTCAGGATCATCACATACACTTTCTTTCTTCCTTTGCCAGGCAAAACAGAAAGATTACAGAAAAAATGAACAAGACACCATGAGACAGAATAGGGTGTAAACACAACACTTTATCAAGTACACCCTGGTATTTCTATGGTAAATATTAGGTAGCTAAGCCAAGTTAGGGAAACTGGGATTAGCTACCTAATGTGAAGTTGCAAGTTCATATTTACTGTGCATTAAGAGTGCGCATATAGGCAGTTACTGTGGAAAAGCTGATGAATTGTACATAGGTACCCTAGTTTATGTCACAGTAGCTTGTTCATTTGCCCATATCCTATGATGATAAGAGATAAATATAAGAGACATGAAAATGCACACAAACTGGGAGCTAGAGGGTGGAAAGAAGGTGCCTGGAACAGTTTGACACTGACAGACAGAAAAATTATAAAATGACGCCAAGATGATAACATTGAAATAGTTCTATAAACCTATTGTAGGTTTCTAAAGTACCCAATTATTAAATACCCCCCACTCTTTCAAAACACAAATGCTATTTTCTCCAAGAGATGCCTGCTGTTGTTATTACAATTATAATTATTACAATTATTTATTTCCTTCCCTTTCATCAAATAACTATATGTTTCACATTATATTATGACATTTCATTGTATCAATACAGATTAGGTCAATGAGATATTACGGCAGTAATTTGTATTTCTATATTTATATTTTGCAAGTTAAAAAAATAGTAAATGGTGCTACTATTTAGTACATACTGATAAATCTAATTTCATTTTCTAGTTCTAAGTATCTCTTCCTTTAGTTGAAACAAAATCCTTTTATACTTTGTGACTTAGAATATCTCAAAAGTTACATTATTGCAGAATATGATGTGTTATCATATTATGACCTAATTTGATGTTTCATGTTATGAACTATTACCACATGCATCACAAAACAAAGAAAAACATTTTAAAAAGACAAAAATGTAAAAACAAATTAAATTAAAAAATAAATCTCTGTCTCTGCCTCTTCTCTTTCTCTCACTGCTGCATCTTCCTGTAAAGCTTCCTGAAAAACATTTTGAGACTTTTCTGAAAAAACAATTTTAGTATTAACAAACTGACATTTGTGGGGTAAAAATAGTCATTTTGGAAAAATTTTCCAGCAAGACCTATTTAGCAATGTAGTCATTCAGGGATATACAAGTGAAAGAGAAGGACAGATGAAACAGCCTTTTCAGCTATTAGTGGAAGGGATATGTGCTTCTTCCAGAAACCCACACAGAAGAATGAAAATTAAGAAATGCAAAATAAAAATAATATATATACAAAAAACTAGAACTCTTGGTTCCAAAATGATGCCTTTTATTAGACCAACTGGAAAATGGCAAGAAAATTGTTCTTTTCTGCAAGCCTTCAGGATCAAAGTCCCCCAGAGGGACAGCCTTCCAATTTCAGCTCCCTCTGTGCAAAAATGAAGTTTATTTCCTACCTATGGGGACTTTTTACCATCTTGTACCATCTACACTTTTTCCAGAGCCTGATGAAGGGACTTTGATCCCGAAAGCTTGCAGAAAAGGGCAATCTCCTTGCCATTTTCTAATTGGTCTAATATAAGGTATCATTTTGGAACCAAGAGTTCTAGTTTTTTGTATGTCTTTTTGTCTCAGACCAACACAGCTACGAAGTACACTCCTGAAATAAAAATAATGAAATTTAGGAAAGAAAATACAAGAAACATGAGAATGAAAAAAAATGAAATAAACAGATGTGAGATGTGAGAATAGAAACTTTAGTGATGATCTTATTGAGATGCATGATAGACACTATGGACACATGGACTATTGTTAAAAGATTGGTATATCAATCCTAAGTTTTATGCCTCTTGATTTCCCAGGAAGGGGAGTTAGAAGTCATTAATGTAAACTTTCAGAGAAGTAAACAAGCTTAAAAAAATTACCTCTTCCCCACCTCTGCTTTGAAATTTTGAGAAAAGCTACCAAAGTAGCCCACATTTAGAGAATTCCCAAAGTCATTCTCTCTTGACCCAAGAAATGGCATATGTTCAGGACAGGGAGGAAAAGAATAGATAAGAACTTGTGAATGTACCTACCAGGATCCCATGTGGCTGATGGGAAGTATCTGGAAACTTTGCATGGTGTGTAGATTTGGTTTTGTTTCATGTTTTCTTTGTCATGTGTTTCTCCCAAAATAACTGGCATCATGTTTTGTGAATGCTGGCCCGTTACTGGTTAACTCTGCCACTGTCCCTGGGAGCAGTCTTAGGTGCTGCACTAAAGACAGACTTGCTAAGGTAATCACAGTGGATGCATCTACACATTCATTAATGCACAGTGGTTACCACACATTTAATTTAGTACTTGTTTAACCAAGTACTAAATAATAGAGGTGAGCGAAATGGGCCGTATTCGATTCAGATTCAGCCTGAATTGGGGGACGGTGATTCAATTCGTTGATTTGGATCACTGTCCTGATTCAATTCAGTCAAATCTGAATCTGAAGATTCAATGCTGATTCAGAGAATCAGCAATTTGTCCATAGACACAGCTTTAAATGTTTTCTCTACATATCTCGGTGCCCCCCCAGACCCAGGAGGCATCAGTCATTGAGCCAGGGGGTGGGGGGCCCCCCGTGTGCTCCGCAGCGGATCCAGAAGTGGACTGGAAGTGCTTCTGGTCCACTTCTAGGTCCGCAGCCACATGCTCCCATGGGATGCTCCATCCGCCCCAGCATCTCAGCATTCATGAGCCACCTGCTCCCTTGAGGTATGTAGAAATAACATTTAAAGCTGTGTCTGTGTCTGAATCATTAAATCTTTCTGAATCGATTAGGAGGGTTCCGATTTGATTTGGAGAGATTAAAGGGTCTCCTGATTCGATTTGGATTCAGAGATTCAGCTGCCGAATCAGGCCGAATCTCCACCGAATTGAATCAGTGACTGAAGCTTTGCACAGCCCTATTAAATAAATGCTCAGTAACCAAAGTTACTGTGCATAAGCACCGGCAAACACCTTTTTAGTGATGCTACTGCGTAGTATCCTAATACTTCACAGTAGCATATTAGCATTGTCCATGTTGTGATGCACAAGTGTGCAGTGTTATTAGTCTACTGTGCAGGTAGTATCTTATATAGATGTGCCCAGTGAGTCTCATGGGAACTGCAGTTAAAGCCCTAGTATTAAGGGAGAAGGATGATGGTCTCCATCTGCTAATAGTAATAGTTGGAGGTCTGAGATCTGTATGGCTGGTGCCTTGGAGGCTGCAAGAGATGATGCAAAAGTATAGGTGATCTTGAAACTATGACCAAAACAGTGGAGAACTATTAGATGGGAAATAAAAAAGAACTGCATAAACAGTGAGGATAGATGCTATAGAGTGAAATCCTGGCTTTTTGGAATTAATTACAATAAATATATTGACTTCAACCAGGGCCAGGATTGCATCTGAAGACTTTTACATACATATGAAGAACAAGTTAAGAATGATAAAAAGCTTAAGTTCCTTCAAGTCTAGAGAAAGGAATTTGATGACAGTAAAGTTAGGATATCACTAGGAAACTAAATGATTCTTTGGCTTGTTCTTCAAGGAAAATATTCCAGCAGTAGAAATCAGTTTTCTGGAGGCAGAAAGTGAAAAGCTGCTTTAAAAAGTGCCACATCATGTTAAAACAAAGTGATAGCAACTCATACAGAGGGGAGTTCCAAAAGGAACCCACATCCCAGAAATCTTAGGAGAAATGGAATTAATACATTAATTAACCTAACAGCAAAGATTTTCTTTGCACTTCTCACTGGTTTCTGAGAGTGAGAAGCAGTTCACAGAATATATTGTGTGTATTTCAGTCTTCAGCTGCTGCTTTTTCTAAGGCTTTGTTAGCATGCAACACTGAAGAGACAGTTTTGGTGAATCCAAGTGCCATGAAATTTAAATGATAAATTTAAAGCTTTTAAATAGAGGGTTTTTTTCAAAGGATCAAGTTGTATCAAGTGGAGATAGTTTAATAAAAATATCTTAAACAGACTGATTTATAGTTGAGAAGGGAGTTTATAAGAAAAAAAAATCACAAACTCTTATTCAGGACATTCTCTCTTGAACTCAGGATGAATGACATAATGTGCTTATCTGTATATGGTGGTTTAATTATTCACCACATATTTACAGAGCTTTTATTTTCTGTTCATAGGAAACAGATTTAGAGAAAACACAGCTATAGATTAAAATGCTAGCTATGCACACTCAACAACTTGGACTAATGTAGCACTCTGTGAGCTGCTCTCTATGCTAGGACTGATTTCAAATTATATCAGTTCCTTAGTCCTTCTCTTGGGGGACACATTTCCCCAGTGCAATGCTATACCTAAATGCTATACTCTAGTCAGAGATTTCCAGACAAGGATTCACAATCCCAAATGTGGTCATGAACCCCACAGAAAGATCAGAGCCACATGCATGATCAGAGGTCAGGAAAACAGATCTTATGACAACAGGCTGAGAGCCCTGGGACTCTTCAGCCTGGAAAAGCGCAGGCTCAGGGGCGATCTGATAGCCACCTATAAGTTTATCAGGGGTATCCACCAGGATCAGGGGGAACATTTGTTCACCAGTGCACCCCAAGGGATGACAAGGTTGAATGGTTATAAACTCTTGCAAGACCATTTCAGGATGGACATAAGGAAAATTTTCTTTACTGTCCGAGACCCCAAGGTCTGGAATAGCCTGCCACCGGAGGTGGTTCAAGCACCTACTTTGAACGCCTTCAGGAGAAATTTGGATTTTAATCTTGCTGGGATCCTTTGACCCCAGCTGACTTCCTGCCCCTGGGCAGGGGGCTGGACTCGATCTTCCGTGGTCCCTTCCACCCCTAATGCCTATGAAATCTATGAAAGTTAGTCAGAAAGTCATGAGCGCAGGAGTAGGGGTGCCTGTGTGCAAGGTTTGGAACTGCTGACCTGGTTCTTAGTAAATAATAAAAGCTGAAAGATTATACAGGCAAAAGATAATGTATGTGGAATCTAGATGTTACCACTCATACAAATTTACATGGAAAATTTATACATTTATTATGATTTTCCATGTATAGAATCTAGTTATGGGGAGGGGGAGATCTTTCTTCAGTGCAGCAAGCAATAGTATGGAGGCACGTAGTTGTGGGGCAGGTGCAAAGGAGTCCAGTGGCCAGACCCCACCCCACTTGCCCCACCTTCCACTTACCCCACCTGCTGTCTGTCCCCCTGGCATCTGCTCCCCACCTCCTACCCCTGCCTCTGTTCTCTCTCCACCCCAGTTCTATTCCTGTTCCACTGCCCCTCCAAACCAAGTCACAGAGCACATGATTGCTCTGGCCCCTGCTTGGGGGCACAGTCGTATTTGTGGCAGCAGCAACTCTGGCAGCTCACAGGCTGAAGTGAGGCTGAAGCTGGGGCCAGAGCCAGAAGTAAGTGGCAGCAGGGGGAGGGGAGATGGCAGGCAGTAAAGGAAGGAGAGGAAGGTAGCCTGCAACTCCAACTCCAAGCCCGAGCCCGAGCCCAGGTCAGGGTCAGAGTTGCAGCTACTACAGCCATCTGCCCACCCTGCAAATCCAAGACAAGGGCTTCTTCCCTCATGTTAAATGGGGGGAAAACACCTAATCTTGGATTTGAGTAAATTTAGTATTTAAATATTGTTTCCTCAAAACCAGAAACAGTGTTTGTTTTAGCCTTCTCTGGACATGCCTGTTTTTCCAACAATATGTTATGAGTTATTAATCTGTAATGTAAATTAGAAGTATTATGTTGTCTATTAAACAACCCCACTAAATGTAATTTGTTGTACATTTACTACCTATAGTACATGTATCATGATGTACTAATGTCGATCATAATGCATATGACTGAAATCGGTAAGAAACGAACTGAATGGAATTCTAAATTTAATTGATTTTACTGAGGTACAATAGACTCAACATAATGGAACGATTTTGAAACACTTAATTCCACAGAGGAGCATCTCACTCCTTAAGTAGTCACACTACTATGTATATTATACTTATAGGGCAGGTCTACACATACACAATTACTGCATAGTAACTGAAATTACAGAGCGGTACAGGAGCACCTCTACAGGTGCATGCCCATATTGCACCATAAATATGGTGACTTAACCAATTTGAGCATAAATTTGATACCTGTATCATGCAGGTATCAAATTTACACCCAGTTAGTTACTGTGCAGTAACACTGTTTGTGTGGACTGGCTTGGGACTAACTTTAGTCTCAAGTCAGTCCATACACAGCATTAATGTGCTTTAACACCTGTATGTGTAGATGCTGGCCTATTCCCGCTAACTGTGCAGTAAATTTAAGCCAGCATAAATGCATGTGTAGACACACCTATAGTGCTTTACTGTTTATACCACTAACAAAGTAATATACTATTCAATGAGACTAAGGATATCAGAATTTGGTCATATTTGAATTATGGGTAAATGAACCAGAATGAACAAAGGAACTGAATGAAACTTTGGCCCCAAATGCAAACTCAAACTTAAACTTTGTTATTTTGAGGTAGCCAGAGTTACATGTGTCAGACCTGGAGTGTTTGGGACTGTTTCAGTTCACAATTTTGGTTTGTCTTATTACTGATCATAACTGGAATGGACAATAATTCCATAAACTGACCAATCTCTATCCTAAAAGCACTTTGGTGTTTTCTTCCCCAGTATTTCCCCTGGAAGATTCCTCCAGACCCTCAATACTCCTAATATTTAGAAACCTCTTTTTAATTTCCAGTCTAAATGCATCCATTTTCACTTTGTATCCTTTCTTATTTCCTTGCTGGCATTTACCCCTTTGACATAATTACAGGTGGCAGTTATATCCACTTTCAGCCTTTGTTCTGCTAGATAAAAATGTTTTCTTGTTTAACCTTTTCCCAGAATATAGGCTCCTCTTATTGCATTCCTCTTATTGTCCTAGAAGTCTTTTGCTGCACCTGTTCTAGTCATCTTTCTTGAAGACGGGCGACAAGAATTGTACACAGTATTCCAGATGAAGTCTCACCAGTGCCTTGTAAAATGGCAATAATACTCCCTTATCTCTACTGAAAATGCCTCAGCTGATCCATCCAAAGATTGTATTTGTCTTTTTCAAGCATTTGTCTGTTGGAGCAAGACTGCAAAGTTCACAGCTAGATTCAGATGTGAATTTTCACAAACTTCAGAGGTTTCTATTAGGGCCAATCTTTATTATTAAGATTGTACAAAGTTAAGCATTTGTTTTCCTCTTTCCTTTTGTACATATCTGTGCTTAGTGGGTAAGATTTCAAACTACTACAAGCTTGGTGTAGCTCTGTTAAGACAAGATCTGAAACAATTCTCAGCTGCTGTATTTTAATCCAGGAGAGGAGCTTCACACTGGTGTGTTTCACAATGAAGTGATTAATACACAAACTATGACAGCAGTCACCATTTATTTTCTTCAAAAACATTGTTCAAAATCTGATAGGCCCTATTTCACCTCGATAGAAAATTGTCAAAGAATAATGTTATCTATATTTGCAGAAAGAGGCATCTGTAGGTTTTTATTTTTTTCCATTTTTTCCCAAACCTATGGCATATCATTCACTCTCTATCTCCCAACACAAACCACAGCGCAGAGTATTTCTTCTGATTTAGTAGCAATAAAGCCTCACTGACAGATGTTTAAGTTCTTGCATATGTATCTGCCACATTTATTCTTTGTGGAAAGGATGCTCCAGTGGTTAGGCCATTACAGCCTGCAAACTGGGAGACCTGCTCCATCACAGATTTCCTTGCCTGGCCCTGGACAAGTCATTTAGCATCACACTGTCACAATTTCTTATCTATAAAAGGAGAAGTGTTGTGAGGATAAATACACTGCGATTGTGAAGTGCTAAAATATAATAATGAGGGTCATACAAGTGTCATAGATTGATTCAATGATCATAAGAGAAAACCCCATATGTCTGAATGATTCTGTGTCTATTCACACACTATTGCTATTCTAAAGAATGCCGGTGGCAAGGTCCTAAGAATTTTAACGTATAGTTTCAGAGTTTATATTTGTGACCTCCACACATTTGAACACAGAGATGATCTTGTTAGCCTGACAAAGCTTTTCAAGTCAAATTATTGCACCAAATGAGCCAGTGGTACACATTAGGCTAATGTCCAGTGATGTCAGTGTTATCTGATTTTATCCTGGAAGACTGAAATGCAGTACTTCATGCTATACAATGTTAGCATCCTGAGGGGACGTTTCAAGTCCAATCAAAAGTTCTTCTGACATTGTTACCCACAAGAGCAAAGGTCTAATTATTTGTGGTCTCAAAAATCCTGAAATAGGATTATTGTAACCTATAATTTTATGTGAATAGTGTTAATTTCACAAACCAATCTTAAAGTTTTGGGTCATCCCTCCTATTTAGGATAATATTTCTTTCCCAAAAAACTCAATTGTTTTAATGGGACTGAAAATGCATTTTCTGACCTAATTCTTGCAGGATTATAGGTTATATAATTGGTCTTTGTATATGATATGATCCTCTCTCTTAAGCTATCCTGCAGTGTAGAGAACTAGTAAATAAAAACAGATGCACTGTGGATTTTAAAACATGTAATCCCCCCATATAGTCAAGGTTGCAGTTAAAAGTAGCAAAAAGGTTGCAGGATAGACAAAGAAAACCAGAACTGTAGTGAGAATTGCTGTGTACTAAGAGCTAATTTACACACATTGGTTAGATGGAAACAGATGGGAAGAGGGAGAGAGGGAAAGTATTGACTAATGACACCTGACTGCCAGATGACCCTGTGGGTTTGCGTGCTAGCATGACACCTGAAACAGTGCCAGCAGCCACTTGGAACTGGCCTGTTCCCCCTCACATTTCATTAAACAGACTAACCTTGGTCTTCCGTTGTACACAAAATACAATGGAGATTATACTACATCCTCAGAAACTGTATTCTTCTGATTGTGATGCATTTTTATCAGTAGTTTACCCAGGGACTGTTTCATTGACAGGTGTTCACTGTTGGTATCACATTTGATTGTATGCTCCAGGTAATCTGTTCTCTTAAAACACCTTGTATGTGACATATCTTATTCTTCCTGCATCTGTAATGCTGTATTTTATGGACAGAAAGGAAGAGAGCCAGGTTCCTACTCAGGGCCCAGTCCTGACGTTGGATGTGGCCCAGTACACAAGAGTAAGAAGGGAAAAACAAAGTCTGTTCATGTAACCCCATGCAGCACAGGCTACTGATATTGTAGGCTGCAGCAAGAAGGGGGGGAGGAGGCTAAACGGGAGCAGCTTTCTCTCAGTTGCTACTATCATCCTCTCCAGGCAGGTACGACTATGGAGTGGGCAGCCTTGGATCCATCGCCCTGTCTCCCAACACTGGCCAATATAGCTTACTTCCTTCTGAACTGGGATAGGACCAGGCACCCACCCATGATTCTCTGAGTCATAAAATTGTCTCAAGAACACCTCCTGAGACAATACAGCTATTCGGGGGTAGATCTGTTGGGGCAGGGGGGTGGGTGGTGGTGGGTGAAGTGGCAATGACCAGAGAGCTTTCTGAGCTCACCAGCATATCAGCACACCTCTGGCTGGGAGCTTGACGTGTGCCATGAACTCTGAGTCTCTGAGTTCACTAGCGGGTCCGTGCAGGCTCTGGCTGAATCCTGGTTTTCACACAGCTCTGGAGCTGCATGGCTGAGTACTTTTTTTGCTTGCCCTTTTCCTTCCTCCTCTGCATTAAATTCAGTGGCAGGGAAAAAGAAGGGATGAATGGTGGTGCTCAGGCCGTGAGCTCTAGAGTCACAGATGCTTGCCCTGTCTTTATACCTGCTTCTGAATTTAGAAGAGGGAGGGGTGGGGAGAACAGGAAGGGGGAGGGTGAAAAGCAGCAGCACCCACCTCCTGTGCTCCAGAGCTGCATGAAAGCAGGGGCACCAGCCTGACCCTGCACCAATCAGCTGGTAAACTTAGAGCTCGCTGCATATGTGCAGCTGCAGGCAAGAACTGTGCTGACATCCCATTGAGTTCAGAGAGTTCGCTGGCATCCAGGATCATAGCTCAGGGGCTGCAGCCACACCCCCTTCAGCTGTATGGTGCAGGTGTACAGCTCTCTTCAGTGTAAGTGTGCCACACAGCTGAAAGGGGTATGGCTGCACTCTCCTCACTGCGATTCTGAGCCCGCTCATGCAGCTATGTAATGACCCTTAGTCAGATGTTGGGTCACAGCCATAACCAAGTCCTCAGTAATTATTCTGTCCTTTCTTACTCAGGGACTCCAGGGCTGAAAAAACAAAAGCAACTGTGGTTCAGATCATTTAATCCAAGAGCAAACACTGAAGGAGGAGTCTCAGTGAGAAAAGGACTCTGCAATGGTCCCTGCACCATATTTCCTTTACGTCATTCAACCAGAGGACTGGTGTTTGCCATTATGCAGAACAGGCCAAGGACTTGCTTCCAGTCCCAATACCCCAAATTTCCCAGATCTACACTGATCCAAAGGACTCTGTGAAGATAGGGATATTTCACTATATCTGGGGCCCTTTTCCCCTGCTTTCTCATAATACAGCTTCAGTGGTCAGTGCTGCAGCCAGGATTCTCTTCAAGAGTCCCTCATGCACCTGGGCTACAATGAAAAGTTACTCAACCCAGGGATATATTTCCATCCTTGGGAAAGTGCAGAGATGCTGTCCTTCTATTTTGTGTCCACACTTGTAAAAAAGCTTTCAGATTTAAAAGGGCTCAGCATATCCTATCAAATCTGGCTCTTAGGGTTGAATTAATTACCATGTTCTGTGGGAGGATGGAAACTATGCACATAACAAGAAAGATGCACAAGCTCTTTTGTTGTTCTCAACTGAGTTCATGCATATGCCCTATACAATAGGTTGAACTGCCTAGCAGATTCAGTGACCATGTCACCTAGTATGCAACCTCATTCTCCAGCACATAGGGATGCAGAAAACCAAGATGCATTTGTGCCAGTTATCAATCTTGTCCAGCACAGGATATTGGACTAGGCATATCCGTACTTAAAACCACACAGCTCTGCAGTTGGTGTTAAAAGAGTGAAGGTCTGTGGCTGAAAGCTGCAACACACACTTGTGCTGTAGACTGGACACATCACAGATCCTTTCTTCCCTCCCTTCCCCCAGGTTACAAAACCACCATAGTTCCACAGAGTTAAAGTTCTGTTACAGCCTGTAGCCTGTGTGTGAGAAAACTATAAACAACACATATTAGGGTATGAAATATGGTCCAAAATACTGGATTCATAAAGAAAAAAATTGATAATGACATTAATCTTTTTAATTCACATTATCTGCTTTGTAGACTTCAGTGCCTTAGCCATTCATTCTTTGTAGTTATCCAATAGGGCAAGCCATATCACGAATTAATTTCCTTCAACATTTTATTATGCAACGGAAAATTATTTTTAATTTATTGGTATACAGAAAAGCACCCAGATTTTGTTTTTGTACTCTACAACTTAAAAATAACTGAATACATATATTTCTTGAATAATAAAAGTATTGCTTTAGGCTGAGACTTTTATCCCAAGTTATAGCCCAAAGCGAATTTTTATGACCAAGTTATAAACCCAAAAAATATGGGCTTATAATGGAAATCTTGACAGACCCTAGCAGGTGCTGCTATAATATCTTGAATCTGATTTAGGAGTGGTTTTCAATAATGCTTTTTCAAGCCAGTCTGTTGGGGACTGCTAGGAAAAATGTAATGATTTTTCCAGTGGTTCAGTGTATTTGATGAGAGTGTTGGTATTTGAGGGCAAAACTAGCCTTTGGGGCTAAGGAAGCTGAGAGGCTTTGGTACCCCAGTATCTGGGACCCTATAAATGTCAGTGTTAAGACCAGTTTTCATTTAACAAAACAATACATTTCTCTAACTCTGTGCCATTGGAAAGAGATATTTGAAAATGTAAAAATCTGTCCTAACAATTCCTAACAATCACAGATTCTTCATGAAGGGCTGGATTTTGAGGCTCTGCAAAATCATGGTAGAAGTGGACCTGAATTTTTGGTGTAGCCAAAACTGATTCAGAACAGGGCTGCTGAGAAGATGACTCCTCTTGGTATCATCATGCTCTCCAGCCACCAGCCAACTTCCTGAAGCTGAGCTAGATTCGTTGCTGAGAAGCCCAATAAGGAGAACAGCTCAATAACATGAGGGCCATCATATTCCAGAGAAAAAAAATCTGGGCTCTAGATTTCTGTGTGACCTTGCACAAGTCATTTACAGCTATATCTATAAAAAAGAACTCAAGGAGACATCGAGTTTTTGATCCTCAAAGCCCATGTGATCCAAGCCTAACATTTCTCCAGTAAACTTAACACAATGCCACAAGTTCTGCTTATCATTGCTGAGCTGCTTAATACCTAAACCTCATCTCATACCTAAATCTCATCCAGATTAAGAGGGTTCCACCATGTCTGTCCATCAGAGGAGCCTGATCTGGAAGATGTACTCACAACAACCCTAACAAAAACCTACAGGAGGAAGTTGCAAACAACACCATGGGAGCTGCTATTTTTATTCTAAAACCCCAGTGGAGGAGATGATGTCCAGGCTCCCCTGCTCCACTTCCATCTAATAGCCTGGTGGTTATCACATTTACACAGCATGTAAGAAGCCTCTGTACCCGAGGGGGTTCAGTCTCTCATCTCTTATCTCACCATCAGCCTACCGACCAGAGGCACAACAGGGTAGGTCTGTGCCATGGCACTAGCATCAGTGGTGCAAAGGGCATCAGTGCTGGCTGCTATTTTGCATCTTGCTCTGTCCTCCTCACCACCCCTTCTTTGTTATGCTACTGCCACAGGCTACTCTGGTATAGGACACTCTCCATTCCTCTTGTTAAATTTGTGTCTTTTGCATCAAAGAATGAAAAAAATTATTGGGTCAGTGACAGAGAAGGAGCATGACTGTAGCCTAGGGCAGAGATGTTAGGGCAGTCATGAGCCAGTACAGAGTCATGGCCCACTTAGGGGTGTCCCCATTCACCCTGCAGTCTGAGGCACCTGACCCTCCCCATGCTCTGTGTGGGAAGCTGAGGCTTCTCAGTCAGGGCTGTGGATCCTACTTGACAGGCCACATGCCTAAAAGTTATGTTGTACAACGTCACAGGGAAGTTGTCACAATAAAGACTGCAAGGAACTCCAATGCCATTGTGACAGAAGCAATATGAGTCCCTTAGGCTAGGGACAGACATTCAAAAAGCCTGAGCCCGAATTGATTTAATCTTTACAGGTTAGTCTAACTGGGCTAGACTGAACCAGTTTGTAACTATATAACATCCCCTCTGGACTGAAAAAATTCGGGCATATGCCTGCAGTGGCTCAGGCAGGAAGCCAGGAAGGGAGGGGGGGCACTAGAGCAACACTCCCTTATCTTCCACAGTGCTGAGTTGTGGTGAGCGTGGCCAGACCCAGGCAGGATGCTCTGATTAGGGAGAGGTCCCCCCCGCCCCTTCTGAGCAGCTCAGCAGGGAATGTTTATCACCCCTAACTCAGTGTTTATCAACCCGTTCAGAAAGCAATGCCTCTCTCCACTAATTAAACATTTTTTCCAAGGAAGAACATTACCAGCTACCTGTTGATTAGCTCCAAAAAGCCTGTTTGCCTTTGTTGTCTCCCACAGCACAGACTGTAGCCAGCATGTGATCTGCTAGCTAATGCTGAGAGGTGTACGGCAAATGGGAGGGGGGAATAATCCCTGCTTAGCAGAGAGAAGCCAAGCAGATGCCTGCAGTCTCTGCCAGAGCTCCAGCCAGGGAGCAGAGGGGTGGGGGAATTCCTGTTTAGCAGGGAGTGGTGAGTGGGGGGAGGGGAGGGAGCAGCCTACATGTCTCTGGAGCTGCATCCAGGAAGCAGAGGGGAGGGGCTAGCCCTGCTGTGCAGCAGAGAGCCCTGCCCAGCCCAGAGAGCATGCTGGGATGCTGGAGGAGTCTGGTTTATCTTAAACCAGCAAGGGGTCCAGAACAGACATTGCATAAACTGGTTTGAGCCAAATCAATTAAATCTGATACTACATTCAACCAGATTTATCGTAAACTAATTTCAGGCATTTTCAAACTGGTGTATGTGCACTTAACATCTGTTCTGTTACAGGTTTAAACCAGTTTCTGATCACTTAAACCTGTTTATGTGTAATGTCTGTCCCTGACCTTAGAGAGAGAGCAGACTAAACACAGATTTGGGAGCCAGAAATTCCTGCATACTAATGCAGGCCCTGACGCCAACTCCCTTTTATGGCTTTGGACAAATCATGTAACCTTTCAGGCTCAATTGTTCCATCCATAAAACGGGATTTTACATATATATATATATATATATATATGATAATATGGTATGACAATTAGTTAGTGTTTGTTAAGCCCTATAGAAGCACCACAGATTATTAAAAGAAAGATGAGGGAAGACAGAGTTGAAAGCCCTTCAGAGACAATGATGGAATACAAAATCTCTTTAGTGGCAAAAGTGGTGTCCAAATGGCTCAAGCTAGGATACATGAATGAATTAATGCATAAATGAATACCTGCTGAAAGGAAACAAAGTAGGCACAAGAGGAAGAAATGAGAGGGAGAAAGAGCATACGATGCCATAACAAGAGAGAGAGATAAAAAGGAAAGAAGGGTCAACAGTAACTGGGTCAAAAATGAAACAGGAATAAAATAAGGAGATGGGTTTTTCCAACCATAGGACAGAAGAGCTATAACATGACAGGACAAATGGGCTGGATGGCAATGGTACAGAGATGAACTGAATAAGTCTGAGATGAAGGGAGAGGGAAAGAAAACCAAGAAAACACACATTTTGGGGCTTGGTGAACTGAATGTGTGCTTCTTTGTTTTCTTTTGTTTTTATTTAATATACAAGAATACTCGTATTATTAAATTTGGGAGAAAAGGTGGAGTGAGTTATTAATCATTGACATTGACTTAATAGTGCTTACTACTTTGGATTCCATAAATAATTAGAGAAGACAGGGGAACAGCCTAAAAATAAAACCTAAAAGTAACGAAAAAGTGTACAAAGCCCTCTAGGGGAAGCAGTGAAACAGCTTTAGGATAGGCGATATAACCAGGCTTGTAGGTGGCATTGTAACTATCATCATAGGGACCTACTTCCCAATTTGTTTGGAGAATTGTCCTTGAAAACCTTAAATGTTGGTAGTAAAAGCACAGATCCCAGCATAAATAGTTGTTACTTGCTTCTGCAACAGAAGAGGCTGATGGTAGCCTGAACATTTACCACTCCTACCATAATCTGAGCATGGACGATTTTTGCAATGAGGAGGTACAATCCAATCTGTGAAGTTTATTTCTCAACCACATTCACTGTAAAAATGCCTCAAAAATGATTTTCCCAAGCTAGTCTTTCCATCACAGTGAAAAGAACAGTATAAAATTTGACGTAGTACACAGTTTAAAGTAGACTGGGGCTTAGATGAAGATTTTTTTCTCTGAGCCACTCAGATTTTATGACTAGTGTTTCTCGAAGGTATGTTTACCTCTGTAGCCTCTGTGTTGTTGGGATGGCACAAAACTGTCACAACCCAAGGGTGTGATTTTTGTTTTGTGTGTGCTTTGGCACCACTGAATTATTTTCCCGCCAATTTGTAGCTTTCTTTGCAGTGTGCATTTCTTCTTTGCAGCTAAGAAATGCACGTTGCAAGGAGTTCCTGCCATTTGTATTCTAATTCGAGCCCCATTATTGGCTTGCGTGAAATTATTCACGCGTGGCGGCTAGCGATTGGCTTGCTAGCCGTATAAAAGGCTTGAGTGGTTTCCGCCCAAGTTGGAGGACTCCACGAACACCAGGAGGAGGAGACTTCATGTCTTGTGAAGATCTCTAAGCGCTACGGAGTCTATTGGACCCAGCGCATTTCAAGCAGGCAACAGGGGTCTGATCAGCCTCTAGCCTCTCCCCGTCACCGAGCGCAATCCTCAACGTAACCCTCTTCCCTGCGCGCAGAAAGGATCCACGGAGCCTCGACAACTCCGTGGGAGTGATCCGAGTACTGTTGGAGT
The DNA here is from genome assembly GCF_000455745.1 of Alligator sinensis. Classification (NCBI taxonomy): domain Eukaryota; kingdom Metazoa; phylum Chordata; order Crocodylia; family Alligatoridae; genus Alligator; species Alligator sinensis. Next base: position 1,379,502 of record NW_005842027.1, on the reverse strand, counting down.
CCTCAAACGAGGATTTAAGTGGAGCTTTGCCTGGGAAACTGTCCAGCCTACACCGCGACCATCTTCGATGTAAGTAAACAATCTTGAATCAACCATTACGCGTCCGTGCCTAATTCTAGCGTGTCGCCTGTTCTCTCCGACCCAGCGTGCCCGGGTTGCTGGCCACAGCCCGCGTGGTGCGAAAAAGGGCCCGGATCGCTCCCAGCCCACACATGGCGACGAGGATGGGATCAGGAGAAAACACGCTGGAGCTAGAATTAGTTAAGAACTGCCCTGGGCGCGATAACAAACGCCAAATGAATAGTTTTATGGAGCTGGAGGCGCATATCGCTTACCACCAGGCGGGCGGAACGGGTGAGAGATGTATCAGCGGACGTCTGTCA
>NW_005842027.1:1377093-1377810 GCF_000455745.1 Alligator sinensis | reverse complement strand
CAGCGTTCTGGACTCAATAAGCGGCAACTTCGGATTTTAGGGGACGCAGGCCAATGCCAACTGGCCTATGAGTTAGGTTTCCGTTATCTAGAAGAGCTAGACGACGGCTCCTCAAGGATTTCATCTAGTTGAGTGTCCATATAGAAATAATAGTAAAGTTCCATGAAAATTTTGTAAATATGTTGAGACATGTTAACTTTTTTTTTGAGAGTTTTTGTTTACAGATCCGGAATTCAGAATGCGTGGCGGAGAGAAGCCCCAAAAAGGATAACATCACCGAGAAGTGAGGGCCTGATCCGTGACTTTGCCATGATGCCCACTGAAGCCCTAATTGTGCAGTTTTTTGTTATGAATCTGATTATGTGTATTTGTGTTGGTTATTGTTTAATTTGATCCCAGGAGAACCAACTTTTATGTTGATAAGTTTTGTGTTTGTTTGTTTGTTTGTTTGACGACTCGTAACAAAACTCTGGATCACTCAAGTAATGAGTACAGCATAATTCACCTGTGCCTTCAGCAAGGGGGGATGTCACAACCCAAGGGTGTGATTTTTGTTTTGTGTGTGCTTTGGCACCACTGAATTATTTTCCCGCCAATTTGTAGCTTTCTTTGCAGTGTGCATTTCGTCTTTGCAGCTAAGAAATGCACATTGCAAGGAGTTCCCGCCATTTGTATTCTAATTCGAGCCCCATTATTGGCTTTTGTGGAATTATTCAC
>NW_005842027.1:1363962-1376988 GCF_000455745.1 Alligator sinensis | reverse complement strand
CGTATAAAAGGCTTGAGTGGTTTCCGCCCAAGTTGGAGGACTCCACGAACACCAGGAGGAGGAGACTTCACATCTTGTGAAGATCTCTAAGCGCTGCGGAGCCTATTGGACCCAGCGTATTTCAAGCAGGCAATAGGGGTCTGATCAGCCTCTAGCCTCTCCCCGTCGCCAAGCGCAATCCTCAACGTATCCCTCTTCCCTGCACGCAAAAAGGATCCACGGAGCCTCGACAACTCCGTGGGAGTGATCCGAGTACTGTCGGAGTCCTCAAATGAGGATTTAAGTGGAGCTTTGCCTGGGAAACTGTCCAGCCTACACCGCAACCATCTTCAGTGTAAGTAAACAATCTTGAATCAACCATTACGCGTCCATGCCTAATTCTAGCGTGTCGCCTGCTTTCTCCGACCCAGCGTGCCCGGGCTGCTGGCCACAGCCCGCGCGGCATGAAAAAGTTCCCGGACCGCTCCCGGCCCGCACAAAAACCAAAACAGTCTCTGCTACTGACCCCATAGAATATTCTCTTTCAACAGCAGCTCTCCAAGAGCATCACAAGCAGAATGGCTATTTCACCGTCAATTTGTTAGCTGTAGACATGTAAGCCTTCTGGCAGGAGAAGAAAGGTAATAATGCTCGGTTTACAAATGGGAACAGACAAACTGTAAATATATACATATAGATTCAATACTATAACAATATGACTTTCCCAACTATTTTGATTTCAGTACTCAATACTATTAAAATCATATTTCAATATGGCTTTAATTTCATAGTCCTTGGTTTAAATCCTCCTCTTCTGTACACTGAACTTCCTAATAGAGCAGCCCCATTAGTAAACTACATTTATGCTAATATACTTGCTTGCAGTGATAATTATCATAGCCCTTAGCCCTGGTCCTTGCCAGTGTGAGTGCATCGGGAGGGGTTGGTATAGCATAATAATTATACAATTAGCCTTGTCATGGCAAGGAGCTCTGGGAATAGAGACATCTTGAAGCTTAAAATGTGGACAGCTGATAGATGACTGTCATTAAGCTCATCCTTTGTTCATTCAGTGATGGAATAGTCACTGAGCTGTAGGGTAGGGTTTCTTAATGAAAAAGAAAGACCTTGAACTACTACCAGTTTTCTTCACCTCCTTGCAACCTCTCCATTCACCCTTGTTTCCTCCCACTGCACGCACATTCTGTCCATCTCTCACCCCTGACTGCTTCAAAATAACAAAAGCTGCCTCTAACAAGCTGTTCCTTATCAATCAAAACCTGACAGGAAGTAAAAAAAAACAGAAAAAAAAACAACCTGCCCTTGCAATGGAGCCAAATGGCTATAATCTTAGCCCCACTTTTTTACTGCATCCCTCACTTTCTAGATTTGGTGATGGCTGAAACTAATACATACTAAAGATGTGAGGCATACAATAGCAGTTGCTGGGCTAGTCCCTTAACTGAAAGTAAATCAACATAGCTCTTTTGAATTTAATACAGCCCTATGGATATATACCAGCTAAATTGTCTCTCAATCTTTACCCTAGGCAACAACAAAATATTCAGCTATCAAGTCTAGCACTGAGAGAGTGCACAGTGGCAGAAATCAGCCACAATATAGCCTATTTGCCAAGCAAATTATAGAAAAACAGCAAGGCCTACAGAGAGAGCAGCACAGGTTGAGAGAGAAGTGCATCCTAGATAGCAAGAAGATTAATTAAACAAGGATATTCTTTTGACTTAAAGGCTCCTACATAGTGGCTCCCCCCAACCCCCCATCCCTCCTCTCCTCCTGCAAGCTACCACTGCCCTTATTCCTGGATGGAAATCCCAATGGAAAATGACAGAGACAGTAATGTCTGCACATGCCTTTGGAAGACTTTCCCCTGGGACACAGAGATACATTTACATATCCCTTTGACAGGTTCATTGAATCCGATCCCAGTAGTTCCCCCCAACTCTCTTTTCCAGTATACTTTCAAATGCTGTTTTTCTACATGTCCAGATGAGTGATCCTATGCATTGCTTTGGTTAAAGTAATTTGAGAAGTCTTTTATATGCAGAAGAAATAAAAATAACCCCCCAAAGTACTTTATTTTCCTTCCGTGACATGCTGAAGTATCAAACGGATTGTGCTTTGGTTTATTATTATTCTAAGGTCATGCTTGTGGAATTACGGTACTCTAACATACCGTAATGAACAGGTTTGACAATCATGGAGGAGGGGCCCATGACTGAATGGAGTAGAACACAAGGCAAGGACTCAGGACACCTGGGCTGTATTCCACAATACCTGTTATATAACCCTGAGCATAGTCCCTTCTTTTGTCTGTGCCTCTTTTCCTCCTGTGCCTTACCATTCCTCTTCTGCCTTTTCTATTTAATTTGTAACAGTTTTTACAGCAATTGCCTCTCCTTATTGTTCACCTACTGCTCAGTACAATAAGGCCCTAATCTCAGTCAGGACCTGTCAGTACAAATGCAATAAAATAAACAGCAGTAATGAATGAAGTCATAACTCTGAAGGGTGATTGTTTTAAGAAGGGTGTTGAAGCACCTGATGAAATTCCAGGGATTAGCATTCAGTCCAGCTTCCTTGCTAAATCTACTCTGTAAGCTTACTTCAGTGTGTAAATCTACATATCCATTTAATTCATAATTACCAGAAACAAGGTTGTTTTTTTTAGAGGAAATGCATAGCCCTTCAACTTACAGTGTTCTGTAGTGAGCAGGGTAAAAGCTAGGCAGCGTAATACAAGACGGAAAACAACTGTTATGGTGCATGACAGCCTGAAAAGCAACATTTCGAAAAGTGAGTTAGGGCCAGATCCAAGGAAGTATTTAGGTGACTAACACTTAATATGATTTTAAGAAACCACAGTTTAGGGACCTAAATTCCTTTTTGGATATGGCTCCTAGCTCACCGGGGCCATGCCTATATATGCGCTTTACTGCAGAGTAGACTAATTAGCTACAAAGTAAAGTGTCACCATCTATATGTGTGACAGTATTAGGCTGTAGTAAACTAATTTTCTCCAGTGTAAGATAGTACTGTTGGAAACAGTACTATTTTATGCCAGAGTAATTTATTGTGATTAAACGCACACGTAGATGCTGACTGCAGGCATAAATTGTACCCAGTCAGCCAAGGCAGCAGGAGGGCTGACTCCTTGCCTGTTGCCTAGCTAAATGGCTCTGCACTTTCAGTACCCTTGTGCCCCAGCCAGCTCCTCTGCTGCCTGACACCACCCCCCAGAGCCTGGGGCTGCCCCCGACTCTCTCCCCATCCCGTATACCCTGCCAGGCAAGGCCTGCTCTGCCCCAGCTCAAATTGTTGCTGTCCTGGGACCACGTGTAGACACTACTCCTGGGAGTAGTTTTCTCTGGTTCAAACTGCTCTGGAGTTTATTGCTTCTCATTATTGCATGGGTAGACGCACCCCAGGAGAGTTAACCCTGCTAATAATCACATGGTAAGGTAATGATCTATGAGAGTAAGAGTGGTGGACACAATCCTAACTATGAATTAAGCCTCAATTTAACATTCTACAAGCATGCTAATTGTTGTCAGAGTATTGTCTAGCATCTCTCCCAATTCTGGGACGGTCCAAATAAAAGATACAACCACACAAATATTGCTGCACACACTTTCTCTGGACTGTCACAGCTACCACACTACAAAAACTATTACAAATGCTGTCAGGCCATCATGGCTTTATGCAGTTTCTGAGCAGAGCCATAAACCAAGGACCTTAATTATTTTGGACTGTATTCTCTTTCCTATGTAGAATAGTTCCTCAATCCATGAGCCATCTCATTCATTCCAATAAGATTGCAGGTAGTACAAAATATTTCTCCATTTCTATAAAAGTTAGCAGAATCTGGACCAAAATAAAAACACTTTTTATGTTATGATTTTAGCTACTGGCTATGTAAACCAGAATCTATGACTAAGCTCCACATGCTTCCCCTCGCCTCTAGCAAGTCTGGGGAAAAAATTACTCCTGTCCAATTTATAATGGGTCCAAGTAACAGCATGCAAAGATCTTCCACAAACTCTTTTCGCTCTTTTGGGCAGCTGATAGTTACTTTCCAACATGTTTGGTTCGAGTTCTTATGCAACATGAAATTTGCTTTTCATTTTGTGCAACTGTATTTGCATCCATATACAGAACAAGCATGGGAGTTAGGGATATAGCCTCTGAATCAGAACTTCCTAGACCTTTAATGCTGGAGGCTGCAAGCGAGTGAGGAACCCTGGTCATACCCAGTTCACTCTCCCTTTCAGCCTCCACTCTCTGGTACTGTGAGACACAGGATACCGGGCAAGATCGACATATGGTTTAACAGTAAATTGTAGGTCTTATGTTGTTTTGTACTGTAGCTCTAGGGATTCTATACTTTAACAAAAAAAGTTTGTCTTGGAAAACAGCATATTTTCACAGAAGAGGTACAGCAAGGCTCTAGTACAGTACAATTCCCCATGTGTTTCCTCAAGTACCTCAGTGCCAGATTTTAATGATATTTAGACATTTAAAGTTAATTCAGGTGCCCATTACATACAGAGCCCCTAATACCTTTGAACATTTGGCTCTTAATCCATTCCTAGAACAATCTGGTGTAAAATTTCCATGACCATTTATTCTACCTTTGGTTCGCCTGCAGACTGCCTACTCTACTACTCTCACTGACTTGTACCTTGGTATGTGAATAGGGGATGCAAACCTGAGGGATTATTGCTTTGTTGCACTTACGTGTCTTGGGATTTCACATGAAAACACTAACAGTTGAATTCTTAAGCCACTGAAATATTTAGTTGGTTGAACTCTAGGCTAAAATGTCACAGGCTCAGTCTCTAAGCTATTATGTATTCTAACAAAGCATTGGAGAGGCTTTACATTTCTGCCAACTAAAAGAACTAAGTCCGCTCAGATATGTCTGCTGCCTACTGGCCATATTTTATTTAGAGTGTTTGAGGCAGCTCTGCCTCTGGGACTTTCGTCTTTGGAATAAGAAGCTTAAGCTACTGGAAGAGACTGCAATTAGCCTACAATGACATAATAACCAAAATAAAGTGTATACAGTCCATAAAAGCAAAATAAAGACAGCTGATTTCCCATTCAAGTGTCAGTGAATATTATTTAATAACTGTCCTAAAGACAACCTTCAAAGAAGATCTCCAGAGGCCTTGACACTGGTACCCAGCCATCTTCCTATCTAGCTTCTGCATCTAGTTTAAAAAAAAAAACAAACAACAAAAAAAAACTAGAGACATCTGGAAATGATTGTCCAGGCAGAATTAGCAAATGTTCTGAAGTAATATCTCTAATAAAAACAAGCCTGCATGTTGGTAGAAAGAAAAAGGCACAACAGGGAAGGTATGCACTGCAGCAATGCTAACTCAATTTTAAAACATTCAAAGAAATAAACCCAAACCCCAATATCAAGGCAATTCAACATCCTTCATCCCTGTCCTTACCAGGGGAAAAAAAAGTCCTCAAAAACAGGAGAGGGGAGAAAATGGATATATATTCAATGAAAGGCAGACATCTGAAGCCGCCCCAGGGTGGCTGAGTACATGTCTGGGTGGTCACCAAACAGTCATTTGCTCCTGTTACAACCCGACTGCATTTTTGGTAGCTTTGAGACAGGCTCAATAAACCTTTCCAAAATGCCCAAAAAGCCTGCTGTTGAAAACAATCCCCATGCTAGGTGACCGAGCCTGTAAACTAAACTACAAAGCTCTGTGGACACAGATACATGGAAAATACACAGATTTTTCACTTAGTAATATAACGGGCACTCTAGTTTGATGCAATAGCTTGCTTCGGCATTCATTCTTCTGGAAACCTGGCTATTTGCAAGCAAACCAAATCTTTCAGCCATTAAATGTGACTGATGAGTGGCATGGCAATACTGGTACACCCCTGTCATGAAGTTTTCTGCCCCAAATTCATTCCAATTTTTTAGATAAGAGGACACCATCAGTTGGCCCATCAAGATTTTTTGTCATCACTACCTCACAATTTTTTTTTCCATGCATTGCTTTTAGACATTAAACATCTTTAATATAAAAGAGCTCTGATGAAGAGATACGGTTCTTCAACAGCAGTGATATGTGATACAGAATAGACCTTGTTCTGGTAAAATAAGACCTTCTTTCCCCTGCTCTGTGGTATCTTACTGTTGATTATACAGTTTAGGCTTGATTGCGTTTGACTCTTGCATATACCTGCTGGTTATACAGAATGAATCTCAACACCCTCTTTTTCCTTCAGCCCTCCTCTCTCAAGGTAAAATGAACAATTATTATCTTTGAACCCCGCCATTGCTTATTTTATACTAATATTCAGCATCTGTAGTAGCCTTCTGTACTAAGTGAACCGTCTCCTCACTTTGCATCATAGAAATGCACTGACAAGCTACTGCTGGCACAATGGAGAACATCCCTTGTAACGTGTATGATTCTTTTGCTTTTAGTCCTTCTGCAAACCAGTACTGTCAAGAAAGCAAAGCAGGGTACACAACTGAGATGCACATCTAGCAACTAAGAAGTGACAGGTCCAGTCAAGCTGTGACTATAAAGAAGGAAAAGGGCAACTATGTAGCATGCAATATGCAGTTTCAAGGAAAGCAGATGTTTGTAACACTTTTCTTTGTGAAGAGCCAAGCAGATGAGCCTCATGCTGTAACATGAGGCCAAAGCTAAATTAACCTTTCAGTTATTGAGCTATGGAGGAAGATGGATTAATTAAACTTTGCTTCTTCCTCTCAGTAAGCCACCTTTTGTTTCAAAGAATTTCCTTCTTTCTCCCATGTAGTTCATCTGTTAATATCACACATTGGGTGCATCTGCACATGCCTGTACAGTGACGTTGTTACTGTGCTGTGCTTTAGTACTTCCTTTTGGAAGTACTAAAGCATGGTGCAGTAGCAGCTCATACTGTACTGTACACTGAGCACGTGGTTATTTTTAGGTGCCACTTTGCTGTAGTGGTATGCCGTAATGAGGGATCACCCCGCTGCAGTGTCACATGTAGATGCGTCCATTTGGTCTATCTTTCTTGGAATGCTAGACTGATATCTCAGTATTCACATTTTCAAATGTGATATTTCACCTCCTTCTCCCAAACACACATATGCACATGCATGCTCATGCACATTCCAATCATCAAGTATTCTAGGCTATACTTTTCCAAGTAGGGTGCTTAAACCTAGGCCTCCACTCCACACAAGAGCTTGAATTTTGGATCTGATCCTAATTCCACTGAACACCAGTGGAAAACTGTAAGTGACTTCCATGATGATGAGTCTCCCCAGCTACCATTAGTAGTGACCTGTACTACTGATCATTGCTTCCCTGCTTCAGCTGTTGCACTATATCAGCTCCCTATACAAAGCTCTGACAAAGCAACAGCAAGTGCCATGGAAAGTCTGATCAGGCTAGGCCAATGCAAGCTGTCTCATTAGAGCCTGAACAATCAGACGCTTATAGGATCATAGGAAAGTGGGGCTGGAAGGGACCTCACAAGGTCATCTAGTCCATACCTTTCCTTAAGGCAGGACCATCCCTGACTAAACCATCCTAGCCAGATGTCTATCTAACCTGATCTTGAAAACTTCCCAGGAGGAAGATTCCACAATTTCTTTATGTAGCCTGTTCCAATGCTTGACCATTCACATAGTCAGAAAGTTCCCCCTAATCTCCAACCTAAACTTCCCCTGCTGCAGCTTGAGTTCATTGCTCCTACTCCTGTACCCTACAGCCAAGAGAAAAACCCATCTCCATCCTCTCTATAATTGTTCTTCCAATGTTTTTAGGCAGTTATCAAATGTCCCCTCAGTCTTCTCTTCTCCATTCTAAATAACCCTAGTTCTTTCAGCCTTTAAGCCTTGCCTCCCAAATCCCTATTTATTCTTGCTGCTCTACACTGAATTCTTTCCAAATTGTCCACATCCTTCTTGAAGTGTGGGGCCCACAACTGGACACAATACTCAGGTGAGGTTTCACAAGTGCTGAATAGAGCAGAAGAATGTTATGCAACTTTTGGAAACAAAGGTGGGTTATTTTTATATGCATGGAACCATGGAAATGTTTGGTAATAAATAATAACAAGCATAATCAATCAAGAGAGTGAAAAACAGATGGAAAGGAGGTTTTTCTGAGAGAGAAGAGGAAAATGTTTTCAGACACGGGATGAGGAAGTTAACACACTTCTTAATATGCCCTACAAATACCCAGAGAGAAATAACAAATATTTTCCTGCTGGCTGCTTTCCTCCTGACACACCACAGCCTGAACTGGGTCCCTCTAACGCTAAACAGCAAGCACATCTACATGCATAAATGCACATTTATGCATTAATTTGCTTTTCCTAATGCACATTCAATTTAGTACCTCCAATGTAAGGTACTAAATTAATGAACATTAGGCTTCCCGAATGCACAGGGGCACAAACTCATTTTTTTAGGTCTTGCTTAATGCTCAGTAGCCTATTGTACTGTACATTAGCATAATTGCACTTTTTTTTTTTACATACTGCTTTAATACTCAGTAAAACAGGCTACTGCGTATTAAAGCATAAATATAGACATGCTCAGTATAAGCTACTGGATTTGGACTAAGAGAGAAGACTTTCTGGTACATGCTGTAGCAAACGCATAACCTCTGCAAACAAGCATGCACTCACAAGTGAATTATATTTTCACACAACAATTAATAATATTAGCAACTTTTTAAGTAGTTACTGTTAAATTGTCCTTGGTTCTCATTCACACTAGATCCCTGTACATCACTCTGGTAGAACAGAACAGCCCTAAAATGTATGTAAGTTATAGTTCTTTAACAATTGCATAATACATCATTCCTTGTGATCTAATATCAAAATAATGTGCTGTAGGTGTGACACTGAATATCAGCATGTTTATTGCAATAAATAAATAAATAAATAAAGCACTGCTGAATATGGGTTGTATCAAGGGTAGATTTATGGTCTGTGTCTATGCTGTTTTTCCATGTCAAATGAGCTAGAGTCCCTATCTGAACGATGATGGTTTAATTCAGGCAAATCTCAATGACATCCATGGGACTTACACTTGAGCAAAGACTACAGAATCAAGCCTTTGATAGAAAGCATATCATAGCACTAAACTGTATTACACTGCTGCCACTGTGGTAACCCTTGGCCACAGCAGAACTGTGAGGGGGCAACCCCTGCCCATAAATAAAGAATTTTTATCTTCACAGATAAAGGCTGGTGCCCTGGTGGTATATATCAGGATCTGGTGGGCAATTTGGATTCAGATAGGTCTAGAAACCTCAGGTCAGTCAAGCAGCTTGTACAGGCAATAGGCTGAAGAAGCAGGTCACATGGAAGAAGTCACTTAATCATTCTGTACCCAGATTGAGATTTATTGGAGAAGGGGTCTTTCTGCTGCCTTTCTTCAGGGACACCATGGTAAAACTGCTTTATCCTGCTTTAGCCAAGAGAAATATTTTGGTTGCTACCTGGCCAGTACATATTATGTTCTTGCACAGAGTACTGGAGTTAATTAAAAAGGTTACCCAATAATCTTAGAAAAACTAAATATTCCAATCCTGTTTCTTGCATAGGAATTGGTACTGCTGCTTTATGAGAAGTTCTATGTTTCTTTGTTTAGTTGTGAAATTTTAAATAATTGTACAAACTTACCTTAGCTATTTGGACACACCAGTTTAGCAGGAGCTGGGAGCCAATGTTATCCTTATGTTCATGAACATAGTCCAACAAACAGCCATGAGGCATCAGTTGAGTGACCAGCTGAATGGTAGGGCTCAAGCAGACCCCCAAGAGTCGTACCAGGTGTGGATGATCCATGCTTGCCATAATAAGAGCTTCCTGTAACAAGAAAAACATCCCAAAGATATTGTGGCTTTCAGAGGTTCCATTTACTGAAGATTTACAGCTCCCTGTGCAATATCAGAAAGTATTTTGTAGCTCCCAGGTACTACACTGGTTTGTGTTATCTTCCTGTTTCTCATGAGATAACATAAGGCACTTGTTGGTAAGATCCAATCTGATGAAATTTATGTTGCACAATACTGAACAGTAGGCCAAGTCATCAACTATTGTCAATCACTCCAGCTCCATGGAAACCTTTGCATGGAAATTCTGTGCCTTCCTGCAAAAAAAACAGCTGTCTATTGCTTTGACAGACCATTAAAAATGTAATGGTGACCATATTCATTACATGAGACCATTATCTGCTTCAAAGATGCAGTCATTAACATCTGTCTATAGGAAGCATTCCCCCAAAAGTTGCACAGGCCACTTGGCCCTGACCAACAGTTACACTGTGGGTGTGTCTACACATTCATTAATGCGCAGTAGTTACTGCACATTTAATTTAGTACTTGCTTAATGAAGTACTAACCAAATGCACAGTAGCTTGCACTATGGTGCAGTAGTGCTGGCGCACTTTTTTGTGATTCTTATTGTGCAGTAGCGTAATACTACTGCACAATAGTATATTAGCACTTTTTTGCCTGGCACGCTACTGTACAGTGTTTTTAAGCTACTTCTCATTAAGCAACTCATGTAGATGCACCCTTAAGAACTAAATGTTACCTCTCTGTACTCCCACAGGATGTGGACCAGCCTGGCATTAATCTAGCAAAGTACTGAAGCCCACCCTCACAGTTAAACTTTGCTGGAGCAAGGCCCTTGTGTTCAGCATTTGTAGCAATATGATGTTAATGGGAATTTTCCCTGAAAGACCATTTTATGCTTTGTAAACAGCATTGAGAGTGGGATAATTAAGAGTAGGATTGTCAAACATGCCTAAATAATTAGGCTTGCAAATTCCAAGGAAGTCAGCAGGGCTTATTCCCTTAAGTCACTTAAATGATTGTAGAAATCTGACTCATGAGTTCAGTTCCTGACTCTAGTACCTTCCCAGGTGACCTCAATCCAGTCATTTTATCTCTCCATTTGTCATGCTATTAAATAGTCCTTTTGTCCCACCTTTGTCAATCTGTTTAAGACTGCAAACTCTTCAGGGCAGATCCTGCTTCCTATAATCTATTTGCCCTGCACCTAGCACTAGTAAGCCCTGATCGCAATGAGCCTTCCAGGCACAACTGTAATAATATTGACAGCAGAGTCTGCAAGGAGTTGAGTGTGTAAACTCAGTCCTGTGGTTCTACCCCAAGAGTCTCCCATTGGTTGCAAGACAGGCAAGCACCACAGAGCAACTGGAATCCTCCTACAAATCCGTAGTATAGGGAAAGCTGCCATTACCACGACCCTGCTTTCAGGAAAGGGGACAGAAAACATTTATCTCTGATTTCCCAAGATCAGCATTTCAGTAGCAACCATTTCACTGAGGCAGAGGAACAATGAAAAGTGAGAGAAGAATGAGGCTTTGTGAAGCTATTTCAGTTTTCTCCCCCCAAAAACCTGTAAAGAAATATTTCTGACAACTTAAAGAATAACAACTATAATAATACCACGTGGGAAAAAAAAAAAAAAACAATGATAAAAAGTTGGCATCAGAGGAACACAACAAAAAAAGAAAAGATTCAAAAGGGTTTTGGTTTTTTTTCCTACATTAAAAAAAAATCCTGGCAAGGAGGCTGGGTTTGTATTAAAGAAAATTGCTCATCACAGTACAAAGTGTATTTGAAACCAAATTGCGGAGTATTTGCATAATAGTTCTCTTTTTTTGAAAAAGAAAAGATGAACAAGACACTAATTGTAGGTTTTATTTTTTTCATAAAGAAAATAGCAGATGGCCTTGTTTTTTTTCTTCCTTTTTCTTTTGAAACATATGTGAAGAAATTTGAGAAAAAAAAAAAAGTCTATTCAATAAGATGATTCAGAGGAGGAGGTCTGAGGAAGATCCCAATACAACAGAGGAGAAGGGGGAGCTTGGTTTAAGTAGTTTGTTTCATGTTAAAATTAATATAGTTCTCTGTTACCCAACTCTCTATGGGGTCTCATAGATGCAATTTTAGCCTCTTTCTGCTGTCACTAAAAATGTCACTGAAGGCCACCAAAATAAATACATGTTGACAGGTGTATTATCCATTTTCAAGAAACAAAATTACTCTGCCTCTCTTTTTCTTTTACCCCATAAATTCTCTTGGAGATGTATTAGAGAGTTTTTCTCCCCACTCTTATGGGCAAAGTAATAGTTGTTTCACTAGGAACTTTAAAGTAGGTGTATCTTACTTTATAATGAGGCTTAATTAGAACACGGGCAATATTTTTTCATTCACTAGAAGATGAGGAGGGCTAGGACAAAAAGCTCTGAAGCACGTGTCCCATTAGTTTCTGGCCATATGCCATTTGTCACTCTTATTTGAGTCTGATGGGAAAACATTTCTGTACAATAATAAAAGTAAGGAGCATCATTTGTCACATCCTGGTATTATTAAGAAATTTATATTTCCTCACAAGTTTGGGACAGAGATTCTGGAAACAAACAAATTATTTTCAATAAACTTTTTAAGGGCTGTTCTACAATAAATCAAGTCTTGTAACACAGCAAAACCTTCAGTGTAGCTGTAACCCATCAGTCTACAATGAATATTTATTTAACACGAATCCTGCCTTCACAAATATTTCCTTGGTAGTAAAGGTATTTGCATCACACTAGCATTTAGGGCCAGGTACACATATTATACTTTTACCCGTATAAGTGATCAAAAACCAGTCCATACCCATAAAAAAACAGAAATTCAGCACACAGACCAATTTAAAAAGTGGCAGAACCTGGTCTAAGATTTGCCCCACCCCCTCCTCCTCCTCCCATCAAAGGGCAAATGTGTATTCTGTTTGCTATCGATCTAAACTACGCTGCTTGCAGAAAACCACATAACTTAGATAGATTCTGCCTTGGGCTTTTTGAATGTCTGCACCTACCCTAGAAGATTCAACTGAAACCAGTGCCCTAGTGGGTTAGGCAACCAGCAAGCAGAAAGTAATAGTCAGATCCTGATTGGAAGAGTTATAGTCTAAGTAGGAGACAGACAAACAACAAGAGAAAGGAAGTTTTATGATGGG
>NW_005842027.1:1327844-1363931 GCF_000455745.1 Alligator sinensis | reverse complement strand
GAAAGAGTATGCAAAACCACCTCAGTACCTGCCCAAGTCTAATGTCAAAAGCTATGTAAATAAATAGAGCTAAATCCTATTTCACCTCTACTCATCTAAGTGGCACTTAGGTAGCCAGTGTAACTGTGTAATTGCAGTGTAACTGCGACTTCTGGCACTTATACACAGTTTGGAATTCAGCATAGCTACGTTCACTCTGACCTTCCTTACCGGGCACAGTCTGTAGGCTTCACCGTGGCTGCATATGTGCAGGGGGTGGAAATTGCCTTGATATACAAGTAATGCTGCTCAGGTCCTGAAACTTTTAGTTACAGAAAAAACACAACTACCAGATACTTGATGCCACAGGAGGAAAAGGAAGGTAGCCTTTCTAGATTATAGCCCAATAGCCTAGTGGTTCTGACCCTTTCCCATGGAGCAGAAGACCCAGGTTCTTGACAACCTTCATCCAGAGGGAATGTGAACTTGCTCTCTCTGACTTCCCAGCACAGTACTCCAAGCACCAGGCCACAGGCTAACTAACACACCAAGTCCTCTCCAGCTCTGTTGTTGAAACTGAGTGGCACGGGTAAGGTAAGGAAGTGGCAAAAAACTCAGGGGGTGGCTCAGTGAGATGGACGCTGCCCTAGAAGGGAGAAACCTCTGCGTTCTAGTCTAGGTTCCAGGCCCAGCGCTATGGTGGAAAGACCTGTCTCAGTACTCTGTATTTTACCCAGTGAAACTTAAACACAAGGTGCAGTGGATCAGTTTCAGAAAAACTGGGGTACAAAATGTTACAATGGAGTATACAAGTTTGCACAGAATCAACAGTAAAGCTGGCAAAATGAGCCAGTATCTCCTCAATCCCAGGTCCAGTATTTTGAGAAAAAATGATGGACAGGGCAGAATAGAACATTATCATACATAAAGCATCTCCATATGTTAGAATTTCAAGAACAGGAGTGTTGACACATTCTACAATATCATTTCAATATCTTGCAATTCACAAAAACAAGCAATCATTTTGGTGGCAGTGAGTCTTATCTGAGGTTCTTAGGGTATATGTCTATATTGTTTCTGCAACACTCTTGAGCTAACAAGTTTTAAAGCTAGCTCGCATAGGTCTTCTACATTTGATTGCTGGCGACAGCGATTGTAGTGTTGATAGGTAAAGGTTGGTGAATGAAGGCCTTAATTTACTATTGTGCAGATAGTTTTCAGGAATGTTGTTGTCATCCGCCTCATCCCAGGGAGAATGGTGAATAACTGCAATCAAGCCTTCTGCCTTTAATTTAGTATTCTGATGCCCATATGTGGTATTTTCAATAAAGAAATTATTTGCCATATAGCTCATTCCTTTCATCTACTATTTTAAAATTAACTTAATTATTACCAGCAGACATATTAAACACAAAAATGTGATTTGTATACACAGCCTTATAGTAACAATCCATGTCAATGTTATTTTAATGTGTTATACTGATTCTACTGTCAAGGACATTTAGTGAGATACTCATGTTCCCAATGAACATGGTTTTGTTGATGCCACAAAGCCTTTACAGAGCAATAAAATAAGCCATGAGAAGGTTAATAATGGCTCAGAAAAGCTTGAACTACCAACTCTGCAGCCCCAGAAACTGGCACAAATATCAAGGGAGAGTTCCCATTTTATATAGAAAATCATAGGGGTTAGGGTCACAAGCCAATAGCCAAAGGGAGGGAACAGGTAAAAGGTAAAGAAACATCAATGCTGTGGTAACAAAAAACTCAGTATCTTAATTTCTCCCCACACAGAGGTGTCACCAAATCTAGTCCCTGGATTGCTCAAACAGCCTCCCCAAGTCTGAGTCCAGTTCCTTCAGTCCACAGTCCTGGCTGACCAAGCCAGAAGCATCTCTACCTCTACTGTGCACTCCTCTGTGTAGGGCTGACCAGGTTCCCTGTGCACACTGCTCTTTCTTCCCCTTAGTCCAGTTTAACAGTCAGTACAGCTCTCCAGACTGCCCCCTCATTCCTCCTGCTGTTACACACATTACAGTTACATTGCATTTGTACAAGAATACAATTCTTCCTTAGGGCCTTGTTACACCTTATGCTGTAAACCGCACAAATGCTGATTGGCTTAGTGCTAGCTTGGAGCAGTCACACCTTTAGTCTAGAAACCTTTTCTGACAGCACCTACCAGCACAGCAGTGACTTGCCACTAGAGGCTGGTGAGCAGGAAAATCCCTTCCAGCCCTACTTCTGTATAGTTTCATAGTTTCCAGGGTCGGAAGAGACCAAAATCTGCATGCAGCTTGCTCCTGTGTCCGCATGGGCAGCAGTAGAGCCCCACGCCCATAGTCTGGATCTAACCACAGCCACCCTGCCCTAGCAGCAGGCTGACCCTCCCCCTGCCACCGAAGCAGCCACCGCCAGCTCTCCCCACTGTGTGTGGATTCAGTGCATGGAGCAGGGTATTTCTGGAGCTGCAGGGGTAGAGCTCAACATTTCCTGGAATCCAACCAGCTCTGGGGGCTCTCTGGGGCTGGCCTCATTCTCCTCTGCTCTGCAGGACTTGTGGGGTGGGGAGAAGGAAAGGGCATAGGGTCCAGCAATGGCGGCTTGCTCAGACAGGCTCAGCACTAGTGGGGAAATGTGTCCCATGCTGCTGTTCCTGGATCAGGGGGCTGGAGGCTGAGAGAAATAGAAAAGCTGCAGCTTCAGTCCTTGAATCGTTCCACGAAGAGAGCCCACAGAACAAGAGAGTGGGGGAGGATAACTATATCCAGGGATACTGGAGGACTTCAGCTTGAGTGGCACATCTGTGAGAAGTAGCCACACCATAATGGAACAGAAGCCAAGTTGTGCGGATCAGAAATAATACTGCCCTGGAGTGGCATAACTTTGAGATATATAATAAGTGCTTTAAACCACTTTACAATGTTAATGTGAAGGCAGTCCAGGGGTTAAAACTCCAGAAGCTGCCCAAAATTAGCATGTAATAAGGCCCTTAGACTTGCATTTCCCACCTCATTTTTATGAATCACTCCTGGAAAAATAAAGGTACTTCAAATGCTGACTTTCCATTGTGCTCTCCATTTTGTTGGAAGCCAAAACATGTCCTATACAACAGGTGAGGTACCTTTATTGACATTCATTTTAGAATTTGTATTTAAATAAATAAATAAAAGGTTATGCCTGGAATAGCCATCTGATCTGCCCTGGGGTGGATCCAATTACAGACTGCTGTTTTCAACACGTTTTGTTGGCAAAACCTCCTAATGGTTACATCCCAAAAGGCCTTACTAAATTTTTACCCATCATCTGACTTAGTCATATGCAGCCTACAAAAAAAACAAACTAGATAGCATTTCTATAAGATGGATATACCTATACTTACAAAATCAAGCACGCACATATTCATATGTTCATGTAGTGGAGATGGTTATGTTGTTTATAGCTAAGTTTCCCTAACACTTCTCAAGTTGTCTTAAGCATCTAGATTTGCCAAATTAATCATTTGGGCTGAAATTTCCATGTCAACTGTCTGCCTCTGGAGAAAATTTTTTGAAACTTTCAGTGGAAAGTTTACTGAGTCATTTCTGACAATGAAATTAGGGGAAAGTAGATTGTTTTTTCTTCTGTTAAAATATTCTTGCAAGCATTTTCTTAGGAAACTCATTTGTTCATCCTTTAGATGAAAGACTTCAAATCTAACTAGTGGATTACCCTGGTGTCAGGGATGTGTTTTCCAAAGTTCCCATGGGTACTATCCAAAACTTGGCCCACTTGTTAGCCTCCAAAAAGGAGGTCACAACTTGCACATGCTCTGTAAAGGCTTGTTATACTTGGCAATAACATTCTCTAACAATTCAGGATGTGGATGCATGACACATTTAATCTGGAGTTTTCTTCATTTACTCTAGTGACAGCCAAGTGGATTCATGACAGATTTGTGGCAGAAGAAATGTGTTTTTCTCAGGTGTAAAGTTACTTCTGAGGAAATCAAAAGAAAATATAGTCCAGAGAAAGTTAGTCCAAGGTAAATGTCATGTGTCTACTATCCTTGTCAATTTCTACTTGAGGATACAGTTTTTGTGAGTAATATTTTTGATTGGACCAATTGCATGATTGAGATAGCCAGTTGCTCCTTGACCTCTCCAATGAATGGTCAGACAGTGTAATAACACCTGCAATCAGTTTGGCAGAGGTACTGTATGTCTGCTCCTTACTACAGAGTAAATTTAGGGCAGAGTAAAATCAGAGATAAATTACTCTAGAATAAATATCTCATGTGTATGCAACGGGCGTGGGCAGATCCAGGATTTTGTAAAGGAGGCATGAGAGCAGCAACCGGAGCTGCAAGGGTAGCTGAAACCCCGCTCCCAGCTTCACCCCTCAACAAGCCATTGTGGGAGCAGCAGCTAGGGACTTTTTATAAACTCCTGGATCAAGTGACACCCCCAATCACTCCCTCCCTCCCCCCTCCCTATACTCAACAGCATGTCCCCTCCCCACTCATTCCCTCCTCCTCCACCTGCCACTGTCTCCAGCTGACCCAGAGTGAGAGACCGCCAGAGCTGCTCCTACACTGCTCCAGCTAGGCTGCACAGGGAGCGGGGATTAGCCAGGGATAATGGCAGTGACAGTGGTGGTGGGTAGGTTCCTCTTCCCTGTGCCTGCTCCTGGGTTGGTGGGGAATCCCCTGGTGGGGATCAGGCAAGGAGAAAGAATCAGCCCTCTGTTGCTACCACTGCTGCTGACACCAGCTGAACCGACACACTCTGGCTGGAGCACAGCGGAAGCAGCTCTGCAGTCACCTGCCCTCCTGGGTCAGGCAGGGGCAGCAGCAGTGGTGGGCAAGGGGGTGGCAGAGGTGATGATGAACAAGGAGGAGAAGGGGTGGGGTAGAAATTTATCTAGTTCAGAGACTTGAAAAAATTCCTCAATCGTTGGTCCAGTGGAACGGTTCAAAAAGGGATGTGTGACTGTGCCACTGAACCTGCTCTGGATCCACCCTGCACTGGGCATGCTTCACTTGGAGTTGTAAGGGAGAGAAGAACAGGAGACAACAGACAAGGACAGATTGGGGTAACAGGAATACAAGGTGTGGCAAAAATGCTAAGCATTCAGAAAAATCATGTCCGCTCTTTGAATGTCTCAAGATGGACATTCAAAATTAGTTGACACCTGCCAAATTTGGCTGCAATTTCCAAATTTGAAGAGAGTAAAACCACCCAACTCAAAAGGCATTATTTTATATCAATTTGTTAATGTTTGTGAACCCTCAAACTAGAATGAGACCATTACAGAAATACAAGGGAGAAATAAGTAGTTTTGTATTCTGGTCAAGGATTTTAAATAAAGGTGACTTGGACCATACTTTGAATGAAGATGTAAACAAAAATCCAATTCACTAAATGAGGTGGGGTCCTGTAAAAAAAACATTAGGCCCTATACATAAAAAAGTATTACTTTAAGATGCATTAATTTTGGTATTTCCTGCTTGCCATCGCAAACCTCACCTTCTTGCCGTGCTGGGTTCTTGTCTACCAACCTATTTCTCATTCAAGTCTATTAATAACAACTACAAATCCCCAAGAAGGATGAATAAACCAAACTCTTAAAATTTGCTCGTGAGACAGGCAAAACTAACAGCAACTCTCAGAGGTAGAGAGATTATCATAAGGAATACCTATAGGCAACCACTGGAAGATGTTTCCATTAACCAGAGCTCAACAGCACAAAAACCAGAAGTAGCACAATGTATAAAACCTCTCATAACTTTTAGAAGCATTGTACTATATAACCACATATTGTGAGTCTTCTTCAGAAAACAGTAGTTCTGTTATTTCACATTTCTATCACATCTTCTATCACGACAGCTTGCAGCATCTTACAAACAATGAATTAAAGCCTCATAACAGGCTGTCACCAGATGCAGTGTCTCTTGAAGATGTGGACTTGGCTCCACTTCTACTAAATTAGTTCACTTTCCTCCGGAAAAAAATATCTTGTTCTAGATTCATGCTGACAATTCTTCTCTCCCTGTTTATGTACGGCTTCCTGAACATGGCTTCTTAATACTAAATGAGTTTAGGGGATTTCTCAACTGAGGCTAAGTACAGACATTACTGTACACATAAACTGGTACAAGTGCTCAGAAACCACTCTAAACCTGTAACAGAACAGAAGTATAGTGCACACAGACCAGTTTAAAAACAGTGGAACTCAGTGTAAGTTAGACCTGGATAGATGTAGTATTAGATTTAATTGCTTTAGGTTAGACCAGTCTATCAAACTTCTGTACTAGATCCTCTCCCAGATTAAGTTAGGTCATAGTCTCCCAGCATCCTAGGCTGCTTTGCAGGCCCCTACTAACTCCCACCCCGCACAGGGTGGGTGGGCTAGCCTTGGCCCATGTTTGTGTCCTCTGGCCACACACTGGGCTGGCCCAGCCCCTGGGCTGTCACAGAGCTTAGGCAGCAAAGCCTCTGCTCCCCAGCCCTGCATCCCGCCTGCACCTGCCAGCTGGGCTGCGCACAGGGAGGGGGAATGCAGGCCCCCCACCCTGGACCCCCCCAAGCCATCACAGTTGAGTGGGGGTTGCACAGTGGAGGCTTCCTTCCTTCCTCACTGCCTGGCCCAGCACAGATTCTCTTCCCACTCTCGCCCCACACCAGCGGTCAGAAGTGGTGGGGGGTGGGGAAGAGGGGAAAGTGGAGGCCCCTGCCATGTGGACCTGCCCCCCACAAACCCAGCCAGAGAACTGGTGTGGGGCACATAGCAGGAGACTCCATTTTCTCTCTCCCTCCCCCCATCACTGACAGATAGCAGGGCTGGGGAAAGAAGCTGTGCTGGCCAGCCAGGACAAGCACCCAGGAAGAAGGGAAGCCCCCACTGTGTGCCCCCCCCCAAAGCTGTTCTGTCTGGATTTGGGAGAGGGAGGCAGGTCCACGCAGTGGGGGCCTTCACTTTCCCCTCCTTGCCACTGGCAGCCAGCCACTAGATGGGGGGAGGAGGCTGGGAGAGATTCTGTGCTGGCTCCCCCTTCCTTGCAGCTGACAGCAGAGGGCTAGAGGCATGCCTCTGACAGGCAGTCAGGGGTGACTCACTGCTCAGCAGCATTTGGCTGCCCTTGGGAAGGTGTAAGAGTGCCCCCAGCCTGATGGCTAGGGCCAGTGCAGGCACCTGCATGCTCCTCCCCTAAGGCACAAACGTGTTCACTTCACTCCTGATTCAATTCACTCAGCTTAGAGAAATCCATGCAGGTTTGATCAAAGCCTGCTTGGGCTTTTTGCAGGTCTGTACCTAGCCTTTATGAAATCGTGAGAAATATTCCAGCTGTATTAAACTCTACCAACTTTTCTGACTGCCTTGTCAAAAACAGTACAAAGATCCAGAGTCAATATTTCAGCAGAAAAAAGACAGACATTTTCATTGTGTGCATATGAAGATATGATTTTGACTGGAGCCTGAGTGGTTACTGTATCCGAATAGCAACTGTAGGCACAACAGCGCCCACCAGAAATGTGAGTCTGTGTTTCTGCTTGGAGTATACAATAGCTATTGATTGTATTACATAAGAGTAATACTATTTATGAGCACCATCAAAAATATCTTAAATCAGACCTTCACCTTAAACTGCCACCCTCAAGTACAGTGGATTTGATATGCAACACTAGATCTCTGAGCCCAACTTTCAATCAATAATGCAAAAGACTAACTCAAGTCAAACTTTTAACCCACACATGACTCATGATAACACAAGAACATGTCTGCCAGATTACATGCAGTTTAGTTCGCATATACAACCCAACTAGAATTTAAACAGTGAGGTGAACAATGGGGATTTGAACTATTATAAATTTCTGAAGCTCAGGATAACATCTCCCAGTCAAAGTGTGTGTGCAATCCAGGCTAATATGGTGGTGTTCACCTTAATGGCTAAGTCTTATAATGAAGTTTACAAATCTACTACTGCCTTTCAAGTTCTGCACTTCATCCTTTAGTTCAGGCTACAACTGTTCATATATTTAGATCCAAACATCCTGGGTTTAGGCACCTAAAATCAATTTGACCAGCGATCCATGACACACTTAGATAGGACTCAAATTGAAGGAGGCACAATATCTCAACGGGGTGAGATTAAAAGATCCTTGAATGGTCTGAAACTCAGTTATCTGAGGAATCATTTCCCAAATCTACAAAAATATAGAACAATACATATAATAAATAACAATCTGGCCACACGTTCAAGTAATGGCATGATAGGAACCAGCCATAAAATTACTACACATATTTTGTGTAATAACAGGTTTATTCTGATTTTATCACACCATTACTTGTATCAATGTGTGGCCATGTAACTCTTTAAGGCATAATTAACTGGTTAATCATGTCTTAAGCATAACGTGTGCCAGAGGGTAAGATAAAATTAAAACAGGTGGCAGCATAAAAGCCAGCACAAAATTTGACTCCATATAGATGGGGGGGTTTGAAAGCTAAAACAAGCTATTTTTTGTGCACTTCAGGCTAAATATCAAAGTGATCCCTCGATAATATGTCTGGCAGACAAAGCAGAGTGGCCCACAAACTGTGGATTAGTTCCAGAAACATTCACTTCTGTGATTATCTGTGTGCTGTGTGGATTTTACTTTCTACCCTTTTATGCCAAGGCATACAAGCTCAGCACCTCCCACAAATAGCAAAACTGTAAACAAAGATTTATGGCCAAAGTCACTCCAGAGAAGAGCTAGCAAGAATAGATTTCAAACTACTAACACTCCTATAGACAAAGTATAAGTGTTTTAATGTCTAACTAAAAAATGTACATACTGGTGGATACATTAAGTGAAGCTAAATAATAGCACAAAACACTTCTGAGTATGACCCTCATGGCAAAACACAGAAACAATCAACTGTTTTAATAATGCTGAACAAACATAAGAAGTTTTAAGTTCAATTTCAAACCTCCCAATGATGCAGCAGAATGAAATATGATCTGCAGTTATGCTGCAGCCAGACCTATGCAAGTTTCTGGGTTTCATAGATGTTAGGGTTGGAAGGGACCTATTAGATCATCGAGTCTCACCCCCTGCCCTGGGCAGGAAAGATCTCTGGGGTCATATGATCCCAGCCAGGTGCTCTCCTTTTAAATATCTCTAAGGAACGGGACAGCACCACCTCCCTTGGAAGCATATTCCATATTTTGGCAACCCTCACTGTAAAGAATATTTTCCTGATGTCCAATCTGAATTTGCTCTCCTTCAGTCTGTGGCCATTGTTTCTAGTTACCCCGATGGGTGCCCTGGTAAACATTGTATCCCCTATTTCCTGCTGTCCCCCTGATGAGTTTGTAGATGGCTAGAAGATCACAACTCAGCCTTCTCTTGCAGAGGTTGAAGAGATTCAGAGGTCCCTCAATCAGTCCTCATAGGGTTTTTTCCTGTCGGCCTTTAACCAGATGGGTGGCACTCCTCTGAACCCTTTCCAGGTTATCTACATCCCTCTTGAAGTGCGGTGCCCAAAACTGGACGCAATACTCCAGCTGCAGCCTGACCAATGCTGTATAGAGGGGAAGTATCACCTCCCTAGACCTGTTTGTGATGCACCTACTTATCCAAGAAAGTGCGGTTAGCTATGCTTATTACTTCATCACACTGGTGACTCGTGTTCATTTCAAAGTCAACTATCACTCAGAGATCCCTTTCCACAGTTGTGCTACTTAGATTAGATCTCCCAGGCTATAGGTGTGTTGATGATTCTTCCTCCCCATGAGCAACACATGACACTTATCGTTGTTAAACTGCATCCTATTCTGCTCCGCCCACTTCCCCAGCCTGTCCAAATCTGCCTGGATTCACTCCTTGCCCTCTAGTTTGTTTACTTCCCCCCACAGTTTGGTGTCATCTTCAAACTTGGACAGGGTGCTTTCTACTCCCTCATCCAGGTCACTAATGAAATTATTGAACAGTACCAGTCCCAGGACAGAGCCTTGGGGGACTCCGTTGCCCACATTTCTCCAGGTAGAAACTGACTCATCCACCACCACTCTCTGGGTGCATCCTAGAAGCCAATTTTCCACCCACCGGACTGTGTAATAATCTACATTGCAACTGTTTTGTTTATTTATAAGAACTGGGTGTGACACCATGTCAAAGGCCTTTTAAAATCTAAGTAAATAACATCTACCTCTATTCCTTCATCCAAGCATTTTGTGACCTGGTCGTAAAAACAAACCAGGTTAATCAGGCAGAATCTGCCTGCTACGAACCCATGCAGGTTGCCCCTTAGCATTATTTTACCTGCTGGTCCCACACAAATGTGATCCTTAACAATTTCCTCAAAGGTCTTGCCAAGGATAGAGGTGAGGCTAACCAGCCTATAGTTACCTGGTTCCTCCTTCCTCCTCGTCTTGAAAATAGGGACCACATTGGCCCTTTTTCAGGCCTCCGGGACCTGTCCTGAGCACCACAAGTGCTCAAACAGTTGCGCCAGTGGTTCCGCTATGGCTCCAGCTAATTCCCTAAGTACCCTAGGATGAAGATCATCAGGGCCTGTTGACTTAAATACATCCAACCCCTCCAAGTGCCCCTTTACTAGGTTAGCGTTAACAGTTGGTGGGTTGGTATGCATCTCAAGCTTACCTAAAGTCCCATTGGGATGCATGCTTGTATTCATGTCCAGGAACACAGATGCAAATAAATAATTTAGGAGCTCTGCTTTGGCCATCCTATCTGTTACCAGTTTCCCTAGCCCATCTTAAAGGGGCCCTATGTTACTCTGCGCTTTCTTTTTGCTTTATCCTTAAGTTTTGCTGCCAGCCTAAACTCCATTTCCACTTTGGCCCTTTGGGTTTCACTTTTTAGAAACATTTTTTTCAGAATTTCTGGGGTTATCTTTACACTAAAATCAAAAAACAGTGTGCAGAGCTATAGAACAATTTCAGTCTTCATAGCAAATGGTTTACTTTCAGCTTACGAAATATGTAGGGTAACCATAGGTCCTGTTTTTGCTGGAAAAGTCCCACTTTAAACAGCTGCCCTGGACAGCCTGTTTGTTTGATCAAATGAAGGGTTTTATTTTGCCTGGGACAGGTGTTTAAAATGGGACTGTCCCATACAGATACAGATACAGATACAGATACAGATACGCGTGCGCGCGCGCGCGCACACACACACACACACACACACACACACACTACCCTCCAGTGTTCAGCAACCCCTACTCTCTCCCCCAGTGTGCTCAGCTGAGATTACAGCTTGGAGACTCCTGAACATGCTGTGGGGAGGGGAGGGGGAGCAAGAGAAAGAGAGAGAGAGAGAGAGAGAGCTGTGCCAGGAGAAGCAGTGTCCTATTTGGAGATTTGAGAAATATGGTCACCTTAAACTGCTGACAGATGTTCAAAGAAAGGCATGATGGGATCTGATTCACGATCCCAAAATCTTGCCTCCTGCCATGCTGTAGATGCATAGTAGATGATGTGATTGTGGGATCAGGTCCCAATAGTGCACTATTGCTGGTGCAGGGGCAGTTTAGGATCATGAACCCAGGCTTCCCCTGTACAGGAAGTGTAAAGCTGGATGCCAACAATCAACTGATTGTCAGGTGGCCCTGGGACTGCACTGGGGCCCAAACCAGTAGCAAACTGGGTGGCCAATGTGCCCATGACTAAGAGCACTTACCAGCTGATTGGCACAACCAGCCACAAGAGTTCATGAGTACCTTTTGCTCCAGTGCACTCCTGTAGTGAGGAGCTCTAGTTAGCTCATTGGCGCTCCCACCTTTGGGAGCACATGGGAGCCCTGAGGGTTCCTGGGTGCACCATGGCTGGGAGTCTTGAAGGGCACTGTCTTGAAGGGCTCTGTTGCTCTCCCAAGTCTGGAAGCACCAATTAGTTAATTGACACTGGCCACATATTCAGTTTAAGGCACAATGGGAAACAGCTACAAAGTTATTACACATCATTACATTAAATACTTTGTGCTTATTCTGTTTTATCATGCTCTTGATTGTGTGAATGTGATCCGATTCATCAAGTTAATCACATCCTAACAGTAACAGGTGCTAGGGGCCCTAGAAATATACCACTTTTTTCAGTATCTAAATAGAGATAAATTGCATTATTTTTACTGCTAATGGAAAAAAAAATCCCTTTCAATATTGAATCTTATTAAAAAGTTATAATTGTCACTGTTATATAAGCAGAACAAAACCAATTGTAAACATCTCCATATTTAGCTACAAATCCCTTTCAGAAATGTAGAGTTACTTATAAAGTTTTTATAATCATACAATTTAAACTTTTTTTTTTTTTACCTCCATGAGCAATTTAAAAGGATATGGATGAGTTTAAATATATACATTAAAGACAATCTGTTATATTATTAACACCTAGGAACTTTTTTCTTTCTCTTAACCTTCTCATCAACATCTGCTCACATTCTTTATTTTCCCCTATTCAGCTACTTTCCTCTCAAATAACCTCATTGAAAAAGTGTGCGTGGGTGTGTTTATATATGTATTGTATATAAAAAACACACCCACACATAAATAACCTTATTGAAAAAGTGTGTGTAAGAGGAAAGTAATGGAATGGGAAAAACATGTGTGTACATATACATATACATACCACCCACCTCTCCACCTACTTGTCCTCAATCATGGCACTTGCTGTTTGCAACCATCAGTCTGCTCATACATCGAATTCTTTTCTTTTACCCTTATTCTTTCTTACCTACATAGATTTAAGATTTTGGGGGACAGGGACTAGTTTTCCTTTTCTGCTTAAACAACATCTAAGCCACGGGCCCTGATTCTAATTGTGGGAACCTTATGCACTTATATCCTTATATCAGCAGGAGCCCTGGAAACAACATATTTAATTTATATTGGTATAACTGATAACCAGTGTGCAAAAAGGAATGTATGCCAATGTACAACTCTAGTTTGGTGTAACTCAATTCCAACCAGCTGATCCTTTTTGAATCCTGTTCAACTGTTGGCCTCAATAATATCCAAAACATTAAATATCATATCTGGTCCAATGGTGTGCAATCAGATTCAGGAATGTGTAAACTGGATCACTGGTAGGGAGGACCACAGAACCAAGATCTGATAACTGGCTGATATTAATGACTGATTTACCACTGCAAAAGCCTTAATTGCATTAAAAAAAATAAATTACTTTACTATTGCCATGAAGATCTAGAGAGATTCTCTCAAAAGCAAAAGTCCTGATTGCATGAAGACTGAAAACATGACTGAATAGGACTGTGCTGTCTAAATAAACCAAATATTGCAAGGGAATATATACTTATTTTAAAGTATTTTTGAAATGATGATACTATAAATAGGGCAAAATAATTGCTGGGATTATACCTTCATTCTTCTTCACAAAGAACCACTAATCCCAGCACATTTACAAAGTATTTCCCACATTATTATAAAGATTCCACAGATCTGGCGTTTATATAGACTGCTCATCTAAATGTATCCTTACAAAAAAAGATCTATTCCCTGAGCCACTTTGCCCCCCACTGAAGCGACACAAGCTCTAAGTCTAGAAATAAACATTGACAAATGAAGTGGATCAACTGTACTGTAGTGTGTGGCAACACAGCTGATCTGCTTCACTGGGTGGAACACGTCACCCCTTGTCCTGCCCTTGATGGTGCAGGACAAAGTGTGAAGTGACCTCCCTCCTTTTTCCACTCAGCCAGACCTGTCCCTGATGATCACTGGGAATGGGTCTGACTGAGCAGGGAAAGCAGGGGTTTTCCTGGCTGACCAAACCCGCTCCTTCGCAATCCACAGCAGAGGAAAAAGATGTCTACCACTAGAAAGTGGCAGCACCCATTTCCACCTTTTGTTGTGTCACTGAATTTCCTATTACATGGTGCAACAAAGGGTACTGACATCTATTTGCTCAGCATTCACTCACCGTAAAAATCTTTATGGAGACACAAATGAGATGCCAGGTCACATCTATTTCCACCCTAACTGAAACTACTATCAGCAATACCCCTAGACAATATAAGAATGTATCATCCAAAATGCATACATTACAAGGAAGTATTATATAGGGCAGTGTTTGATTAGACAATGTGGAATTTGACCAAGCCCCCTGTTTTAACACTATCACACATGCTACAAAAAGTGGTGAAGGAAACATTTAAAACCTGAATTGATCAAGATCTTTGTTCATTTTCTTTCTATCAGTAAAATGGCATTGGCCAGAGTACACTTCCCTCTTAACTCCATACAGGAGCATTTGGACTCACAGAGAACAGTAGCATCCACTGCCAGTATTGAGAGCTATTTTCCCACCCCAATAAAATATTCAAGAGTGTGAACAATTTTGCCATCCCAAATAGGGAGGAACAACATTTTAAGAAATCAAGAAAAATGCTATGAACAAACAAACTAAAATAAAAGTTGTTACTGGGTGTAACAAGCGGGTCTTCCCGGGGTCAGTCAAACACTGGCCTGCCCACCTGTTTCTGAGCTAACCACCCGCCTCTCTCACCTGCCATGCCTTGCTGGAAAATAATTAAAATATTACACTGGCGGTAAGCTGCCCATCTTTCCACCCCGATGCCAGGGGTACTATTTGCAGCGCCATTCCTCCCCTACACTGCAGCCCAAACCTCACAGGTGTTCCCTCCAGCTAGCTAGCAGCGGGATCCAAGATCTGGAGTCTCATCGGGACTCTCAATCCCCACTAGAGCTCATGGTTCCACCTCCCTCACACTGGGTTTACTCTGTATACACACACAAAGCAACACACACTGGGCCCCGGGCCCACACACTGGGCTCCAAGCCCGCACATACACTCTCAGGGCTCCAACCCTGCCCTCACTCTCGGGGCTCCAACCCCTACCTCTGGGATCAGGGCTTCGAGCCCTGTCCTCAAGCCTTCCCTGGGCAATCCCCTTGTCTTTGGCCCCGGGAGCTTCCTTAATAGCTCCCAAAGGCTCAGGACCCCACCCTCCTGGAGCTTCACGCTGACTTGTACATTCAGCCTCAGACCTCCACCGCAGAGTCTGGGCACCACCACAGGTCCCTCCACCAACCTGGGCCTTGCCTCAGTGCTCATCAGTGAGCCTGGGCCCCCCTTGCTCAATCTCACCTACCAGGGATGTGGGAGCTGGGGTTATTAAGGTGCCCCGACCCTCCTTTCACCAGGGTGGTAACTGGCCTGGCACTTTCCTGGGTGCCCACCAGGCCACCCACTCCTGGCAGGATGCAGTTTTATGTCATGCCCAGGACCAAGAGCCTCCTAGCCATCCCCATCAGCTCTTGCCCTTACCTTCTGAGTTGTTTCTGCTGCAGCTCAGCTAGGCAATGTTTCTGCCTGCCCTGGCAGCAGCAAACTGGAGCCTCTTTATACTCGGTTCCCAAAATGGCTGCCACCATCAGGCACGTGGTAGCTGCCTGACTACCCTTAAAGTGGCAGGCACCAACAGTGCTCTGACACACTCGACCACTGACATTTTTTTGATGATTTCAAAACCTTTCATTTAGATTTTGAACATTTTGTTTTATAAATAACTTAACATATGATGAAAAAGTACTAACGAGGGAAAGCAACACATCATTTAGAAACCATCAAAAGAATGTATTTCAACATTGTAAATTTTTCCCCCCCAATTTTTTTTCCTGGGTCAAGAAATTAACTGAAAACTGGCACTTTCCCACAAACTGTTTCAGATTTTTTAAAGCAATGCCATTCAATAGGAAAACATCTTGTTGAAAAATCTCCACTCATCTTTACTGCTAATACCATTTCCTGAAGTACATGTATTTTCTTTAGATGTCTTCATCCAAGCACTGACCTTTCCAACCTTGATCATTTACAAAATAACAGCTTGAGTTTGAATTGCTGTAGGAAAAATATATCAAGGGCAAGTTCTGCCATTACATACACATATGCATTGAACTAAAAAAGAGGGTATAATTTGACCATAAGATGTGTCATCAGTATCAGGGAATATTTCCAATGTATTCGGGTTGAGGGTTGCCCCTGTGCTCACGTTATCGTCACTCAATATTAAAGCATGGCGGGCTTCCTTTTGCTAGTACCAGTTAAAACCAGACCTCATTTGCTGAAGTCTCAGGTTTCAAACAGATAAACAGTTGTTTCACTGCACCTCAGCTGTTTCACGGCAATGCATCAATATTGTTCCATATCACAGGATTTAACTGTGTGAACTGATTAATGAGCACCCTGGAAGCTGCTATTCAATACTAATATCATTCTTATCAGAAGCAATTTGCTTTCACATCTCTGCCATCTAAGTAATTACTTTTTTTTTTAAACTTAAAGAGTTTCATCACACTCATAATGCGACGAGTTAAGATATCAGTGAGTCCTGATATATTTCGCTGTTACTTAATGCTGGTTTATACAATAAAGGTATGTTTGTCAATCCAATTAAAATGTGGTATTTCTGCACTAAAGAAAAATCCCTTAGGATCCAACTTCAGATAAGAATCCTCTGTTGCCATACAGATCTTGTGTGTTATATGAAATGTCCTCCAATTTATTCAAAATACCAACCTTTGGAGGCAAGAACTGTATGTGGCAAAAAGAAAGCAGAGAACTGCATTCTAAAACCAATATTAGCGTGTAACAAGATATAAAAATCTCCATTTTTATGAAGGGAAAATATGTTCAAACAATTTTAGTAGTCAAAACTAAAAAAAATACATTTTAAAACCCCTGGGTTTATATCAAGGGAAAATAACCATCATCTAATGGCTCAGGTTTTATAAAATATGAATTCTTTTATAAATAGTAACTAATAGGTATCTAATGAAGAATTGCCCTTTTCCCTTTGATTTTTCTCTGATTAGAACTATTAATATTCATTTATATTATCAAGTAGATGAGTTTTTCGGTTATCCCACAAGTAATATTCTAGGAATTTAGTTTCAAAGCTTCATATTTGCTGAGGCTTTGTCAATAGCATTTAGTAAT
Organism: Alligator sinensis; assembly: GCF_000455745.1. NCBI lineage: Eukaryota > Metazoa > Chordata > Crocodylia > Alligatoridae > Alligator > Alligator sinensis. The sequence goes on along the minus strand of NW_005842027.1, from coordinate 1,346,986 downwards.
TTAAATTAGTAGATTGTTCTGGAGTTAATACAATAAAAAAAGAGTATGTTGGCTAAGGAACTTAGTCTGAAACTGGGTTTAATACCAGCTTCCCCTTTCTAGCAGAATCATACATAGGACTAGATTTGTCCCTATATTTATCTGTTTTGCCTATTTAGATTAAGATTTAGATTTATCTTTCTGCCTATTCAAGGACAGGGGCAGTCACATGCTATAAGTGTTAGTACAAGAATTTTTTATTTTACTTGGGCCCTCTAGGTGCTAAAAATTGCACAGTCACAATGTACACACAGAACATCAGCCCTGCAGAATAACGTGCTGTTTTGGAACCTGCCCCTGCTTTCACTGAATCAATGTAAAGCTTCTAGTTACTTTATTATCGTTGCAGGATATAGCAAGTAAAATCTGCAGCTAGTGACCTAAGAATTCCCAGCCAGATTATAACTTTAACTCTATGGCTGTGTTTTCTCATAATTCTACTAAAGTCTATATAGACATCAATAGAGTATTACAACTGATTCACTCATGTATCAGATTTCCCAGGATTTCTTACAACAATGTGACAGTCAACAGCCCAGTCTTCTGCTTATTCTTGTAAGACAAACACAGAATATTAATATGAGCAGATAATAATTCTTCGCTTTATTTATACGTTATTAGAATATCAGAGCTACTGAGAAATCAGTATGATGAAAAACTTTTAATCTTTCATTGGACACTGGGCAGGTATTTTAAAAGAATTCCATCTATTCTTTTTTACATAGGGTATTAGGCAAGACGCATGCCAAATTGTGGTTTCTGGGAGGAAAAAAAATCAAAAGAAGGATATACCTGCAACAGTGATATTTCACCAAAATCAGGCTGAGCCTCTATATTTTGTTGGTGTTGCAATTTCTACAAATAATGTGATACAGAACCAACATTCATACTTCTTACTAACTGCCCTAGATTTTTTCACTACAACAATAATCCCTTTGTCCTTCCTTAACCTAATGTTGACTCCCTTGAAATACTTGGGACATTAGCAGCATAAAAGCAAGTATGACAAATATAAAGACAGCAATTCTTCAGGGCTCTTTGTCCCTGATTTCTTTATTCATTATTGCTGATTTTAAGTTGAGGTATCTTCTAGTGCTCATATGCGGCCTGTTATCATTAAAAACCTGTAATGTAATAACTCATCACCAAAGGGGCAACGAACTCACAAAGGACCATGTTTCAAAATTGCTTAGCTAGCATGTACATATATTTCTACAGCCTATTTTATTGACTTAAATATCAAGACATTTCTTTTTCAGACTTGTCATCAAACAGTGATGGCTGATGGGCTATCTGTTAACCTTGAACCAACAGTGGCTTGATTGGAACGTATTACATTAAAAGTCAATGAAAATAATACCTTGTATTACTAACATAGATCCCATAAAACCTTCATTTGCTATCACTGCAGCAGCAATCTAATACATATATTGTCTTTTACAAATTGAATTGTCACAATGTCTACTTTGTATTGCTAATGTGAGTTGGAGGCATACAGAGAAAATTCCTAAATAATAGGAAGTTCTTAAATATATGCTTTCAATTTATTATTGTAATATATTGGCACTAATTGCCCAGCTCTTAGTGCTGAAGTCTACTTTAAGAGTTCAGTGTTCTTTGTCAACTTCTCCACACAAGTAACATGTAAAGCAATTCAATAATTGTACCTTCAGTTGTACTAGTTTGGCGGAGGGAGACATGTATTATTCCTGCATTTTACTTTGAATGTGTAAGATAAAAACCTGGAAAAAAATGTAGTTCTCCAAATCATATACATTTGCTGGATAAAGCCAACATATAACTGCTTTGTTTTGTATTTGTTTAACTGCAAGCCTAGCGGTTGTCACCTGCTGCAGCAGCAGTAAGCTGGCCTACTATACAAACTTTCTTATTTCTGTAATAAGAGAATAGTCTCCTTTTGTGTGCTACAGAATGCTCTATGGCTAGGGACAGAAGCTACACATAAACCAGTGTAAGTGATCAGAAACTGGTTTAAATCTGTAACAGAAGAGAAACTCAGTGCACATAAACCAGTTTCAAAATGGCTGAAACTGGTTTAAGGTAAACCTGGCTGAATGCAATATCAGACTTAACTGATCTGGATCAAACTAGTTTATGAAACTTCTGTCCCAGACCCTTTCCTGGTTCAAGTTAAATCTGTTCCCCAGCATCCCAGGATGCTTTGCAGCCCTGGGCTGGGTTGTGCTGACTGCTCCAGAGAATAGGATTGGTTCCTCCTCTCTGCTCCCTAGCCAGAGTGGTGATGGCTGGCTGACAAAGGGGTGGGGTGGAAAACCTGGCTGGGGACCGCAGCTGGGGAGCAGAGGGGGTGGGGGGGGGTGGGCAGGCAGGCTCAGGCAGAAGGAAGGGAGAGGAGGAGGGTTAAATGCTCTCTCCCACTGGCATAAGACCCCAGCTAGGTTCTGCTTGGCAGGTGACTGGTGGAAGACCAGCAGACTCCACACCCTCCCATCTTTGGCAGAGACTGAAGCAAGCAGTTAATAAGGGGAGGGGGTGTAATTCCCCTCAGGTCCCCTAGGCCATGGGGGAGGGGGAAGAGGCTGGAGAACTGGAGCTGGAGGGACTCATCCCCTGCCACCTGTGAGCATAGGGCCAAGCCCTGCAGGACCAGACTGAGAGGTAGGTGTTGGCAAAGACCTGGCATAATCATCACATGTATGTGCTGGAGACAGAGATAAAGGAATAGGAGAGGGTCCCAGACTGCTTGGACTGGTGTGACCAAAGAAAGCAGAGAACTGCATTGACATTATAAAGCAGCACCTGTAAAGGTGAGACTACCTATGAAGAGGCAAAAGACACTGAATGCATGAGAGTCCCGCCAAAGGTGCTATCGGTGACAAGCATACTAATGTCAAGGCACCCATGGGAAAGAATGGGGTGCAAATGCACCTGTAAAAACCAAAGTAGAGATGAGGCTTGTGGGATCTCCAATACCTGGTTATAAGGAGACACTTTGCCTTCAGGATTACATAAAACTTATGCAAGACTGTCTCTTGTCTTCTTGGTTTACATTTTAAGTTAGACTAAGTTATGTGTGCTCGCACTGTGTTTTACTGGGCTGTATCTTACCTTAGGGGAAAATTGTTGGTTGCTCTTTGTTGTGTGCTTGAGGTTGCAAATTGTTTGTGTTCAATACATGCTCACTTCAGAGAGAGGAGTGTTCTTATTCAAACTTTTATGAATTCAATGCCACCACCTTTTTCCCCACCCACCCCCTCCTCATCCTGGTAGGGGCTGCCATCTCCCCAGCCCCCCACCCCCTCAAGTGGGAAGCAGGGGTAGGGGGGAGGGCAGAAGGGGAAGAAGCCTGGCAGGCACTGCCCCCTGACTAGGCAGACCCAGGCTGGGGTTCTGTGTGGACCAGAGAGGGGATTTAAACCCCCACCTTCTAGCCCTGGGCTGGGGCTTGGCCCTGCCCCCTCTGCTCCAGCAGGAAGAGGGGAAAAGCCTTGGAGCTTCAATCCCTTCCCTTTGAAACTGGCAGGCTAGAAGGTGTGCTTGAGTGCCTCCCACCCTGGCTTCTGGCTTGAGTCACTGTAGGCATGTGGCTGTATTTCCTGAATCAAAAGTGAATGTCTGTTCACTTGCTTCTCAGTTTAATCTACACAGTTGAGATGAACCTGCAAAGACTAAATCAACTCACCCTCAGGCTTTTTAATTATCTGTATTTAGCCTATAAGGCTCATCAATTTGCAGATGAAAGGGTACAGCTTGCTAAAGTCAACATCAGACTTAATTTCCAGTCCCAAATCTCGTAGTCTTAGAATTCCTGTAGAGGTCTTTAGCATTGTTGATGAGGTCACACCTCATATTTGGACCCATCTGCAAAAAACTAGAAAACTCTGGGAAAACTCTGGCTCAGAACTTTCTGGTTGCCCCTCTTCTCTACAGATAGCAAGGGTTTTCAGCAAAACATTCAGTACTAAGATGGTCTTAATCTTACCTAATAATGGATTTGGCATGAAGAAAGAGAAATCCACCATGGAAATAAAAAAATTCCATTGCTCTAGAAATGAGGCTTCTCAGTTTCTCAGTATCTCTACTCATACAAGACTGCAGTTTGTGCTGGAGTTTATTGTTCCTGGGCACTGCATTTACATGTGTACCCAAGATCACAGCATATTAAGGCTGCTCTGACCCAGCTCAACATACTGCAGAGTGGCTGGCTGAGGCATGAGGGTGCTTCAGTGCAGGGCTAGCTGGCAGGCAGCCCCCTCACTGAAGCACCCTCATGCCCTAGTCAGCCTTGCCAGCATCTACACGTGTGTTGTGGTGTATGAAATAATACCGCTGAAGGACAATACTTGTGTTTACAAGTACTGGCCTATGGTAGCATTTATTATTAACTTACTGTGCCCTAACAGGAGCACATGTGCACATGCTGAGGCTTTACTGCAGAGCTAATTAGTCATCTGCAGTCTCATGCAGATACACCCACTGTAAGTTTGTGTTGCCCCCAGGTCAATGGGTTTCTTGAAACTTATGGTCATGTCCAGATGAACGTGGATGTGCAGCACGCGGTGCCACAGACCCATCTGTGGTGCCACACGCCATACATGCAGGCATTCCCCACGCTGCTACTTTGCAGTGTGGGTGGTTATTTTGACCCTGAGAGATCCTGGGGTCACCCTTCCTGCAAAAAAAAAGCAGGGCAGAGCATGTGGTGGCAGTGGCCGCCCAGAGTTGTACTCTGGTCCCCAGGACTCCAGGTAAGGCTATATACAGAGACCCCCAGGACTGCAGGTAAGGCTGCTAGGCCGAGCTGAGTTGCTGGTCTCAGCCTTCTCTACACCACCTGGGATAACCTGCCGTGTGCCAGAGTGCATGTGACATGGGTGTTCCTGGGGACAAGCAGCAGTGACACAAAGAGTGCTGCTGCTGTTATTTGTCCCCAGGGAAACACATATTTCCACTCATATGGATGCAGCCTACAGGATAAAAACTACATAAATAGATTTTTTACCTGGTGGCTGACTTGAACAAGTGTTTTAAAAAAGTTTGGGGTCAAATCTTTCAGTTGTTGTTTTCAAAGCAAAAGAAATAAAAACATAAAAATAAAAGCGAGCAAGTTGTTTCTCCTTTTTGAGAAAGTTAAGATACATTTAAAAGAAATGTATTCATTCCAAATTATTTTTTGGCTGAAACTGTTCGCTGAATTTTACCCAAATTTGCAAATAGTTGCAGTTGACCTGAAACTGTATTTTTTGATGAATAAACTATATGCACGAAATATTCCTCCCAGCCCTAGTCAGGGCCTCTAGACACTAATATAAAACAAACTATAAATAACAATTACTGGCAATGCCACTGCAATCAACAAGGGGCACATGGAAAGAAGGACTAGACTGAATACTTAAAACACAGCCGTTTGTGGCGCTCCCTTAAAAACTGGTAAAGCCTTGTCAAAAGGATACATTTTAGGGTAAAATCACAGCACCATGGAATCAACAGCAAAAGTCTTTGATATTTTTCTGACTGTCATCACCAGTAGTGGGCAAACTCTCTCTCACTACATTTTTCAATTAGACAATTCTGCCAGCAGGATTACATCTAAGCAGGGTGGCTTGCTCTGGGTTTACATCCTAGCCTTTGTCTGCAAATAAGCATTCTAGTTCATCAGTAACCTTACAGAAATGATGCTGTGGAAGAAAAGATTATTGGGGTAAGTAAATATTTAAAGAGAAAATTACCAGTTAAGATGGAAAGAAAAGCGAACACGGCCTTGAAACAGTTACCTTCAAATGTATAAAAGCAGTTAACCTTCACTAGTGATCAGATTTCCAGCTTCTGTAGAGACTGAGCACTCTAGGGGGCTTGTGCATGGCATGTATAGCTCTCAAGGACAGCTTGATTTCTGGCATCCCTGGACAAGTTGGAAATTGTAATTGCAGTCACAGTGAGTTTCTGTGCTTGGAAGTGACAGGCAAACAGGTTCCTTTTCAAAGTGGTTATACTTATGGTACATGTAATCTAGGAAGGCAAAGAAGGGGCTAACAAAAGCAAATCAAGTGTGCTTTATTTTTACCATTCCTAATAACTTAGCATTGCAGAGTGATACATCCTCATCAACTCATGAAGCTGCTCCCTAATGTGGGGTGCAATATTTAACTATGTGTTTCCTAAGCAGCAAACATATTAGCTGAATGTATGGGTGACAGCTATCCATGCTGCAAAGTAGTGTTACAATGCTTCCCCATATAAGCCATCTACGTTTCAGTCTTCCAGTGTCCCAGGATGCAGTGTCCCCTCCCACCACCCTCCTATTCTGAATGGACAAACTTTCCATCCTCTGAACTCTACTGCCCAGGGGCAGTATTGGTACCAAGTCAACTCCCCCTGCCGCCCATGGGGATGTGACCTGGCTGAACACAGGGACATAGACCAGTCTGGAAGGGACAGCTAAGGAAGTGGAGTGGGGAGCAAGACAGGGAGCCAGATCAGGGTCCCCCTGATCTATGTTTTCCCTCTCAGGGAGAGGGCAGTGTCTCGGTGAGCTGGGGTATGCAAACCCAATCCAAATCCCAATTTATTTAAACATGGGGCTTTCTTTAATTTACTTACTCTTTATTTCTTCATAAATCCATTTTTTCTCATTATTTTATCCTTTAGTGGCTTCAATGACTGGTGTCCTTCATTTCACCACCCAGCCTCTGGCCCCAATCTCACCTATTGCCTCTCCACCACCCATTTCACTACCTAGTCCCCACTATTTAAACTCTCCCCCTTCCAGCCTCATGCTCCCATAACCACCAACCCATCTCTCCAACCCACCCCCACCTAGTACATGGGATAGAAACCTGTCCTGGTTCACGAGCCCTCTAGTGGCAAGTCACAGATGTTCAGGTCAGGGACAGTCAAAGAAGGTTTCTAACTTGAACATATAGGGTGCCTATACATGTGCTCCGGGGGAGAGGGGGCTGGTTAATTAGAGAATCTAAGAGCTGCTCTAATTAAAGTACCCACAACATCACATGTATTCAGTGACCCTGCATTTCAAAATGGCAGTTAAGGCACTTTAACTAAAGCTTGTTCAATCAGCCTTAGTTACTTAATGAGATCAATTATAAAAACCATTTTAAAATAAGAAGTAACAAACTAACTCCTTAATTTTCCAAACAATACCCTAGAATTTAGCCCTGCCTACTAAAATGTGCCCAAATAAAAAAGGTCTTACAATGTTTCTGGAAGATATCCAGACTCAGGCTCTGATAGGCAAGGGCATTTCAAATCTGAGAAGTTACTGAGAATGACCTCCCACATATTTTTGCAGAAAAAAACTCAGCACACACAGAGAACTTGCAGGAGGTTTCCCTCAAGCGAATTTAAGGATCATGATGGAAACTAAGGTAGGAGGCAGTCCCTTAGATATGTAGGGCCAAGCCTATTTAGGGCTTTATAGGTCAAAATCAGCACCATGAATTGCACCTACAAAGCTTCTGGAAGCCAGTGAAGAATTTGGGCCACTGGAGTAATGTGCTTCCTGAGGCCAGCTCAGATCAGAAGATGAGCCATAGTGTTCTGCAACAGCAGCAGCTTCAGGTTGGTCTTCAAGGGCAGCCCCACTGCAATAGTCTAGCCATGAGGTTACAAAAACAAGGGTAACAGTGACCGGATCCAAATCTGAAAAACCAGGTCACAGCCTTCTCATCAGATGAATTTGGCAAAGGTAATCCTAGCTGCTCCTGCAACCTGGGAATCCTGGTGCAGCAAAGGCTTCAGAAGCACCCCAAGGCTGTGAGCCTTAGTAATTATGGGATGCTGAATCCCATCAAAGGTAAGTGTTCCTATCCACCCTCTCCTCCCCAGAAGTCATGAAGTCTGCCAGCACCATCACCTCTGTCTTGTGTGGATTCAGTTTCAATTGGTTCACCCACATCCATTCTCCAACTGTATCCAGGCAAGGGATAAGCATTGAGATTGCAGAGTTGTTCTCATTCCTGACTTGGCTTCAATTTACTTCACTTTTTCTTTGGAGGGGTAACATTTCATTTGAAACATTTGATTCAAATCAAGTTTGGTGTTCCCTCATGGAATATATTTCAGAAAAAGAGAAGTTTTCCTTTGAAATTATAGATACCTCTTATGACAAATAAACCTCTTTCATTTTGCAGTAAAAGCAGAAAATTGGCTGACTGTTTTAGTACATCAGGCCATGTTTTCACTTTCTTTTCAATCACTATTTATCAAACATTCCCATATGCAGTTTTAATGCATTTGCCATGTGCTTGCTAGAAGCAAAAGTTGCTAAATCACCGGTCAGTTTATTCACCATCTTTATGCATCAGTTACAATTCTCCTGGTCACTGAAAGCTGTTCCAAGAAATGCCAGGGAACTACAGGAAGTTGGTATGAATTCAAGAAGGCCCCTAGATCTTAATTATAAAACCATGAAAGACACCAACTCCCTTTGAAGCTCTCTTATAGGGAAACAAATGAGAATGGGAAATTTATTTCCAATCATAAATCCCAAACCCTTTGGTTTAATTTTTCCCAAGTTAACTTTCTCACCTAAAGCAGCATTGCCTTCTATTATTAGCTTCTGGCCCAATATCATCTGACCACCATCAGTCAAACTGTCTTCATCTCAATGAGCTTGGGGACTCCCAAGGAACTCTGTGTATGCAGACTTCTGCTTGCAGCCTCTAATTATTTTCTAACAGATAATGGAACGTTTATATTCAGAGAGGTTAGACTGAACTTGTAAGTGGATCAAAACCCTGGGTAAAAATCACAGCTCACAAGATCAACTCCTGAAAACACAAGGCTTGTTGCTGATGAGATGAAAGGCCCTCACTGATTGCCTGTTTCACTGTGACAAGTTAGTATAATATGTTTTGCCATCATGGATGGTTCGTTATGCTTTCTAATTGCAGCATGACTTGGGAATGTATTAGCTTACAACCAGGGTATCTCTCTGCTTTAATACCAAGACCATCATCCAGTAAGGCTCATTAGGAATTCATGATAGCATCCAATATTCTGAGGTTGGGGAAGAAAAGGAAATTTGCCCAACAAGGAAATTATAAGCTCCTGCTCTAACTTCTATTTTGCCTGCTAGGGACATTTTCTTCCTTCCCACAGTAGACCTCTTACACCAAAAGCCTGCTCCCTTACTGTTGCTAACTTGAGGAGGAAGGCAGATTTCATTTCACCTCTGAGGAGGTCCTCATACCTCCTAGGCCTTTGGGATACATTCACTACTTCTCTCCAGTACATGCTTGCGGATAGACTGGCAACAGAAACCATGGCACTGTCAATTCAAACAGACTTCTGGAGGGGATCAGATGTACTCTTCCAATCAGGATGCAGAAATGATATCATCTGACTTAGCAAAGCTAATTATACGCTGAAATGAACTGCACCAGACTACAGTACTCCCCATAGAAGAGAATGGTTATAAACATCATTGCCTACAAAACTAAATATAAACCTCTCTCCACTAGACTAGGAGTCAAAAACCTCTTAGGAGTAGTAGGTCAAATTAGTGCAGCTTGCTCTGAAGGCAGACTGCAGCTGCTCCCTTGCCGTTGACATGCTGCCAACCCAGACACCTTCCCCACTGCTGAACTGCTGCTGACTTTCCCTGTCATTGATGCCCTGGCTTTGAATAGTCCTCAGAGTGGACTTTTCCTTGCTTTGTTTAGAAATGAAAAGGGCATATGTATTATTATAGTGATAAGTTCAAGATAAGAAAGAAAAGTAAGAGAGAAAGCATAAAAAGACTGTCAGGGATGACTAAAGAAAACAAGAAAAATACTGCCTGCTGTGCTTCTCAAAAAAAATGTTCAAAGTTAGGGATGCATTTTTTTTTTATGACACAATTCAGCATCCCCTGATGGGAACAGGATAGGAGGTGGCTGTCCATACCATGTACTAACATGATGCATTATGTCATTATAGTCATTATAGATCCATTAGTAGGTGTTCAAGGGTGCTGAAATGACAGCCCAGTTTCCAAATTGCCATGCCTTGTTCTCCTTTAGCACAACATTTAGCAGAATTTCAACCGCTCATAAAGCACACTCTGACTTACCTCCTGTCAACAGTAAAAGTTTTAGAAGAACCAACAGGCCATATTGCTAATATTTTAGTCTTGTATTGAAAATGTCTATATATCCCCCTAGGTCACTAAAGGGGTGGAGAGATCTGAAAGACACAGTTTCATACCTGAATTTAAAATACAAATTGCAACGATTTCTACATTTTACATACACTGTCACGGAAAAATGTTACTTCATCGCTTGAAAAGGCAAGAACATATATCACTTCATGGGAAATAATTCATGTCAAGATGTGTAGTTGGACTGGATACCTGAAGGTTAAGGGTCAGATTTTAAAAGGTATTGAAGGGTCTCACGTCCATTGAATTCTTGCTCCTATTTTCGGTTGAAGTGTTAAACAGGTTTATTTAAGAATGACCTTGCTAACGCTCCAAATGGAGGATAGGCACCCAAATACCTTTAAAATCGGACCCTACATGCTTTTAACTATCTAAGTCAAAAGGACAATTTGTAAAATTGCCTTTCCAAAACAACATAACTGCTTTGACTTTGGCCTGAACTGCATTTAAGCAGTTTTACTGGCATAACAATGCCAATTAGGGGCATTTTTTTTAAACGAACCTAGCTATGCCAGACAAAATGCAAGTACAGTTGCACTGGCATGTTTTGCATTATACTACTGTAACTTATTTCCCTTCATCAAACCAGAAAAACATAAATCAACAAAAATCATTTCTATCCTTCTATGACTGTTTACTTGACGAGGGCTGTCACTTTAACTGTGTTGGCATAATGAAAACATCTAAACTTTTAAGTGTAGACAATGCCCAATACTTTCTTACAAAAATATAGTAAAAAAAAAATCAAATGGGTACAGGATTGGACTCCTATTTATTTCAAACACAAATGATGCAAAAACACTATCCCTGGCAAAGAAACAGAGTAAAATTAAATTGAATCTGCTGTCAAAAATAGTTATCTGAAATTGTTTAAAATGCTTGGGGAAAAACTACCATACAGCCGTCCCATCCCGCTCTTCAACAGCAGCCATATGTACTGGAGGAAAATTGATAGTTAAGCTATATCACTTTTTTACTTCAATGGAACTGAGTAATTTACACCTGGAACTCAGTAATTTACACCAGTTGACCAGCTGGCCCAGGGTTTTTATCTGTCAGAACTAAAAGAAACCTTATCTTGTAATTTTCATCTTGTGATCATTAACAAGAAACAGGCTTGGGGGTGCAGGGGAAGGGGAAGGAGGCAGGCATTAATTTGCAGAGGGACTGCACCTAATCACCATTAATATGACTGCTTTGGATACATATTACAGCTATAGCTATCAAGGTGACATCCCTTATTTCTGAGCAATTTATCATATATATTGTCATGTATTCTAGAGGCAATGGGGTACAGTGAGCAGAACCAAGAGATTGGTGTCTACTCCTGCCTCTGTCACTGACATGCTAGATGAACTCAGACAAATCAAGATGCCTTTCTGTGCCCCATCTTTACTTACCTTTCTTTCTAAAGTGTTTCAAGACCTACTGGATTTGTTTAGTTGTTCCCTATTTCACACCTTCTGGCACAGAATATGGAGGCACAGGTTCCACTGAATAGACCCACCTTCCTTGCACACCTGTTTCAATGGGTGGCTTGTGTATTAGGGCTTCTTTAAAATAAATGTATAGTTACTAATATTTTTGAAGTGTCACAATTATTTTGTGCATAAAGCAAATAGTTATTCCTTCTTGCCCCTTTCCCCACCACAGGTTCCCATCAAACCAAAAGTCTGTCTGGCCTACCATAAGTACCTGAAACTGAGACGACCCTGAATTTAAGGCAACCTCCCCAAAATTAGGTTCTCTATATGCAAAATTTATAAATTTGTTGTAATTTTCCATGTAGTGTAATCAGTGGAGGATCATCTTAAATTGATCTCCACCACCACTGCAGTGGGGAATGCATTAGCAGTGGGGCTGGCAGTGAGGGATGCTGCAGGAGGCAGGTGGAGTGGGGGCAGTGGGGGGATAAATGAGCAGAGGCAGCTTGCCCCTTGCTCTCCCCCCCACTTCCAGCCTCTGCCCTCACCTACCACCCCACAACCTTGGGCTCTCGTCCATCCCATTTCCCTCCCATACTGCTTCTGCCTCTCTCCATAGTCTTGAGCCCCCTGTCCTTTCCACCCATCTTCTTCACCCTGCCTCTCTACCCCCTTGCAGTCTCTGCCCCCTGCCCCTCTCCGCAAGAGTCACCCTTGCTCCAGCACTTGCAGGATCCATAGCAGCAGCATAGAACCAGCACCAGTGCCACGGGGATGGGCTGGGGCTATGCTCTATGTCCCAGGCTGGAGAAGGGCCAGAGTCTGCTGGCTCTGGGGCAAGGCTAAGCAGTGGGAGAAGTTGGGAGGGACAGTGACTGGCAGACACTGTGTGGGGGAGATTGGGGGAAAGGGAGATGGGAAGAAGGGAGGGCAGATGCCTTAGGCTGCACAGGAGAGAGGCAGGAGGTACAGAGGCAACAGAGGGGAGGGCATCAGTTGAAGCTCTGGCCCCAACCATGGGTTGGGAACAAAGCTAAAGCTGAAGCTGCAGCAGCGGTCTGCCTCCCCCTCCCTCCCCAGCCACCATTACCACCACCTTGTACTTGATTCCAAGACAAAGGGCTTGTACCCCCATGTTAAATGGGGGGAGGGGGGCATCGACTTGGAATCAAGGAAATATGGTATTTTGCTCACTTCTTTGTTTGCGCACCATGGTTATTGATGCCATCAGCATGAATGTACAGTACTCGGCGAACAGTGTTAAGAAACCTTGATCTCTACAGCTTTAGTCTGATTGCCTGAAAATTCACGCATGATAATTTATCTGAAATATCTGAAGCTGTAATTGTACATTTCTACTCATCTCTGGATGAGAGAGTAGACTACATAATGGGAGTATAGTCTCCTTTTGGTTTATGCTCTCATTAATGCTAATCAAGTTACACACACACTGAACAGACCTTAAAAATGCCAAAGTCCTATGTAATTTCCAGGTTCACAAGAGAAATTTTATAATTTAGGGCTTTCAAAAAAAAAGTACAAACTTGTATCGATTGTCAAAATATTGTCATCCCACGACATGCATGTTCACAATGTCAGTAGTGGTTTTTCTTAGCACAGAACTGAAAATTGAACTTAAGGTCTCTGTGAATATAAAACTTATAAAGCCTGATCCCAAGCTCTTAATAAAACTATGTTAGACTACTTAAGGAGATTTTAATGTACTCTCTCTTCTCCTTTTCTTCATTTATGCATAGTGCTGATTGCAGCTCCTAAACCCTCAGCACCTGAATCTGAAGAAAGTTAAAGTAATAGGGAGCTTTCTTTAATTTCTGCCACTGGAGGCTTCAGAAAAAGAGACACATAGTAAGGTTTTGTTCCATCCTGGCCCCTTTCCACTTATGCTCTGACCTCTGCTTCCTCTGAGAGGACGGGGTAGCTGGCATAGATAGTAGAGAAGCTTCTTCCCTTAGCTTCTCATTGGCAGAAAAAATCTCTAAAAAGAGAGAATTGTCTATTTGTAGTCTCAAGCCATTTTATAGCCAGCAGCTTTGACAAACTGGAGAATTTGTCGCTTTCTGTACTGCACATTGGTTTTGCCTCAATAGCTTGTGATGCCATCCTGGAATTAGATTTCACTAGGGTAATTAGGTAGAATTATGTCAGTATGACAAATGTTTAGGGATAAATACTCTGCTGGTGTGCCTCTGCTGAGTTCTGTTAGCTTAAATGCACCTAGGCCAGTATATTCCACCTGGGGTTGTGGACCTTACTTTTTATAACATGTTAAAACAAGAAGGCTAAGGACATGTTTCCAACATGATTGGAGGTTTTGGTGTGTGGATGGCTATATACAAAACTTGACCAGTTCAGTTCAGCTGCTGTCTAAATGTGGGATCTTTAGTGGTTTTGGGGTTACAATGTTTTAATATTAATTAAATATCAGGGTTCCTAAAGGCCTTTCAATATTTACACCTAGATAATTTTAAAAGAAATGGAAAGATATTTTTACAGTTTCTGTATATTAGAGTGTGATATTTTTCACTACTATATTAGCCTGTTAAACATAGACAGGGAGGCTGCACATGTTACTTACATCCATGAACTCCACATTGGCCTTGGGGCCTGTAGTCTCATTAAGAATCTTAATAGCCACAGGAATCTTTACAGTTTCTCCTTCAGGGACCCAAATGCCCTGGAAAAATAAGGAAAATAAATATTAATTGCACAGGAGTCAATTATTTTTTTGATCTACAGAGACTTATTTTTGTTATTGAAACGTTTAGATTATGCCATTAACAAGGACCATTAAAACTCTAAAAACAAACAAGTATTTTTTTTTAAACTCAAAGAAAGCCACCTAATGGAAAAGATTAAGTACAAATGAACATCCTTGATACAAACTCTTTTTTTTAAATTACAGTCAGATTTCTTCTCAGTAATGCATGATGTACATAACTCTCCATTTTATGCTGGTGGCCATTACTGAAAAGACAAAGATCATAACCAGTGGATTTCCTCTGCTATGTCCAGATGCAAAGATAATTGTAGTTAATAAAGAATCATCACTAATTTTGATGGGATTTGAATTGTGTTCACAGTGCATGGGCATGGCATCTTGAGATAAGTGAGTTCCAGAGTAAGAGGGATGTAGGTTGTAGCCGTGTTGGTCTAAGGACATAGGCAGACAAGGTTCTTTAAGTGAATCTGATCTCTTTTATTAGACCAACTTAAATAGTTGGAAAACAATTATTAAGCAAGCTTTCGGGTTCAAAAACCCTTCGTCAGGCTAAGGAAGTTTCAGCAGTTGGTGTGTGCTCTTCCATCCAGGCTAATGCAATTTTCCTAATACCACACATGCGGGGAACCTGCTCCAATGCGCTGGAAATCCAGCACGTCAGAGAAGACTCAATTAATTGAGTCTGCTGAAGCACAGAAATTGACTCTGGCAGCCTCATGCATCACGTGTATCAGTGGTGCAATGCACCTCCGCACTGAGAAAATGGTGGCAGTACACTTGGAACCAAAACACGTTTGCTGTGCTTTAGTTCGAAGTGCACCGCCACCATTTTCTCACTGATGAGGCATGCTGCACCACTGATACATGTGACCCATGGGCTCTTTTAATTAGTGCAGCTCACTAAAAGTGTCTAGTGCTGCATTGGCAGCACATGTAAAAATGCCCTCACAAAGGAGGTACTCAATTTAATGTGCATTAACTAAAGTGCATTAATACACATGTAGATGTGCTCAATTGTACACATATTTTGGAACATCTAAAGCAGTGCTGGCCAACCTTTCTGGCAGGCATGCCACAAATAAAGCTGAATCCTTTCCCTGAGTACCATTCCAATTCCCCCCTCTAAAGACGTACCTAATAGAATTTGTGCCTTAGGATGCCAGAAGAAAAGAGCCCCTCTCTCCCCTCCATTCTGGTACCTCCCTTTATAAGTGCCTTGGAGCTCATATGCCACACATAGCAGCTGTTTGTTCATGCCATTTGTGGCCTGCATCCATGGGTTGCATGGGTTGGCTGTCCCTAATCCCTTTTCAGCCTTCTCACCTGTTGCAATGTTGGAACTGTAAGACTATAGTGGTCACAGGCCAAGTGTTTCTATGGATTGTATACTGTATGAGCATATAACCAAGAGAATGAATGTGAGTTTGAATGAGACTATTTAGCCTGTCAGCCTTTTTTTTCCTTGTAATTGAGAAATTATGCAACTTTTCAACACTGAAAAAAAAGTGGGGAAATAAATTGACAATGTTTTTATTGTTTTCTTCCTTGCCTCCCTTTATAAAACTGAGCTAATCCATTTTCATAAATTGTGATATTCCAACACAATTTAAATGGGTGCAATTAAAAAAATGTTTTCTCCAGTCAACTCTACTGCGTGCTTTTAAAACACGGCTAAACTGTAGCTTTGAAGGGCTTTGTAAACATGAAGGTGGTTTTAAATAAGGGAATTGCAGAAATGTAGGCCTGGTAGTAAACTCATGGGGTCACTTAGTTCATCCCTCTCCTCTGGGATCAGATATAACTCTGGGATCAGATAGATCATGCCTTAAGATGTTTGTGTAACTTGTTTTTAAAAAGCTCCAAAGATAGGGATTATGCAACATCCCTCAGTAACCAGTACTAACTATCCTTATAGTTAAGATTTTCTTAACATCTAAACTAAATGTCCCTTACTGCAAATTTAGCTGATTATATCTCATCTTATTGTCAGCAGACATAGAAAACAAATTATCACAACCATCTCTGTCATATATTTGAAGACTTTTCATGTAGCCTAACAAAAATCTTTTTCTAGGCTGAAGAAACCAAACACATGGCATAGTCTATGTCTTCAAAATCTTATATTTTTGTCATTTTTTGATGACGGCCCAGAATGACATTTGACATATTTGCATCAGCATCAAATTGTTGACTCATTCAGTTAATGACCACAAATCCTTTTCTGTAAGTACTGCTCCCTTGTCAAATGTTCTGCATTTTGTATTTATGCATTTGAATATTACTGTATTTGATTTAATTGAATTTCATACTACTGGTTTCAGATAATTTTTGAATTCTGATTCAAAGTCCTTGTAATTTCTCCCAAATTGGTATTATCCCAAAATTATCCCCAAAATTATTTAATGTAGCATTTATTTCACTACCAAAGTCATTACTGAACATACAGAATTGTATAGACCATGGACATATCCCTGTGGGAACCTATTTGATATGTCTTCCCACTCTGACAACAGTCTACTGATGATTACTATTTTGGTAATTTTCTTTTTTCAGTTGTAAACGCCCCTTATGATCTTGTTTCACCTAGACCATATGGAATATGGGACTCTGTCAAAAAATCTTACTAAAATCAAGATAAATCATACCCACTACTCTTCTCCAGCATCCCCATGGACAAAGCAGAAAGTTAGATTGGTTTGACATGATCTGGTCTTAATAAACCTATGTTCATTCTTTTTATTACTCTATTATATTCTAGGTCAGAGGTAACCAAGATATGGCCTGTGGGCTAAATCCAGCCCACAGAGCAGTGTCATCCAGCCAATGGATCAAGAAATTTGGTGGCAAGGGAACACTGTTGCTGTTCATCCTACCAACAAATTTCTGGACGTGAGAATCCCATGAGCCAGATGATGCACATCCTTGCACTGGATCGGACCTGCACACTGGCTCCACATGCCAAATCAGGCATCTCTGTGCCACTCATCCAGCTTGCACTGCCAAATGACTTGGATGCCACAGTTCTAGGTACTTACAAAATAAATTATTCCAGTAACTTTCTGGAAACAGGCAAGGCTGACTGGTGTATAAATTCCAAAGTTTTGTTTTTCCCCTTTTTTGAAGATAAAAGGGACTTACTTCTCCTTCATGTTGTAGTGTCAGTTATAATTTAGAGATGCTCTCTAATTTAAGAGTCGGTAATTGGGAAGTGGTCCCTCAGTTAAGTAGCTAACTAGCTAGTTAGTCAGTGAGAGGTAGACATGGGGGCTGCAGATGTTGTGTAATGCTCCATGTGGCAGGGGACCCCTACCCCTGCTACTAGAAGTGAGAGAATGACCACAGAAGGTCTAGCTGCAGGGCAGCCACTCTATTGCCTGGTGAAATAGGCAGCAGGTGATGGGGGGGTAAAGCAGTAGGCCAGAGCAATAAGCCTGTTAATAAAAGTGGAAGAGGAAACCCCTGAGCCTGGTCCTGAAGACCAGTGTTCAAATAACCAGAAAGGGGGAAGAAGAAGGGCTATATAAGCCTAACCCAGGACCAGAGGCTCACACTGGCCCTGATTCTGAATAGAGAAGAAGCTGTTTATAGCCTGACTAGCCATTCAGGATAGTTAGGAAGCCAAGGAAGGGTGCTTGGGAGATGCCCTGTATTAGGCCCTGGGGAAGAGCCCTGCCAAGGTCTGGGACCCAGGAGGTTGCACTGGCCTGAAGCTGGGCAGAAGAGAGAAAGAGGGGGACAGAGAGAGGACCCAGGGCCCAGTATTGAGATGCTAAGGCAGAGGGTCCCTCAGTAAGGGTTTTGGACCCAGAGGGCTGTGTTGTGCTAAAACAGAGCAGAGAAGAGTGAGAGAGAAAAAAATATCTTGCAAGAGTTGGGGCCCTACAACAACTGTGTGGGCAGAAGTCAAATTCTGAAAGGGCCAGCGGCCCAGAGTACACAGAGCCCTTAAGGCAGTCAAGGCCTAAGCATCTACATTTAAGGGATGACAAGCTGTGAGACACAAAGGCAAGTGAAACAGGGCTGGAGGGCCTGTGGACAAAGGAAAGACCAGTAGCATAACATCTTATTCAGGCAGGGATCAGGGCCAGAAGGAGGACCAGGGATGAACAAGACAGAGTGAAGCACCAAGGGCTTACTCTGCTCTCTGACAGCAGACTCCCATATCTTATGTAGACATTTAGGTACGGCAGAATAACATAGGGCAGGGACCTGAGAAACCAGTAGCATGGGACAGGAATCGGAGTGTCCTCTAGGGGATTGTCGCAGAGCACCTCGGTGCTCTGCTCCTAGAAAGGAGAAACTGCCAGGGAGAGAGACAGAGCCCTGGCAGGTCATAATGAGCCCAGCTGAGTGTTGCCAGGGTAACGAGCCCAGCTGCGGGTTGCCGGGGCAACTAAGGAGAGCCAGCTGCTTGTAGGAGGCAGGGCCTGGCCCTTATAAAGCCCAGGGCTGAGGCCAGGCTGGCAGTTCCCTGCCAGCAGCCAGAGAGGCAGGAGCTCCCTTGGCCAAGATATGGGAAGAAGCCTGACTTGCAAATACAGCTCACTATAGCCCTGAGAGGATTGGGCACTATGGTTTAGCCAGGAGGCTTTATGTTTGTGTTACAGCCAGGAGGCTCTAGTTTATGTTCGGCTTACGTATTACACCGGAGGCTTGGGTGAGGCTGTAGGGGTTGGAGGAGGCCTCATAGGGACCCCAGAGGTGTGGGGCCCCTGAGCGCAACCAGTGGGTTGCGGGCGGGGAACAGACCCCGGGTTGTATGCGGGGTACGTAGACCCCAGCCCCAGAGTGGGGCAGC
>NW_005842027.1:1307947-1327559 GCF_000455745.1 Alligator sinensis | reverse complement strand
ACTCCAACAAGACGTGGCGGGCGAGAATTAGAGGGTGCCTTGGGCCGGCCTTGACACGGAGCGAGGGACTTCGAGGAGATCACGGCCCTCCTGACGGACCCCGCCATGACAGGGATGCCACAGCCATCCTCTGGAGGCAGATTCAGTCACACTCCATAAATGAAAGCATATTGTTCTTTTCATTTATGTATGCTTGTTTTTATTAAACCCACTACACATGTGTTCTCAAAAAATTATTGCTAATGATAATAATAAGATAGCTCCTGAAGCACTTCAGGATAAATTTCATCAGGTCCTGTTGACCTGAATACGGCTAATTTATCTAAGTCTTCTTTAACCTTTTCTTTTCCCTATTCTGGCCTGTGTTACTACACTCTTCTCATTAATATTAATTATGAAAATTATCTGGTTACAATTAACCTTTTCTGTGAAGCAAAAACTCTTGGCTAATTATGCCTCATTATAGATTATGAATACATGTATTTGTAGCTTGGTAAAGTAGGTACATAAGTTCCCTGGCTTGTCCAAAGGACACGTCACCTCAGTCACTGAATCAGAAACACACATTTCCAGTCCTATACTTTAACTTCGTGACTGCCCATCCTGTGTACTCCTCCTATATGCGTGTGTGTGTGTGTGTGACATTACTTTAGAAGGTGCAACTTTGGGTGCCTATACACATGCAGTGAGGCTGCTCTGACAAACTAATTACAGTGAATCGGAGCAGACTTGTAATCGAGTCTGCTGGAGTGTGGTGATTACCATGCTCCAGCAGACTCTAGTGTCATGTCTATCAGTTTCTCTGTGTTGATAAATAGCAGTGGGTGTGCTTTAAGTAAAGCTTGTTCCATGAATTTTAGTTAAAGCATCCCCGCCACCATTTTTTGTCATGGACACACTGATACACGTGATGCTTCAGGCACGTTAATTAGAGCAGCTCTCGGAAGTGCTCTAATTAAAGTGTCCCCCCACCTCTCCACCCAGCCTTGAAGCACATGTATAAATGACCTTTGTGTCTATGCTAATCAAATTACAAACAAATTGATGAGGCTGAAGATGCATTCAACACATATAAACATATCCAGATGTCAAGTTCCTGGATGTTTGTGTGTAGGCAGACCTGAGATTTTGAATCAGGTTTATTTTTTGTATTGCCAAGAAATTGGTGCCATACTTGTGAGGCAACACTCAGTGATCTGTAGGGCTCAAACCAGAAATGAGATCATACTTGCCTTATACACAGTTCCAAAGGCTCCAGAGCCAAGGACCTTGACTCGCTTTAGCTCTGTTTCCTTCAGAATACGAAGTTGTGCTTGGTTTGGTGCAGTACCACTTGGTGTCAAGGGTTCCACTAGCTGTAAATCAAAATTCAAAAGGATTATATCCTAGATACAGAAAAAGTTGGTGGAAATTCCTAAAAAATCTCATCTGGTTCCTGAGTTCCAGGTAGTCAACTAAATATTGGAACAGAATAGCAGACCTGAAGAAAAATGCCTTGCATTCAAAAGTTAGTCTAACTCTTATCTTAATTATGCAGTTAATTCAATAAAAAATATCACCCAAAGAAATCCTTGCCTCTTGCGTATTACTTTAGTTATTTTAAGGCTATTTGTTCTTCAAGTAAAACATGTTTAGACCAGTAAAAACCAACAGAGACTAGTTGAAAGATCCTAGCAGGGTATACCATAATTTCCACTAGGGGTTGCATGATGGAATTATGAACAGGAAATTGAATCAGTGTCATAATATGTCCCCAAGGACATTTTCCTAATGGAGGCAGTATAAATATTTTCTACATGACAGAAATATAGCATTTATTATCAGTGCACCACATTCTATTTTTGCCCATTTTAGTGCCCTTTTAAATTGGCTATATTTCTTTTTAATAACTGTGACTTAATGGTTCATCAAATTCTTATTCTGTTTTGGGGGTAGGGATCATTCTTCTAGGCTTCAGTTGCATCTCATAGGAGGACAGCTTATTCAGAAGACACCTCCAGGAGAACAAGAATATACAGCGGCTGCTAATGTACTACAAACAAAGGAATGGCTAAACTCTTTGCCCAAGATTGTGAATTGCAATCCAAGTTTGTGGATGAGTACAAGAGACTGGTAGGTCAAAATGACAGTGGGTCTTTAAAAAAAATACAGCCTTTGACTAAAAAGTAATGTTTCTTTAAAAATAAATGTAAAATAAATGAAAAGGACATTCTTCTAAACACTGACAAATAGCCCATTCTCTCACAGGATAAGAAAAATAATTAAGGGCTATTCCTACTCAAATTGGTTTGAAACCACAGCAGTATTTCAAAGTGTCTGTTTACAAGGCTAAGTGCACTGTGCTCGGCAGTCTGAGTTTTATTATCATGCTTCTGTGAGCATCATGGACTACTTAATTAGCTGAACAAACTACTTTGGTACAGGTAGAACTATCAGTAGCTAGAAATTACTTTAAGAAAATACATAACAAAGCCAATAGCAATATGCCAAGAATCTACAGACATAGTTTAAGTATAGAATTTTTCTATGCAGCTTGATTTTCTTTTTCCTTCCCTAATTTAGTTTTCTCTTCAGCGCACATAATGGTGAAAAATGTAGGTCAAATGTAAAAGAAATTAAAATAATAGGCTCTCACCCACTGGACCACAATCTCTGGCCACTACAGGTTTTTGTGCTGCTTTGGCTGTACAAGGGAGATGGAAAGGGGTTTTCCCCCTATGCTAGGGATTCTCCCAGGCTCTGGAAGTCTCTAGTGAGTGAAGACTTTATGTAGATGGCTTTTACACCATAGTTTGTGAGCATACAAGGACAGGAACAGAGAGGAGAGGTACAGCAATAGTGTCTGTGAAAACCACTGATCAGAATCCCCTTGGTACATAATCCACAAAGAACAGTTGTCTTTTACATTCCTCAGCTATCGAATTTAGTTCTTTAGTTTAAACAGTAGCAAACCTATCTCTGGGCAACCCTGATTCACACCTGTGTCTCAGCCAACATGGCAGGTTTCCCTTCTGCATAGCTCTTGGTGGGAACATTGCCAGCTGGCACAAATCAGATTAGAGTCTAATCTGTATTTGGCCATGAAATGAAGCAGAAAGCTAGAACCAGAAAGTTGCAACCCCACTCTTATTCCCTGAAGCTGTTTGGGAGAAAAAAAAAAAATCTTTGACAAAATTGTGGTGATCAACATTATCTTCAAGAGTTAGATATCTAAAATAATATATATTCTGCCTACTCATTTTCTTAGACCACTAATCATAATTAGCAAATGGTAGAATACAGTTGAAAATTCCAGCCATTCAGAAAGGTTAAGAAAATATAGTGTAGTTAAGGAAGCCATCTGGGGAGCTGTCCTGCACTACTGAATAAATGGAAGCAAGACCTACATTGTAAAATCATTGTAAATGACCAGCATTAACAAAACCATGACGGACTCCCTTTGCACCCCCACCCCGCTTTCCATTTTTTGTAAAGAACTGGCCTTCTTGATCTGGTGCCCTTACTTTGAAAGTGTGCCACAAAGCTTAGGAGATCTTCTACCAACCTATATTTGTAGCTGAAAATTAATTACGTGACTTTAATGCTATTCAAATATGTGTTCCTTACTGGGTGCATCTAAACATGTGATTAATATGTCTTAAGGTTACTGCGCACTAAATTAAGGCATATTAAGCATAGGCTAGGAACACATCTGTCCGGCACAGATTTGTACTCAGTGGAAGCAGTCAGATCCAGGGATGCTCCTGCCCTACTCTGCCTCCCTGAAGCAGCCAGGGGGAGCTGCAGACTCCACCCAAAGCTGCTGGGGTGCCAGGGTTTGCGGGGGTAGGCTCAGGCTGGCAGGGAATGCTGTCTGGGGAGTCTGTGGTCAGCACATCATGGACTCTCCCTGCCCTCCCCTACAGCAGTGGTGGCCAGGGCACCATGTCCATGATGCACTTGTGGACTGCCTCCTCCTCCACCCCTGCAGTAGGGCACCTGAAAGGCTACCCATGGACCACAGGCCCACAGAGAAACCCCAAGACTATGCACACTACAGAAAGCTAGAAAAACAGCAAAATTATTTCCCTCCACCAGACAATAGCAGACCCACCTCCTTCCCTAACAACACAACCCCTCCCTCCCTACCTCCCTTCCTCCCAGCAACACACCCTTCCCTAATCCCAACATACACCAACAATGACGGACACATTTCCTGTGCAACTATGTACAATGTGCTTTGTCAACTGTTAAGGAGCGAACAGCTGGGTGGAGGCCTCTATGGCAAGTCTTCTGGAGAGAGGCACTAGTCTGGCAGCACTACCACTAGTGCAGACACTGTGGCAAGGACAGCAGGCTTGGGGCTCATCCAGGGGCAAAAGCAGGCACTGTCCAGTTCCCCCTCCTCCACCATGGGGCCAGGGCCATCAGGACCCATGTGTGGAGCTGGCCCAGCTGCAGGTAGCTCCCACTCAGGGGCCACACAGTGGATGGGTGAGCAGAGGGCAGTGGCCCAGGTGGGGGGCCAGGGTGCCAGGGGACCCAGCTCAGAAGTGGGGGCAGGGGGGCCTAGTTACTGCAGGTGGCACTGGACCTCATCCCAGTGCCACCTACAGAACTTCCCAGTGCCTACTGGGGAGCTTGGCACTGGGCCACAGGTAGCTGCCAGGGGGCAAGCAGGGCCAGCGGCAGGGCGGGGGCAGGGGCTGGGCTAAGAGTGGCTGCCAGGGGCCAGACAGGGCTGAGAGCTCGGCACCAGGCAGCATGAAGCTGACCACCATGGCCAAAATGGTGTCCAGCACCTGGTGGTCTTCCTCAGTTGTCACCACTGCCTGGGCCACCATGGGGGCTTGCTGCTCCTGGGCCTTGAGCAGCCTCTTGAGGAGGGTGATGTGCTTCTACTTGAGGGCAAGGAGACTCTCGTGGAGTGCATGGTTCTCCTGGGCCATCTCTCACTCCTGCTCCAGAGGCTCTTGCTCCAGGTCCTGGGCTTGCCAGGCCCATAAGCCCACGAGCCACACCTCCACTGCTGTGACCAGCCAGTCCAGCAGCAGAGTGTGGTTCTGTGTGTATTGCTGGCAGAGGTGGCACATGAATAAGTCTGATAATGGCGGTGGTGGTCTTACAGATGCAGCTCTACTGGCAGCTGATCCTTCTTCCCTGCATGCAGCTGCTGGTCCCTCAGAGCAAGGACAGAGAGGCTCTTTGTGAGAATTTGCAACATTTCAGAGATAACATGTACTGTACTAAGAGGCTGTACACTGCCTTGGCCTCAGATTGGGGGTTGTGTGCACAGGTGCACAGGGACCATGGTCAGTTGGCCAGGCAGGCCCGGTTACAGGCAGCTGCTGGCCGAGCCCTCCATCCCCACTCCCTCCAGGGGGGCAGGCAGGGCACTTGCCACTTGTGGCAGGCAGCATGCCTTCCCCATCCCCTACACACACTGGGCCAGGGCTAGCTCCTGCCAGCAGCTGGCATGACAGCTCCAGACCAACTCCACCCACTTCTCCTTTCTGTAGGCCAGGTTGTTTGTTCCTGTGCTGCTAGGCCCATGGCACCTGAGTTCTGGGGATGAAGGGTTTCTGCCTGGCTGGGACATGGAGCTGGTGACACCCCCATACTGGCCCTGACTGCCCTCTTCAGAGAGGTACCCCAGGACAGGGCTGCAGTCATGTGGCCTCTGTTCCAAGCATGCCCCTGTTGAGAGTCCCCCGGGCACACTGCAAAGAGCTGTTTGACTCCATTGAGTGATGCCTGACCCACTACACCCTGCTGATGATGATCACCATGGTGCCCTGGGTGCAGATGAGAATCTGGCATGGGGTCCTGAGCTTTGATAGGTGCAGCAGCCAACCCTGCACTTGTCTACAATGTGCACCACCACCTGGAGGGGTATCTCCACCTATGCTCTGAGTCCCTGACCTTTGAAGCTGAGGAGGAGATTGCTGCTGCCATCCACAAGTTTCCCTGCATGTGACGGGCCCCTGGCTGCCTAGCTGGGAGAGTGCTGGCCACGCAGTAAAGTTCTGGACTGCCTCCCACCTCCCTGCATGTTGGGGTGGGAAACTTGGCAGGCAAAAGGGAGCTCGGCCAGGCAGGGCAGAGACAGAAGGGGAAGGGGGGCCTCCAACCCACCTTGGGGGCCCCTGGCTCCAGGTGTGCAGCCCAGTGGTGAACTGATGTAGGCACAGGTGGCCATGTCACTTCCTTCCCCTCTGGTCCTCCTCTCTGGGTGGGGCTTACTGGACTGGCATGGCAGGTGCTCCCAATGGTTGGACTTTGCCCCGGGCACTGGTGAGGTGGTCTGGCTGTCTGCAGTGTCCCAGGGCATGGAGGCATGGTGCCTGGCTGCTCGTGTAGTGGCCTCTTCTGGGGAAAAGCTGGAGCTTCTCACTGCTGGGGCCATCCCTGGCCTTTCCTCCCTGCTTGGGGTGCAGGCTCAGAGTTGGTGGGGCAGGTGTTGGGCCGAGCTGCCTGAGCTGCCAGATGAGGCCAAGGGTGGGGAGTACACCAAGACCTGTGGCTGGTGCCCTAAGGGGTCCTCTGCTGGAGACTGCTCATCATGGGTGGGCCATGGTAGAGGCTCTAGCAGCCCACCCATGCTAGAATACGTGTGTCAGTCCTTGCCAGGATTCCTCATAGCCAGGGGGCAGTCCAGCTGCTGCATGAAGGGCATAGTCTTGTGGGCAGCTCCAGACTGCTGGTTGTGGTCTGTGACATGGACCCACTGGGCCTGCAGGGCCTTGACCTTGATTCAGCACTGGTGCCCACACCACTGGTAGCCATGCTCCTGCATGCAGGCCACCATCACCTCATAGATATGGACATTTGACCAGGCAACCCAGCCAAACTGCTGCTATACCTCTGCATCACCCTAGATAACAATGAGGTCATCAGATTCTTGCTCAGACCAGTTGGGGCCCCAGGATGCCGTCTGAAGCATGGGGGAAGTTGCCATCACAGTTGCTGCCAGGGGCTTGGGGGCTCAGGCAGGGACTCCAGGTACTGGTGAGGCTTGACATGTGCCTGCAGAGGATGGACACAGTGTCTGGGAGACAGGCATCTGATAGTAGATGCCCCAGGGGGCAGAGCTGGGGTCTGTGGTACTGCAGGAGGCAAGCAGAGGGGCATGGTGTCCCGGAGGCAGGCAGCAGCTGGCACAGGCCCCAGGGGTCAGGCCAGGGGTCTGGAGGCCAGCCAGGGACAGCCAAGGAGACATCCCTGCCATGTATTTGGAGCAACTGCCAGCCACATGGTTTCGTCCCAAGCAGGAGTCCAGCTCCCTGCTGGTGTGGCTGACTGGGCACAGTTTGTACCCAATATCAGCATCTACACATGCGCCACTGCGGACTAGTTAATGTGTGGTTAATCTAGTACCTGTATTTCTTGCTACTAGCAAAACACATATCAGCCTAATTTATTGTGCAGTAAGTCCTGTGCACGTGTAGACAGTGATGCTGTACTGCAAATTTTTTAATGTGCAGCAAAACATCTCATGTAGACGCACCACTGAAAGTAATGTGTTAAAAGGTAATGAACGGGATTGGTGAGCAGGATAAGATGGGGCTGGTAGTTTTGTCTAATGGCTCCACCATAATGTAAAGCATTATACAGTTAATACTGCTATTATTTTTATTCTACAATGGCAATAACAAGAAGAGTAGTAAACATTTATACAGACTTCAAACAGGTTTGGCCCAGCTAGTTATAGCCACTGCACAAATATATTGCAAATCACAGAAAAATAAGGCTGGAGGGAACCACAAGAGGCCATCTAGTTCAAGCCTGTGCTCAAGGTAGGATCATCCCTGTATATGACAATCATTGCATTTAAGTAGGTGCTTCAGATGGCCCCTGTTCAGCACAAGCCTGCTTCAAAGCTCTCTGAAGACAACTGGAATCTTACCATTTACTTCAGTGTGCTTTGGATGAGGACTCAAAACACTTATGTAAGCGGTAAATGACTCAACAAGTTATGGCTTAAGTTCTGGTGGGAGAAGTTTTGAGCTTTGGCTTTCAGACAACATAATCATAATGTTTGTTTTTAGGTTTAATAATTGTGTCTTTAGAAAAACTAATATCTTAGAATAGCTTCAGTCACACACTCTGTAATGTCTAGTTGAAATCAGTGGGATTGTTTCCATGGATTTCAACAGGAGTTGAATTTGGCCCTAAAAGAGAAGAGGAGGAGGAGGAGGAAAGAGGAGCAATACTATGCAGTTTTCCTAATACATGTTTTTTTTTTTCCATTTGGTGAAAAAGAAAACATCCTCACCTCAGTTTCCAGAAACCTTCGTAGGGCCCTCTTTTTCTTAATGCTCTTGCGCCGAACATAAACAGCAAACGTCAGGCCCACAATAACGATGATGAAGAGTCCACCAATCACTCCTGCAGCAATCAGGGGGGTTCTAGCAATCAGAATCAAAGACCTCAATGTGAGACACGGGAACTGAGCAAGGAACAGCCATGCACCTAAAGTAAACACACTTGGAAAACGTATAAAACAGAAATCAGAAACTCAGGCAATTCAGTCAATAAATTGAGTAAAGCACATCAAGAGCATGATAGGGCTTTTCTTTATCATGTGTTTTATTTTATTTTAGTTTGAAACTGCCAGGCACACTTGTGGAGTCATGTGGACAAGGACACACAACATGCACTTTCATGGCAAATGCAAACCTGCAATGGCAAAATGAGGATTCAGGTATGAGAAGCTTGCCCTGTGGTAACTTTTTAACTCATCCTCTGTTTTCTTTCAGTCCCCCCAGATTAACCCTTAGATTTCATATTTAGTGGGGAACTCCCCTTAAAATTAAGAAAACCATCTAACTAATACCACTTTTGCTGGTGATCATAATTTAATTGGGGTAAAGATGAGGAAGTTCTGAAAAGATATCAAACCAAATCCAAAGGTACTACTGGACACAGTGAAGGAGGCATCTTAGTGCGTGACACTTTTCTGATCCAGACAATACTGAAGGCACTGTGCAATCGGAGATGTTATATATCAGTAGAGATGTAAACCTGAAGGCCTGATGTTTCTGGAGGAGTAGATATGTTAATCCTAGATGTCCTGATATAAATTCCACTTTAAGACAACTAATAGAATTGTGCACAATTCAGAAGTTAGTTCACTGTGGTTCAGTAGCCATTTGTTTGGTTTGGGTTTGCATGTGATTGCTCCCCTTGAGCTTTGCTGTGATATTTGAGGTAGAGTAAATTCCCAAAGCCAAATGACACTCAGAGAGAGAGCAGAGATTAAGCTGGATCTAATTTAAGGTTAAAACCATGTGAAAATGTCAAGTCATGCAGTTTCCACAAAATCATACTTCCTTCTGTAATACCTACAACTCTACCCATACTTTAAAACAACTTGGACATAAGTGGTCATTGTAATCATCACCATCACACATATCAGCCCTTACCAGGGATCAGGACCTCTCTGTGCTACATGTCTTACAAACATAGAATAAAGATATTGTTCTTGTCACAAAGAGTTTACAATCTAAACCTAAGGCAAAGGGGAGGAGAGGAGTACAAGGGTCATAGTGCTGCTGCCACTGTGATGAGCCAGGGAATATGTGAGAAGCACGGTTTGCGAAGTGATATCTCTTATTGGACCAACTATCTGGTTGGGAGACGTGTCAGACAAGGCACAAAAGGAAGGAACAAAACAATGTAGAATAATATGACAGGTAGTTATTTCAGCACACCAGAAGCCTGATCACTGTCAAGGTTTTGGTAGGCATCGTGGAAAAGAAAGATTTTAAAAAGAGTCCTCAGGCTGGCAGCCTAACTAAAGGGTGAGGGTGGGGGAGGTGGATTGAAGCACCAACCCTGGGCACTGATTTACAGGTGGCACAAAAACAGCAGCTGCTTCTTTCCCAACCACCACACACAGGTGCCAGCAGCCTGGCTATTGCACTGCCCTATGTGCCACCGCCACCCAGAGCACAGTACTGCTCACTTATCCATCTGTCTCTGGTACCATGTACTGGTGATGACGACAGAATGCTAATGGCCTCCTGATACTGGACAGCAGCTAAAAATTGAGAGGAGACTTGCACTGAGACAGCAAACCACTGTGCCTCCCATTTACTGCCGTCAGTTGTATTCTATCACAGACCTGAGTGATGAGAAGCAGTGCATCAAATCTAACTGATAGGAATTTAAATCCCCCAACTTTATATTCCTAAATGGTGTATAAGTATCATGTTTACAGTTTTATCCATGGGAAAACTAACTAATCCCTAGGTGGCACTCCTCTTCACTTGTCATGGTTTTTGTCCCCCATTTTCCCATTCTCTATACCCCTTCATCTTTAAGGGACTTACAAGGAGTTTATGCATCTTCCTACGTGAAAAAGGACTGTCAGAGAGCAAAAGTAGCTGGATTTGATCCTTTGTAAGAATGCCTAGAAAGAAGTAGAAGTAGACTCTGAAAAAACCTAAAAATCCATGTAAGTGGCCCTGAATGCCACTTGTGCATTTACATTTAGCTGCAAAAGTGCTACTCAACTGCCTAAAAGTTGTTGGGTTTGGGCCCCGATGAATTATAGTTACCAGTGCTGGGAACTGAATAATGTTTTGGTGCTCTCTGGATTTCTGTGCTCAGGAGAGCCCAAACCAATACCACCATATTCCTCTGCTAGAAATACCCCTCCTATTCCACCTGGCCTCAGATCACATCACCTTTTCCTAATCACGTGGAATCCAATGGCAGTTCTGACTGCAGAAGTAAGACAAATCTATAAGAACTGACATGCCAGCTCAGAGCAATGGTTCATTTATTCTAGTATCTGCTTTCAACAAATAACAGTCAACACCCAAAGATTCAGAGAGGTACAAGAAACCCGATAATGGGCAATTATGAAATGACATATCTACAAGGGATTTTGGGGTAATTAGGGCTAATATGTTCTGGAGCATAAGGCTTTGCACACTTCCTACAATATGAGCTGTGCCACAATATTCCAACAGCTCCAAACTATGAACTGACAAGATACAAAAGAGCCCTTCTGTGTTCTGAAGTTCATATTAATAACCGTTTTAACAGCTGTCAACATAATTAATTATGCAATATAGTAATGTGGTAGCAAAGTGCACTGAAAATGGTCCAAATATCTATTTTGCATGATAAACCATAATAAGTGAACTGATCCAAAAGAAATATAATGGCTTGTCTAGAAAGTAAAATGTGGTTAAATTGTTTCACTACCTGTTAAAATGACAGATCATAAGGGTTTCGAACAAATCTTTAGAATCAATCATATCAACTTTTAAAGATTTATAGTTAAAAAAATCTTTATTATTTTTAATACTGTTTTCAGTATTTGATACAGAGATGACTAAAAGAAAAGAACAACTGCCTTGTATTTTAGTCATTAATTTTTCAGTAGGCTTTTAGGGACAGATCTTGACAACATGAACAAGTCCCTTTGATCTTTAAAAGCCTTGTAGAAGAGGTTAATGCTGCTGAAGGGCCATAGTTAGGTATGCAAATATTGACAGGTAATCCTAATTAGGTCCCTCTACTTCAGGATTTTGCATATACTATCCAAAATTTCAGGTGCTGAATGTAAACACATTATTATGCTCAGGAAAAGTGGCCTGCAACAGATTACATTGGATTTGGAACATGTATTGCCAAACATTAAACAGTAAGATGAAAACTGGGGCGGGGGAAGCACTGCTTTGAAACAGAATAATGGACAGTTTCCATAGTTTATAGCTCCACCTTCATCAAGTAAAAGCCTCCCAGTCATTACTGAGTGAAGTAGATATTATATCATGCAATTCTTCTCCCTCCTTTTGCAGGGCTAGTTCCCAAAGTACAATATCAAGTGCCTTATCCAAAGTTACTTTAAATGACAAAAAAATAATTGGGTCACCTGAACACCATTGCAATCTTGTGTCTAATTGTTGTTTTCTACCACTCCAAGATCTTTGTTAGACACTTTGCAGGTATCACCTACCTCAACTACCACCATGATCTGCTGGCTGGGGAATTGGCTCTGTGGTTAGACCTAGAGGGTGGTAATTGGCAGAAGTCAATCATCATGGTGCCCTGTGACCAGTGGGGTCCCTCAAGGCTCTGTCCTTGGACCTATTTTGCTCAACCTCTTCATTAATGATGTGGACATTGGAGTCAGAAGCGGATTGGCCAAGTTTGCCAATGATACCAAACATTGGGGTAAAGCATACACACCTGAGGGCAGGGGGGTAATCCAGGCTGACCGTGACAAACTCAGTAAATGGGCGGATGAGAACCTGATGGTATTTAACACCGAAAAATGCAAGGTTCTTCACCTTGGGAGGAAAAACCTGCAGTATGTCTATAGGCTCGGCAGTGCAACGCTGTCTAGCACTATGGACAAGAGGGACTTGGGGGTCAGGATTGATCACAAGATGAGCATGAGCCTTCAATGTGATGCTGCAGCTAGTAAAGCAAGCAAAACACTGGCTTGCATCCATAGATGCTTCTCAAGCAAATCCCAGGACGTCATTCTCCTGTTGTACTTGGCCTTAGTGAGGCTGCAGCTGGAATACTGCGTCCAGTTTTGGGCCCCACAATTCAAAAAGGATGTGAAGAAGCTTGAGAGGGTGCAGAGGAGAGCCACGTGCATGATCAAAGGTCAGGAAAACAGACCTTATGATGACAGGCTGAGAGCCATGGGACTTTTGCTCAGGGGTGACCTGATGGCCACCTATAAGTTTATAAGGGGTGCTCACCAGGACCTGGGGGAATGTTTGTTCACCAGAGCAGCCCAAGGGATGACAAGGTCGAATGGTTATAAACTCCTGCAAGACCATTTCAGGCTGGACATAAGGAAGAACTTCTTTACTGTCCGAGCCCCCAAGGTCTGGAATGGCCTGCCACCGGCAGTGGTTCAAGCACTTACTTTGAACACCTTCAAGAGAAACCTGGAAGTTTTTCTTGCTGGGATCCTATGACCCCAGCTGACTTCTTGCACTTGGGGCAGGGGGATGGACTTGATGATCTTCCGAAGCCCCTTCCAGCCCTAATGTCTATGAAATCTACCTGGATTATTTTTGCTCATATTTATTAACTTGTATTTTGGGGGGTAAGAGTCATTTGCTTTCCTATCTGTTTCTCTAGCATCATTGCATCCCTTTGTATAGTTTTTTTTACTGTCTCTGGAGTCTGCAATATTTTCCATTTAATATCATCTGTGAATTTCATTAACATGCTGTTTCCTTTCCTTCCATATCATTAATAAGGATGTTTAATGAATCCGAGCTTAACACTGATCCCAAAAGGTGGTGTTGATCAGAGTGTAATTGTAGACACAAAACCTTTTACCGTTTTATTTTTTTAATCTAATCATTTTGTATGTGCTGCCATACCTATCTGAAAGCTCAGCTTGTTATGCAGCTGGACACACAACCCCCCTTATCTCTAGTGGCATTAAGAGCTTAATCCATTGATGTTATTGTTCCACTATTGTCATGAAATAATCTCTGAGGATGCAATTGGATGTAGTTGCCCCTTAGACCACTTTACTGCAGGTTTAAAATGTGTTTCCGGAAAATTAATAGCAATAGTGTCAACCCTGAGACATCAACAAAAATTTCCCCATCAAAAAGGAGATTTTTATAAGCCATTTTCAAAACTGAGGTCCCAATTCCCTGCTATGTGACAGCTATGCTAACATAGAGTGGCAGCTACAGGGAAAGGGGTTTGGCTCCTTCGTCTCCCTCTCTCTGGCTGTCTCTGATGTCAGGTGGAAAGCGAATGCAACTTCTGCCATGGGCATAAGTTCCATAATGATCCTGCACACAGATCGTTCACCCCTACCAACCAGTTATCTCTGGCCATTTGTACCACATATAGGGTTTCTATACATGTGCTCTGGGGTGGGAGTGGGGTTTTTAATTACAGTGGCTCCCAGACAGCATGTATTCAGCATCCCATGTTTCAAAATGGCCACATGGGCACTTTAACTAAAGTTCATTCGATGAGTTTTAGTTAAAGTGCCTGTGCCACTACTTTGGGTACATACTTGGGAGCAGCCTGCATGGCATTAATCCAGCTTTTAATACTTAGAAAAAAATTCCATGAGAAAGATTCTGGAAACTATGCAGAAACTATGTACAGCTGAAAGCATGATTTTAGTATCCCATAGGAAAGAGGAATAATATGTATTTTCTTTAAAATGTATATAGTGCTTTCATATTTAGAAGTATCTTAGAATCAGTCAAGCACAACCTAACACTGAGATGAAAACAAAGTTTGTATGCCAAGATAGATGTAGGTGCTCAATAGGGGGTATGTATCATTCAGACTACTTCAAACCATCAAACTATCTAGAAATCCCCTATGGCATTGTGAGAATCAGGTATGAGAGTCTAATTGCTGACAAAATATTAACAAGCAGTTTCAAACTCTAAATTCAAGAACAGTTAAAAAAAGACATAATTTTGGCCCATGTAGAAAGACTGTGGGAGAGAACACCTGTTGTCTTATCTTTCATGTTAAACCACATAATACAATATGCAAGTCAATTGAGCTTTTGACACCTGGTTGTTAGAGTGCTGTAGGATTTTTTAAAGATATTTTAATATTTAATCAATGTATCCATACATGGTACATTAAAAGTTTGAAAATTTCTAAGCAGTAGCTTCTTGCATGGTTTTTTTTTTTGTTTTCTAGTGAGGAGTTCTTTAACAAGGTACTATCTCTTTTCTGATGGACAATTCACAAATTCAATATTCCTCACCTCATCAATGGGGACAGGACAGAATGGACGCCTACTGGAATGGTAATATTTACATTCACAATATGAAATTCACAATTACTCAGAATGGTAGGTAAATAACAATGAAATATGTTTTAATATCTTCCTAATGCCCATCACCTACCCCTCATTAATTTTTTTAAGCTAAATTTGGACAGGTGTTCAGCGTTCATACTATTTCGTTCCACCTCAGGTGGGAGAAGAACTAGCCAACACTGTTTACATCAGCAAGAAATAACTTTCTTTATATTTTTTGGGAACGTTACAAACTTTCCAAGAAGATGCCTTTCTTCTCCTGTCCTGCTTGTAATTTAAAAGTGTCTGAACGCAGAAAAAGCCACCACATGTGTTTATGTTAGGACATTTGTGACAAGATGAGGGTTATAACTTTACAGTCAGTATAGTCAAAGGCAAACTGCATTCAACATTTTGTGTCTACACATGCAATTAATGCAATAAGGGCTTACTGGACAGTAAGTCTTTACTGCATCTACATAAGATGCTGACTGCACAGTAGTCTGAGACTACTGCAGAATAGCAGCACATGGCAGCAACAGTGACACAATGTTACTGCACAGTAGTCTTGGGCTACTACACGGCCAGCTTCACAACAAAGCCATTTGTTGATACTATTGCACAGTAACTCGGCTTACTGTGCAGTCATTTATCACTTGTTTATACACAACAAAATTTCCTAACTTGGTTGTATAAACAAGTACTAAATGACTGCACAGTAATGACTGCGCAGTCAGCATCTCATGTAGATACAGCCACTGCGCAGTAAAATAGCACACAGTAAGCCTTCTTGGGAAGCATGTCTGCACATGCTGCTTGTTGGGAGCTAATTTTCTCCCAATGGGAGCAGCCCAATGCAGGGCTGCTCCAATTCTGCTTTGGCCCATTATGGCAGCCTGGGAGAGCTTCAGGCTCCCCCTGGGTGCTATCCCACTGGCTGGCAGGGAGCACAGGGCCAATCCCCATGCACACAGGGCCAGGAGAACTCTGCTGGCTGCAGTGGCAGCTATCACCTGGCCCCTGCATATGGGGACAAGGCCCATGCTCAATAGGACTTCCCCATGTAGCTGAGGACTGGTCTGGCGCTGTCCCACTTCTGAGGCAGCTGTCAGCCAGCTCCAGGCTGCGTAGAGACTTCCCCACCCAGCCCAGAGCTGGCCAGGAACTATCCTGCTTCTGAGACAGGTCCCAGCCAGCTCTGGGCTGGGTGGGGAAATCCCTGTAAAGCCTAGAACTGGATGGGACCTGCCCCAGAAGTGGGACAGTTTCTGGCCAGGCCTGGCTGTGTGGGAAAGCAGGGAGTTCCCAAGTTCTGGTGCTGCTCAGCTCCCAGCTTCTGCAGGGATCCAGGAGCTAAGCAGCACTGGGACAGCAGGGGGAAGACAGAGGTGGGGAGGAGGCATGGGAGGGTGCACAGAGCTACCTTCCCCAGCCCTGCTCAGCTCCTATCTCCTGCAGGGAGCCAGGAGCTGAGTAGTGCCAGGTGGGAGTTGAGTAGCAGCAGGACCAGGGATCTAAGTTAGAAAATGTCTAAGTTAGGAAATGCTTATGGATGCTTATGCAAATTTGCTCCTGGTCATCATTTACACATGCACTACTGTGCAGTTAGTCTTCAGACTAACACAGCTAACTATCTCTCTCCAGTTAAACTGGTCACGTGCTTAAACATGCTTAAACTTATTCATACATGTACTTCAGTGTTTTGATGGGTTAGGGCCAGAGTCCCTAGTACTGTGTAAGACCCTCATACTAGAAATTAATAGTTCTGCCTTCTTAAGGTAATGTATATAAGCAGGACGTGTCTCTTGAAGCAACATCAAAACAGATGAAAATAATTTCATATTAAATGGGTCCATCATTTAAGGAGGGTTTCACCTTAAAAATATGACAGTAATTTTACTGATATTAAAACTAAATACTAACATGGTATGCAAACACCATTGAATGTCAATTGATCTGTAAAAATACATCTTGCTTCTCTCTTAATTTCATTTTTTTTATTTGAATAGCAGAATGAGTAATTTCACTTGGTAAAACATATGGAGAGAAAAACTATCTAATAGACCTTTAAAAACTGTTAATCTAATCTAGGATCAGGGACACTAACATGAATTAATTATACCTGTATAATTATTGCATGGCATCACTAAATGACAAGGTTAAGTTTGACTGGGTGCCTAAACCATGTATTTTCATACTGGGTTTCTTTAAAGTTAATTTTGACTCTGAATTTGAGATAATTACAACATCTTAGTCATATTTTCACCATAAGCAACGTGTACTCTGAACTTTAATTTTAAATTAATGCGGTCTTTGTCTGGGAATAATAAATAATAAGGCACCAATTACCATAGTCTCAATATAGGTGCTTTTATTCATCTCCTTTCCATATATAATCATAGGTACACAGTTTGACATAATAATATCTTGGACATTTTTTGTCTTCTGCCATAAAATGAAGAAAGAGAAAGTTAAAGTTAAGGATTTAGATGGTCATTTTTGTTTCCAGCTGGTAATTTAAATAAATGAATGAAAGTTGCTTGTAAAATATGCCAAGTCAAGTCCTGTATAATGTAGATTGATTTATTCATAATGGAAAGGC
The DNA here is from genome assembly GCF_000455745.1 of Alligator sinensis. NCBI lineage: Eukaryota > Metazoa > Chordata > Crocodylia > Alligatoridae > Alligator > Alligator sinensis. The sequence continues at coordinate 1,310,205 of NW_005842027.1, read as the reverse complement.
AGGTAAATCCACTAGATTGGACTCACAGGTGAAACATGTTCATCAAATGAAAGAACAATCCTTTCTATATACTTGTCATATTTCCAATTTCGTTGGGAAGAGTAATTTTTTTGATTCAGATGAAGAAAACTAGAATTGTAATAACCATGGGCACTAATGGGCTGATTTGTAACTAAGACCATCAACCTTAAATTAAGGAGCTACTCTCTGCATAAAACTTTTGTGTTAGCAATGATAAACTGTGCTTTGCTATTTTACAGATGCTTTGCGGTAGTTAGTTGAATGCTATTGGTTCTATGTTTATTTTGTGTATAGAAGCTTCTTAAATGAAAATTTCAGTTTTCCTATGGGAAGCACATAGCCCACCCATCTCTATCAGGTCAGTTTATGCCTTCATGTACAACACAGTAGAACTTAGGCTAGCCTATTATTTTCAAAGTGCATATATTTACACTAATGCTTTCCTCCATCCAATATTTTAGGAGTTCATTAAGTCAATTACAAAAATGAAACGTGTCATAAAATACGTCCTTATAAGACAAAATGCACCAGATAGAGGAGTACAGCATGGCTTGTAGGAATTTTCAATTCAATTAACAGACAATCCCAATTTTATAGGGAGGCATATTGTATGGAGAACATAGATAGGTCTCAGTCTACAGTGGTCCTTTTGAACTGAGCAGCTGAGCTGCAGAGTGATGCAGGAAGATCATTCTGGATAGGTTCCTACAGCATTTTCTTCAGTGTTAAATCTTTGCATTCAAAATACACTACACCTCACAAAAATGAGCAGGTAAATTAAATGTAAACAAGCGGTAATAACTTCTCCATTACCTTCATCTTCCTATGCAGCCTTTTACAGAAAATACAGAAACTGAGCATAATTGTTTAGATATCTTTTCCTGAGTTTTGATTTGATAGCCTGTAGAGCTGACACAATACTGTAAAGCCAGTGTTAATAGGAATTCATCAGCATTCTAAGTGTCAGCTTGTTTCAATCAAAATTCACACCACTTTTTATTGAATATTTGCAATTATTTGCATGGAAAGGTGTTTCTTCACAAAAATAATTGAGGAACAGCTGTTCTTTGCAAAAGCATCCCGCATCTGTATGTGAGCATGGCTACTTGTGCAGAAATGGACTGTCATTATTTTGTTCTCTAATGACATCTGTCATTCAATCAGGGTGCAGAAAAACACCAGGCAATTCAGGTGACCAGAACATCACATGAGTGAATGATAGTGATCAGAAAAAGAATTATTGGATGTGTTGTTTTCAACCGACTAGTAGTATGAAACATTTTCATTTGGGTACAATATTCTCTTTCTCTTTCTGGCTTGAGCTATTTTTGGAATGCCTCTATAGCTTCTTATCCAGCTTCCATTTTCCACTAGAGAGCTAGCTTTAGTTAGAACAATGGCTTACATCAAAGGGTCTTCTTTCCTTATGTTGGAGAATAAGCATCTCCTTGAACGTGCATTTTTTTCTTGTGTTCCATTGTCTCTCCCATTGATGCCATTGATGGCGTTCACGCCGGTGTGCGGGCAGGAAGGGTCAGGAGAGAGACTCCTGTATGGGTAGGGCGTAGACACCAGACAGATCTACAAAGAGCAGTTTAGAATGGTGTCAACGAGGAGTGCTACTAGGGACTCTGCCCAGAGGGACATGGCTAACCGGGGCTGGTCTGAGGCCTCCACCCAGACAGAGCCCATGAGGGAGCTGATGTCTCCCTACCGCCTGGCCTGCGGGGGATCCCCAGCAGGGCCGGGGGGGCAGAGATTGGGGGCCCCCACACCTGTCCGGCAGGTGCCCGTCTTAGGGATCTGGAGGCGCAGGTGAGGGAGCTCCGGGAGGAGGTTAGCAGGCTGAGGGGTATCAGGGAGGTGGAGGATGAAATTGACGGCTATTTCCTTTCCCTGCAGGACCAGGCACCTAAGGAAGAAGCAGCCCGGGGAATGCCCTCCACAGCAGAGTGGCAGACGGTCACATCCAGGACCGGAGCTGCTCGCAGTGAACAGGTACCAGTTCCTCCAGTCCGACTGGAGAACAGGTACGAGGCCCTGGTGACCCTGCAGGAGATGGAAGGGGAGGAGGAAACCCTTGGGCAGGAAGAAACACCACATTCTTCACGCTCCGAACAGGTCAAGAGATCCAAGTGGACCCCGATTACCTGATGGCGGACTACACTGCTCTGGGCAGCGTGCTGAGGGAGTTCGGTGCACAGGTGGTATTCTCTTCCATCCTACCAGTGAACGGA
>NW_005842027.1:1276894-1304844 GCF_000455745.1 Alligator sinensis | reverse complement strand
CCTGCCTATGCAGGGGGTCGGACTCAATGATCTATTGAGGTCCCTTCCGACCCTAACATCTATGAATCTATGAATCTATGATGCATGGATCTATGTCCTTTGTTTTTTTGTACTGGGAGCCTTCATTGTTTTTGGAGTCTCCTGGAGAATGATCATTCAGGACGATTAAGAAGCACAAAAGAGATTTAATAAGGTGCATTTTACTAATGAACACTGGACTCTAGTCTCAGCTGTAGTATTATGTAGGGCTCTTTCAGCTTTTTTAAGGGTCAGGAGTGGCTGGGACTACCAGGTTGGTACTAGATTGGAATCCTCTATTCTAGTGTCAGCAACACAATCTATGGGCCTGTGGAGATGAGGGCTCTGGTGGTGTTCTAGTAGCAGGAAGCTTGGTCTATGCCCACACCCACATTGGGTGGTGAGGAACTACACTGGGGCTGGACAGCAGGCAGCTGTAAGAAGCAGCAGTGGCTGAGCTGGAAGACTGGCCTGCCTTGAACCAAGCTGGGCTCCTCCAGCCTAAAGCTCTGAAAGGTTGCCATATGCTCCTCTAGAATTCCTTCCATCAAAGGTAGTGCCTTCTTTGCTTTATATTTTAAATTTCTGGGAATCAATGCTAGGAAGTAATGTCCATCTTAGTTCCCTTTGGGCTCTTCCTATTACTCCTAGGGTGCATCTACTTAAGATGTTTACAGTGCAGTAGATTAATTAGCTGTGTTAAACATCTCATCATCTACAAATGTGCCCCAATTAAGCTGGAGTAATTTTTTTTACTCCGGAGCAAGATAGTACCTGTAAATACAAGTACTATCCTGCTGCAGCGTAAAAAACTAATCAGCAGCACTGTGTAGGTGCTGCCCTGGCTGGCTGGGGCAAGAGGGGGTTTCAGTGAGGGGGCTGCCTGCCAGATAGCCCTGTACTGAAGCACCTTTCATAGTTTCATAGTTGGTAGGTTCGGAAGGGACCTGAGCAGATCATCTAGTCCGAAACCCTGCTGTGGCAGGAAAGAGTACTGGGGTCAAACGACCCTGGCAAGGTGTTCATCTAGCCTCCTCATGCCCCAGCCAGCCCCTCTACAGCATGTTGAGCTAGGGGGCAGTAGCCCCAGACTGACAGGCTGGCACCCCAGGCCCCCTGCCAGCTGGGTCTCCTCTGACCTGGCTCAGTGTGCTGCAATCCTGGGTGGACATGCAAATGACAATAAACTCTGGAGTTAATTGCTCCAGATTTTATGCTCCTAGGTGCACATTCAAAGGGCACACCCAGGGGCAATAAACTTCAGAGTTTATTGCTTCACATTAATTGCATGTGTAATGCATATGTGCCCCCATATCTTCATTCATGTGAGTAGTCCCAGTGAAGTCAAAGGGGTTACTCACTTGGGTGGGGACAGGGGGACTAAGGATTAGGAGGATTCATAATGACAGAAGACAAAAATGAAGGAAAATGAACAGAGGAGACCAAAGATGCGCCTGATCTCTGTTGACTGATATCCCATCACATTTCTGATCCTCCAAATTATCCAGGGATTTTCATAGTTGTTCACTTAAACAAGAGGTTGAAAAATCATTGTTTAATTAAGCCACTTTCTTGTACTGATTCATATTTAGGATACACATTTGAGGTCTAACCTAAGCTTTATGCAGGGTACATCAGTCCAAGATGACTTTAAATAAATAAATAAACAAATAAATAAATATATATATATATGTTTGAATATTGAATATCTATCTATCTATCTCTATAAGGTGTTTGTGTATGTGGATAAAATGTCAAGGTGCATTTTCTTGTTCAGTTCTATTACAAGTGATAGTAACAGTTAGTATTAAACATGCATTGGTGCTCCTCTGTTGTCCAATAAATGCCTCAAAATGGCCAGAATACTGTCTGATATGTCTGAATGTGTAATCTACCTACTTCTCATATACAAAATTTATCTGTGTGCAGCATAGGAGGGCATAAACTTATCCACTGCTCAACCATCAAGGAGAATCTGAGATGGATGCAGAACAAGGCATACAGTATTAATTTTTCATTATGCCTGATGCTACTTTGGGGATTATCACTATTATATTACAAGAGCAGAAGCCTATCCAAGTGCCCTACACAAATTATACCATTCATTAGAAAATCGCATTTGATTAAGAGAAATAAAATTAAGAGCTTGATTTAAACAAATACAAGGCTCACAAAGTGTTATTACCTGTACCATGATAGGCCGAATAATTCCACCATGTGCATAATATATAGGTCATCTTCAAGAATGCTTATACTATCAGTCAATATAGAATCATATTGTAATGGATTTTTAACCTTAAACCTGAATTTCCTTGCTGTGGTCAGATTTGATTATCTTCAAAACAAAAGCATGTGACTGATTTAATTTTCTCAGTCTTCTTTTTTTCCCCCATGGCTTTATATGAAAAGAGATCTCAGTGAACAATGGTATTACACAGAATTTTTAGTTCTGTTTCTTAATCCATGCCTTTGCACCAGATGGTGTCAAAATAAGAGGGGGGGGCATAATTAAGGGTACCCTTAAATTACTAAAAATTGCCATGTTTGTAAGGAATAGATGCACCTATTTAGCTCAATAAACCTTCACTCCAAAGTAAAAAACAAATGAATTAATTTTGGTGTTTACAAATAATGTCCACTTCCATGTTGCCTTTCACTGCCTGTGTTCTATAACTAGAAATGTCTCACTAGCAAAACAACAGATTTGTCTCTTGTCATTTCCAGGCTTACTAGAAACCTCATTTTTCCAGGTGTTCCAGTCCAACTTTTCAGATTGAAGAGTTCATAATCTTTGGATGAGGTAGTAGGGACAGTTAGGGCACTCAGACCGGGGAATAGGGCAGTGGCTATATATCAGTGTTATAGGATGCCACCAGCAGGTAACTGGAGTTTGGTCCACAGCTGGTCCTGCACTCCCCTTCCTTTACTTTCCTGCCATGCCTTGTTGTTGAATGAATCAGAGAGGTTGCCTCATCCCATAGGATAAAAGGGGCATGGAGGTCAGACCAGGTGTTACCATCCCTGTCTGCCTTGTCTTATTTAAGTCTCCATTACCAACTGGTTTAGTTCAGGCTCCTTTCCAAGGCCTCAGCTTCTCTGGTCTCAAGGTCTCTTGTTGCCCCCAGCCAACAGTCCTGTTCCAGCCCAGCCCTTCCTAAGTCTCAAACCTGGAGCCTTTGGCTCTTCTAACTGACAGATTAACCCTTAGGCCAGGCCTGCAGGCTCTCTGCCTTCATTGCTCTGTCAGAGCCTTGGAGCAAGTACACTCTATTCTGATGTGGGGTCATGGCCCTTCCAGGGTCAATCACTGCAGAGTCAAATTTCCTTGGTGGTCTTCCATGCACTCTCCTCATCTCCCCTTATAGCCACACCTGGTCCACTGGTTATCAACAAGAGTTTAACCATTTGTGTCCAGAACTGCCTTCCCAGTGTGGGTTGCAAACAAAGTCCAGAACACAAAACTTCTCCCACCAGTCCACCCAGGCCCAAAAGATGAAAATAAATGCATCCAGCTTACTGCAGCTGAGCTCCCTACTTCTTCCACTCTACATCTATTCAGGGACCTTATTTTTCTGCTGAGGGTATATCCCCTCTTCCTCATGGAGGCAGTCCCTTCCGACTCCCCAAATGTGCTTTGCCCCCTTGCTCACTTTCTGGGACCAGTCTTTATGCCTCCCTGGCCCTTTGTCTTTGTTGGTCACCTGGCTAGCACAGAAGGCTCTCATTAGAGGCTTGCAGCTTCTAGTAGGGGTGAGTCCACAGATTGACACCAGATGCATCTCTTCACCCACCTTCACTGATTTCTCATTCCTTCTGGCTCAGAAGGTCCTACTCTTAAAGGAACTTCAACCTTTGGCTCTGTCCCTCAGTCTCTTCCCAGTAACAGAGACAAGACCCCCTGTTATGGTCAGGATATCTGATTTTTATACACAACCCTGCCAAACATTTGCTGTGTGATCTGGGAAGAAATCATTCTATGGCTGCCTACACTACAACCTTTTACTGTACTTGTAATTGTGATGTGAAATGACTGATTTTTTAAAATGCCTGGTGTCCATGATTAGCACAGTCATCAAAGAAGTCAAGACTCCGGTGCAATTATCTTAATAAGGACTATTTTGAAGTGAGGATTGGCTCAACCCAATGTATATCACCAAGTAAAGCAACTTCCCTTCTCCCAAGTCTCTAAATGGGAAGAAAATTCCAAAATTCACTGCACATATTGTAGAAGTCACCTCTATTTATCCAGGAGATGGTAACTCAGAAATCTATTTTGGTCACTGAAAAAACAAAAACAAAAACAAAAACAAACCAGCCAGATTGCTGCACTATGTGGCTGTTCATGCCTGCGACATCCATAGCTATATAAGCTTTGAGCAAATGCCTAGCAAGAAAGTAAAATCACGATCATAAAACCAGGGAGAAAGACCAAATGAAGCCCCCACCCCCTCTCACATCAAAGGTCATTAACTTCAAATCTTATTTTTAAAATGTATGGAAGGACAGATTTCAGAGTGAATTTTCAGTGCCCAAGGGAGTAGAATTATGAAGAAGCTTGGAAATCTCAATTTAGCAAAAAGGTAACTAAAGCTACTGATACATCTTTCCTCTTTTCTTCTCTAAATAAGTATCAACCTTCCCTCAATTGGAGTTCTCCTAGCTGAGAGGAAAAGATGTTGATTAAAAGATGATATAAACCTTTTCACTTTCAAAAGATGTTGATTAAAAGATGATATAAACCTGCAGATGTTCTGAAACTGGATTCTGAGAAATTAGATGACTTCAAAAGTCAGAACAGAGCCAATTCACATAGTACTGCAAGGGAGGGGGAGCGTGGCGGGGGGGCGGGGACACAGTATTTTGTTGATATCTAGCTCATTTGCATGCAAAGCATGTCATTGTCACTAGACAGAAAAATATCCCATATGACATCTACAAGCGATGAGGATTTTTAAAGCTAGAATATTATGTTTTCAATCTTTTCTTCATCTATTATTCTTACAGTGACTGAGATCATGCACATTAATGCCTACTGGCCTACTTTTGATGTGGCAATACTTGTTTTTCTTCTCCAGAAAATCAGAAGGGGCAGGTAGAGTGATAATTTATTTATGGAATACAAGGCCTGAGCCAAAACCTATACCATACCAATAAAAGGACTCCTACTGATTTCAAAAGGTTTTGGATCAGGCCCATATTGGATATGTAGAAGACAGATCTGGCCTTAGAGACCCTTGCCTGCCTCCACTGTCTTCATCCATTGTCATCTGTTGTGTGCCTTCATTCTCTAGCTGATCACATTAAACTTCTGCAGGTATCTAGCCAATTTTGCCTTGGTCATCCAGGCGGTCTGGTCTTTTTTCCACAAAGAGCACTTTCTTTGGTATTTGGATTCCTTCCATTCTTTCAAGTGGCTCAGCCACTGTAGTCATTGTTATTTGTTCTCCTGTGCCAGGTTTGGTCTTTGTACAATTGATATAACTTATTTTTCATTCTTATGTCCCATTTTTGTGTTATGGTATCATACTTCCGCACCAAAGATTTTCCACAGAATCTTTCTTTCAAAATGATTTAAGAGCATCTCATTTGCTTGTAAGAGAACCATGGTTTGACTGCCATAGGTTATACATGGCCTGACTATCAACTTGTTTACTTTTCCTTGGGATTAACTTGGATGACAGAGTTTGTGCAATGCTCTATTTCCTGCTTCCTTCTTCGTGTAATTTCTTCCTTTATATTCCCATTCTATACCATGTCAAAGTCTAAATACTTGAAGTGGGTCACTAGATAAAATTTGTGTTATTTATTGTTACGTGAGATCCCTGATTTACTGCTGTCCTATTTACCAGCAGATATTGTGCTTTATTCATATTCACTTGTAGTCTGATTTTCTTTGCTTCATTTGCTAGTCAGGCATACAGAGCTTCTATATCATTCACATTTTCACTTATGAGAGCTATATACACAGCATATAAAAGGACTTCAACATTACATTGTTGAATTCATAGATTTCATAGACATCAGGGCGGGAAGGGACCTCGGAAGATCATCGAGTCCAGCCCCCCGCCCAAAGGGCAGGAAGTCAGCTGGGGTCATAGGATCCCAGCAAGATAAGCATCCAGTTTCATCTTGAAGGTGTTCAATGAAGGCGCTTGAACCACCTCCGGAATTGCCAGGGTAGAATTTATCTCCTTCTCCACCCTGTTTGTTTCTTCCTACCAACCTACGCAAGCACCTAAAATATCTGCCTAATGTTTTTCCTTCCCACAGAATCATTTTCATATGACATACGACAGACCAGCAGAGACACTTATGATCATGTATACTGATCTCATGCTGGCCACAGAAACTCACTGAGGAATTTCTGCATCAAATTCATAAAGTTTGATTGAGTGAGGTAAAGCATATAATGTACAAAATATATAATTAAAAAAATTAATGGGATGGAAAACCCATCATGTCTATGAGTATTCAAATGGTTAATCACTGTTCCTGTTAATCAGATATTCCTTACTCTTAGTTTGAACTGCCTGAAGCTTGTCTTCCCTTTGTTTTCCTCCTGCTTTCTGAACATCACTCTTGCTTCCTCATCTTGCTTTTATAGTTCATCTCCTACTCTTGAATTGTCCCTTCTCTCCTTTTTTGCCAAGTGATCTCCCCCTCTGCAATTAATTCTTCCATAAATCTCAATTCTTTTCAGTTCACTTCCAATAAGAACAGTTCTGCCCTTAAACACTTGTGGAGTTTAGGTGTTGATCTGACTGGTTTATGTGCCTGTATCCAGGAGTTCCTGGGGCAGGTGCTGCATGCAGCTTGCATTCTGGGCCCTACCCGTAGGGCTGGTCCAGGTCAACTGAGCCCCAGGGGCAGCACTGGAAGTCATATAGTGGGGATCTGTCCCACAGGCCATATGTTTGACATCTCTGTAGTAAAATAACAATAATTAATACCTCATGCTATTTTCCTTTTCCACACGGGTAGTCATGTGTCTGTTCAGTCTGCGGTGAATATCTAAAACATTTTCCAGAATCCTTTGTTTAAGACACAGCAGCACTACAATTCAATTATTTTCTATGCAAAGAGCTTTAGGATATGTCTGTTAGTTAAAAATGCCTGTTGGACTTAAGTGAACAGAAACAGCAGATCCAGAAATCCTAACCAAGGTAGAATAATTCAAGACTAACATGTTCTTCAGAGGCTGAAGCAACCTCATTATTCTAATTCAACTATCTTAAATATGTCACTCTGACTACCTACTAAGATGGTCATTGGTAAATAAGTAAAATGTTTCCTTTGTTCATTTGCTTACTTCTATTTCTCTATTGCTATATTTCATTTATCTTCTCCCTCAGAAGAAGGCACAAGCAGCAAGAGAAGTGGGGGGAACAGCATGCAGACCAAGAGCCTGGGTACCATGTGTTAATCCCTTGGTTACCACATAAAGCCTATGGACCACCAATTGGACAGCCCTGACTTAGACCATTCAACCTTTTAAAACCAAAATCTGACCTCTGGTCTCATGACTACATGTGAATTTGTTCTTAATTTTTCATATACATGTTGTGATCTTGAAAGTAATAAGGGAAGACTATCATTAGCTGGGGACATGCTAGAGTGAACTGATAATGCAAACTCACATGTACACTTCTGCTAATGAAACTCAGTAAGGATCTGCTAACCCCTGTTTTTCATTTTATCCTGCAACCTTTTTGTGTCTGTTTAATGACCTGCTCAACCTTGAATGACTACAAAAATGATTATCTGCATTATCTTTTGGATTGAATAGCTGACATATCTGGAAGGGAGCTTGCTCGCTAGTGTATTGAGATGATTTGGTTAAAAATGTAGCTCAGATTGAAAAATAATGTGAGGCGTTTGTCAAAATTACAGTATGCCCTTAAGGAAACTCCCCTGACAATATCCAAAGGTTACATATAAACAAAACATTATACATATTTTGCAGACGACATGCATCTTTGGGTAAATCTATGTCATTTGGGGCCTTTGTGCATGTTGCACTAACTGCAAATAGTTTCACAACACTAAACAAACAGCTCTACTGGCTAATGTCAAATAGCACTCCAAAGCAATGAAACCTTAGAAAGAAAAAGAATAAGAAAAAATTACAGAAGAACAGTCCAAAATAAATAAAACATAAGATCCTAGATAAAGATAAACTATGCCCTCTTAATTTTCTTCTCCTAATTTAGATTCATAAACAAAAATGGCCCCCTGGCCCCCTCCCTTCCTTGTAATTCATACAATATTTATGCCCCCATTGTAATTAATATAATATTAAGTATGACGTTTTCTCCCTAAAGTATATACATTAATTGTTCAGGGCAAATAAAGGTCTTATTCAGATGACTGATAGCCTGATTTTATTTTTAAAAAGATGGGATTTGGTTCAGGTTCTTGTTTACCTACCTGTGGCTTATTTTGAAAAATCAGAAGTAACACAGCTGGCCTAACAATTAAATATATTTAAATTTACCCAAACCTAAGATGACCCTGAATTTAAGATGCCCCTTGTAATAAGATTCTATACACATAAAATGTATAAATTTATTATATTTTTCCATGTATAGAATCTAATTATTGGACCATTAAATTGGTCTACCCCCCCCCCAACTACTGCAAGCAGTGAGGACACAGGTGATGAGGGGGGCAGTAATGGGAGAGGTGGGGGGGCAGGCAGCAGTAAGGCAGTGAGTGGGCACACAGTAGGTCAGGTGGGGGTGCAGTAATGGGGTAGGCAGTGGGCAAGGCAGTAAGAGGACAGGCAGTCGGGGGTGGTAGAGGAGGCAATAAGGGACAGTTGTAGGAGATGCTGGGGAAGGCAGTATGGCAAAAGGTGGTGGAAGGAGCAGTGCAGGACAGGAACTAGGGGGAAGGCAGTATGGAGGTGGTAGGGGAGGCATGCAGTTTGCCCCTGCCACCTGCCTCCCCCTATTTAACCCACCTTGTACCTACCTCCTACTGCCTCAGGCCCCTGCCCCCTTCCTCCAAACCTCTTTTCTCTCCTTCACACTGCTTCTGCCCTCTGCAGCCTCAAATCCCTGACACTTACTTTCTCCATTTCCCACCTGCCTGCTCCTCCATACTCCCACTTTGTTACAGTGCCAGAAGGCTCCATACCTGCTGCAGCCTGAGGCACTGAGCATGGCTCCAGCCTGGCCCCATAGCAGCAGTGTGGAGCCAGCACTGCTGCTACACAGGTTGACTGGGACCATGCTCCATAGTCCAGGCTGCAGCAAGGACAGAGCTTGGTGGCACCTGAACAAAGGTAAGGGGAACTGAGGCAGGGAAGACGGGGGAGAGATGGGGGGGGGTGACTGGATGCAGCCAGGGACCGAGGCTGCAGGGGAGGAATGGTGGGTGGAGCAGAAGTGGCAGGGGGCTGACAGCAGCTGCAGTTCCAGCCCTGACCTAGGATTAGGGCTGGAGCTGGAGCCACAGCAGCTGCCTGCCTCCTGCCACCTCCTACTCCACTCTAAGATGAGGGGTTTTACCGATCATGTTAAATAGGGAGAAGAGTCATCTTTTAATCAAGTAGATACAGTATATTTCATCACAATATTGATGGCATGAATGGCTACTTGTGACTGGCATTAGCTAACACTCCTTGAAACCAGTGGGAGGGAGAGTTACTGGGTTTGCCGAGTATATTCCTTAAAAACTACTGCCACAGCTGAAACTCAAATAGAGAACCTTGTGATGCTATCTGGAACAAGTGAGCTAAAATCTGACTCCAGCCAGAACTTGGTACACACATATATCTATATCGGGTATCACAGATTGTAGGGCCAGACTAGATATATTTTGATCAGGAGCAAAACTTGAGGGGGCGAGTAGGGCACCCACTCTGAATGATGACTTAAAGGGGATTCCAAAATGTATATCCTCTCTCCCAGGCATCTTTGCTATGACAGGCACAGCCCAGCCATGGAAGCCAGGCAGCCCTGTGTCCAGTAATGTATAGAAGGGAGGGGGTTGAGTGCACTTTTGCCTCAGGAGGCATAGCTCCTCACCCAGCGTAGGGAGAGGGAGGGAGTGAGGCACAGCCTCTGGGAGTCTGCATTGCTGGGCTGCTGCAGCTGAGTGCTGAATACCAGGTGGAGCATATATTTTAGAAGAATCTTCAGTCATGTCAGAGAGAGAATCTAATACAACATTTGGTCAACAGTTCCATTTTAAAAATGTATGTCCTGTTCCTAGTCTGAATTTACCTGGCTTCCACTTCCAGCTGTAGGATCCTGTTTTACTTTTGACTGCCTATAGACAAGCTGGTTCGCATTCTATTTAGAATATGTCAGAGCAGACTCGATTACTCAAGTGTTCTAATGATCACAATTAACCAAGTCTGCTCCATGTTCTAATTACAACATACCAGTATCGCCTGTTCATCACGTGTATTAAGCCCCCCTACCATGTTTTAGAAGGGCCGTGGGGGCACTTTAACTAAACATCATTGAATGAGCTTTAGCTAAAGCATCCCGTGACCATTTTGAAACTTGGGGAGGGGGTGGGGGCCCTTAATGCACATGATGATGAGGCTTTTTAATTAAAGCGGCTCTCCAGGAACCAATTGAATTAAAACGCACCCCCCTCCACTCACCTCTGAGCAGGTGTATAGTCAGCTTTTGTTTGCTAAAGTGAAGTAATTAATTTTCTGTTCCCTATTTAATCATTTATGAACTCAAATCAAGTCACCCCTTAAACTTTTTGAAAAATAATTACATAGACCTCTTGGAACTTTCACTATTAGGAATATTTCCCAATCCCTTAATCATTCTTGGACCTCTTTGAACCTCCTGCAATTTATCAACATCCTTCTTGAATTACGGATCCAAAAACTAGGGATTTTTTTTCCAATATTAATCTCAGCAATGCCAAATGCAGACTTAGTATCACCTCCTAGTCATTATTTCCCTGGTCATAGATCCAAGGATCATATCAGTTCTTTTGATCCCAGCATTGCACCAGGAGGTCACATTCTGGCCCACTGGAAAAGGAAAACCTGGACATTTTTCATAAAATCTTCATATGCAATAAACAATTCAGTTTTACAGACGAAAGATCTCTGAGTAATTTTGCTTAGTATCCAATATTTTACCTGCATCAATGAACTCACAATCTTCTTGACCGTTAATCATTACTAGTCTTAACTTTATTAATTACATTTCCCAAATTTATTCTTTTTGAAGATCTATATCAGCTGTGGGCAATGATTTTACAGAGGTGGATCTGAATGACCCAGCTTGGGTCTGAGGTGGGCCATCCATTGCTGCTGCTGCAATCACTTCTCCCCACTGCCTGGCCACAGCACAGCATAGTCAAAAGCCGCCTGCTACTAAATGCTATGAAAGCCTCCTGGAGAGGAGTATGGGTGGGATTTATGATAATGGTAAGCATTGGTTTAACTCAGCTTCTGTTGAGTACTTGAGTTAGGCTAATATTGAGTGATTTTTGAATATCTAGCATTACGTTGATGACTGTACAGTTCAGTCTACATTCTTAGTGGACTTTTCCCACTGTAGTGATAACAAGGGTAGAGAGGAGGAAAATAGCCTATGCAATCTGGAAAAAGGATATAAAAAAAGTTTAATTGGTCCTATACAGGTAGGGTGTTGCATATGAAATGAGTAGTTTAGAGCTGGACGACCCTTTCAGCTCAAATTAGGTTATTTGTGACTCTTGCTCAAAAGCCCAAAGCTACAGATAACTTATATGGTATTTTTCCAGCATGTTACTTCACTTTACAGCATGACAGAAAAAATACAATAACAGAAAATAATTCAACATCATGGCTTGATTTACTAATGTTCTATATCTGCACAATGGCTGGTGTTTGTGGTAATGCTGCAATCGTTGGTAATTGCTGTAGTTCAGGATTGCACAATTAGCTTCACAGGTACTGAGATTTGTTAATTCGTTGGAATTTATAATAAGATGTTATTATTTTATGGTTACATATTTGCAGGCCTCATGTCTTTGTGACTGTAGTGTCTTGTTTAGCAATCAAAAAATCTGGTGTGTCCACTTATATAACACAAAAGGAAGATGCAGTCAAGTGATAAATTATATATTATTTTTTTATCTGCTGGTAAAAAAAATTTCTGGCAAATAACTACAGAATAAAATAGCTTGAAGGTAGGAAGAATTAACAGGATAGTGTAAACTGCAGGTTGCAAAAGATTCATTCTCATTTCCATTATATATTAACCTCTAAATGTACCAGGCTTGATTTTCCAAGGAAATTATATTTGATTTTAAAACAGCCAGGCTAATGCAGTCAGAAATTCTTACAAAACTATTTCAAGAGGTAGTGGTGAGCGGAGAATATACTTAAAGGGTAATCTCTGTACTGTACTAAATGATATGGATTAAGATTAGATATCTTCCACTAGACCTAACCAAACAGACTTGACCCTTTGAATGCCTATGACAGAGCTATGTTAATAAGATATTTTTATTTAAATAAAGCTTTGTATGTGAAGGTTGTACCTTCTTTATCTTTTGATGGATCAAAATGGGAAAGCTATGAGCACAGTGAACATAGTGTTGGCTATATTTCTACATTAAGAATACTAGTTAGTAACGTATATAGTCAAAATATAAAGGCAAATGCTGAAGCTTTCTTTAGGCAAAACAGGAGTAAGACTACAAACTTGGGCTCAAATTGTTGAATGTAAAGGATTAATGCATTAAGAAACTATTCACTGAGGTTTAAGCAATTCTGTTTCTTACGTATTTTTAAAATTCTACAAATGTATTTTTAATAATAAATAAATAAATAATGTATAGCAATATTAAACTTAAATTCTCAGTTGAGGCAACAAAATTAACTCAAGGAAGTGTAGAGAGATGTATAGTGTATTTGTTGCAAAGATAAAACACTTTCCTCAAAGAACAATTTTATAATGTATAGAAATGTATTATCACCAGAATTGTTATGTATATAATTTATTGGAAGAAATATTTATTGGAAGAAATATTGTTATGTATATAATTTATTGGAAGAAATTCTGACTTCTAAGCAACAATTATTTTCAATGGAGTTAATCAGTATCTCAAATCATTACCTCCAACTCTATGTGGACAATGCTACTCTATTTCCAACCTGGGCAGTAGTGCATTTGCACACTGCCTGGTCAGTAAGCTTGCCATATACACATGTCAAGAGAAATTCTACATAGGAGAAAGACTAATAAAAGTCCTGAATTACTGTAGGAGAAATAATAATGAAAGACCTGAACTACTTCAGGATATTCAGTGTACTTCACTACAATTTTACCACAAATGTAAACCTTACTATCTCTAGTGTCAAGTTTGTTTCATTCTGAGTGAATACACTTATTTATAGGAGCATCAGTATGATCCTTTCCTTCTTTGCATGACAACATATTTAGCAGAATTTGCAGATTTGTTGGAATCTGACACGGGTGTACCATGAATGCTTCTGCTAAGGGCTCAAACTTGCAACCTTGAAGCTGTTAACCACGCATCTTGGTGCTCACACCACCCCAGCCCCCTTACAGTACAATGAAGATGCAGAACAGATCACTCCTTCCTCCAGGCAGCTCAATGGCAGATACCACTATACATGTGGCACTTCCCCTTCCTTTCTCAGACAACTTGCAATAGCACCTCCTTAGAGTAGAAGATCCAGTAGTTCTGTTTCCACCCTTGATTTGAACTGCTAAAGCCAGTGGGGTGCCATACATACACATGTATATAGAGTACATGTATGTAAACATCTTTCCAAACTTATTATTTATTATTGATACTGTGGTATCACCTAGAACCTACATTCAACATCAGACCCCCATTGTGTGAGGGAATGTCTACATGAGACATTTACTGTGCAGTTGACTAGTTAGCTGCACAGTAAAGGTCTCGTGTCCACACATGCGTAGTTATTAGGCTGCAGTAAACTAATTTACTCTGCAGCAGGATAGTACTTGTAAATACTATCCTGATACTACAAGTGCTATCCTGCTGTGGAGTAAAAAACTCCGAAGTGCATGTGTAGACACTGCCCAGACTGGCTAGAGCACATGATGCTAAGGCGGGCAGCCCTGGGCTGGCAGGCTGATCCCTAGGGCCTCCGGCCAGCTGGGGCTGCTCTGACCCAGCTCCCTGTTCTGCACATGAATAAATTACAGAGTTGATTGCTCTGGAGCTAATTGCTCCTGGGCATACTTTCAAACAGTGAACCTAGGAGCAAAAAATTCTGGAGCAATAAGCTCCAGAGTTTACAAGTGCTATCCTGCTGTGGAGTAAAAAACTCCGAAGTGCATGTGTAGACACTGCCCAGACTGGCTAGAGCACATGATGCTAAGGCGGGCAGCCCTGGGCTGGCAGGCTGATCCCTAGGGCCTCCGGCCAGCTGGGGCTGCTCTGACCCAGCTCCCTGTTCTGCACATGAATAAATTACAGAGTTGATTGCTCTGGAGCTAATTGCTCCTGGGCATACTTTCAAACAGTGAACCTAGGAGCAAAAAATTCTGGAGCAATAAGCTCCAGAGTTTATGTGCATTAATTGCACGTGTAGATGCACCCACAGTGAAAGTCTACATGGATCCACCATGAGAGAGAGAGAGAAAGGATAGGAGATTTTAAAAAGGCACAAAAAGGGAACTGACTTGCTTAAAGTCACATTGCAGAGGCACAGTCAAAAACAGAATCCAGTTATCCGTATCCAAGATATGGATTTGTCTGTCATTCTGCTTATTTCTAAAATGTTAAAGTGTGAATTCAAACAATATAATCCCCAGTCAGAGCCAAAAATACATATTTTTTCTCTATTCTTTCTCAATTCTTAAAAAACAATCTGTTCCCTTTGATATCACATCAGAAACCTCTGTATTAAAAAGTCTCTCAGGAGTGGCATACTTTACTAATCCAAGAGTAGGTTTATACTTTAGTTTATATTTATTCCTAAATAAATCTGACTTTCCCCATTATTTTATCCTATCTTATTTTATGGGAAATGATTTTTTTTACCCTTCCAGGAGTGACTGTAATTATTCTATAAATAACTGGAACATATGGAATGCTTTACTCAAAGCAATAGAACAGAGTATCATAAAAAATAAAAACACATAGTTTAGAAGAGATGGCTTTCCCTATCGTGTTTCCTATGCTACTGAGTTGCTGTGAAATTCTAATGAAACCATACTATGTAGGGGGTATAAAACAGCTATGAAAGGATTTGCTTGCATTACAAAGGGTTTACTGTTAAGTCGCTCTTGTATACATACACAATGTAAAAAAAAACAACAACCTTTTTGTTTGTGAAGGGATGATTAGTTGGGAGAATGTGCTTTGTTAATAGGAAGAAAGTATGAGGAGATTCTAATTTGAGTTAATATCTACACATCGTTTTATGTAACTACTTCACAATGGGGGGCCCTGGCTAATTAGTTTCTGTTAGTTAAAAGGGAACGTGAAGTACATTTACTTAGGATGTAAATCAATACAGACATCAGATCATTCAGGGAACTATTAAGATGCTGTTTCTTCCCCCCTTTTCACTCATTACATCTTCAGTTTTATGATCATTGCTATACCACAAAGATAGCAGACTCATCTGTTACTTACAGCATTCTCCTTTTAATAATTGCTTGAATATGTCATATCAAAGTTGAAACACTGAAAACTTAGTGAAAAATCATCTTGCATCTGAAACTTGGTGAAAATGCTGTCCCCAGATTTTAAGCTGAATGTTACTGAGTTTTATTGAGAGTCTAGTTTCAATAAGTGAATTAAATAGACAATTTCTAAGTGCAGAAAGACCAAATCTATATTATTGGGTATTTATTGCAACAAGGTGGCAGATATATTCTCTTCCTCCTTCTTTAAATTACCCATAAGGTCTCCTTTTAATCAGTAGATTTTGTAAGCTATTTTTGAGATATATTGCCCATTTGTTCTGTTTGTACAGTGCCTAGCACTGTAGGGTAATCTCCAAGAATAAGGCTGTAGCAGAATTAGTTTTTTAATCACATTTTAAGCAGTAGTTAAGTCGCACATTCATGGAATTAATGGTGGCAAAAAGGGAAAAAAGCAGTAGTTAAGTCGCACATTCATGGAATTTTTGGTGGAAAAAAGGAAAACCCAGCCATAAAATTATAACACAAAAAATGAATGGGTTAAGACAGCACTAGGATCTACAACTAGCCCTTGTGAGGTCCCTGGAGGTGGCTAATGATCAGCTGATCATCAGCAGTTTCAGGACAACAATGGGGCTCAAACTGGCCCCAGCACAGTTCCTGCCAGTCGACAAGCAGCTGATTGTTGGCTGGCTCCAGGGACTGTGTGGGGGCCAATTTGAGCCCTGGCATGGTCCTGGAGCAAGCTGACAAACATCCCAATCAAGTTATATTTGTTTTTGCTTTGATCTTAAACTGAATATTATAGCTTTAGGCCCCTAGCACAACAGTACAGCTTCTAGTTTCTCTTTAACTGAAGAAAAATGTGTCATGTGATTTGAAATGATACATCACACTGTATGCACATTCCTTTTCAAAATCTTAGATCCAGCCATGATGGTAAAAACTTGAAACCAAAACTTAGTAGGTAGTTAGAGAAAGCAACACTGTTGGCTGGGCCTGTTTGCAACCTGAGAAAAGCCAGAGAACAGTGGCACTCTGACCATGACCCTCTTTTTACTTTCCCTGATATGTTCCCTATGCCAAAGTTCTGGGAACACGCTATGTCAAGGGTGAAGTTACATGTTACTCTTAGACCATACTACACTTGTGGAAGGTTAAGGGGCATTCAAATTAGAAGAGGCTGTGAGTATTTGTATGTTAAGGGTTAATACTGTTTTTTGCAAGCACAGCTATGACTTGCCACTAGAGGGCTGGCTAGTAGGGGTGTGGCTAAGAGCCAGGACACCTGGGTTCTATCACTGCCTAAGGGGTGGTGTTTGGGGGCTGGGAGCTGTGCATTCTGGGATGCTGAGGGACTGCAAATTCCCCATTTCACCTCTATGAAGCTGACTGAACTTCCCTTAACATGAGTTAGGTAGCCTAGCTCACAGTTACCCCTTGTCTGAGGTGGAATAGCTTTTGAGAGGCTCAGAGATCATTTAACAATAGTTAACATGCTGATGCTCATGTTTTAAGTGAGCTTAGTATGATCTAATAAAATGCATAGCTTCACCCCAATTCTCTGCCAACTAAGAACATAACCTTTCTTGGGAATTTCTCAGTCGGCAAGGTGAATCTAGTTGCTTACACTTTTGTGTCATCAGGGTGTGAACAGACATCATGTTTGGTAACTCCCAAACAACTCAGATGAACCAGTCTGAGGATCTACTCTAAGATATACAACTGAGTCAGTGCAACACATGAATTACAATTTATGAATCAGATATCATTGTGATAGGTCAGGAGTCAGGCAAAATCTGGCCTGCAGGCTGAATCTGGCCAATGAGGCAATTTCATTCGGCCTGTGGGTGCATACCAGCTAACTGTACCTTGCCCAGGCCATGCGCTTCGCTCCCACCTCTGTGGGTGGAAGGGCCTGGCTTAAGCCAGGTAGGGCTGCTGCTCCCACTGCTACATTTGCTGTTGGAGACCTGGTCAGCGTCCCTGGCACCCCCTCACTTTGGGCACCAGGTAGGGAAGCAGTGGGGGGAGCTGCATCTGGGCAGGAATGGAGAGCATGGGGCTGGGGCTGGCAGCAGCATGGAGCTCATGCCCAGGGGGATAGCAGGAGCATGGAGCTCAGGTGGGTAGGGTATGGGGGGGGGGGTGTTGGAATCCCCCACACACTCCCCACCCCCATGGCACACAGCCTGTGCCGGTGGCAGCAGCAGCAGCAGGCAGTGGGCGCTTGGGGTGCTCATGGCCTGGGAAGGTGCTGCCGCCTGCCAGTGTGTGGCTCTGGCCATGGTGGCAAGGAGTGCAGCCAGGCTGGCCTGCCTCTATTGTGTGGAACTCCCTACAGCACATGTGTAGCTCCCAGCACTCATGTACCACCAAAGGAAACTGCATAATGGAGCTGGCTGCCTTTGCTGTTCCCTGCTGTGCAGGTCCTGGGACTCTGATGGAAGTGGAGGGGAGCCCTACGCCTTGCTTCCTGGCAGTCCCAGGACCTGCACGGCAGGGAGTAGAGAAGGCAACCAGCTGTACTGTGCAAGTGCACAAATGCTGGGAGCTGCATGTGCACTGTGTGGAGCCCTGCACAATAGAGGTGGACCGGCCCGGATGTGCTCCTTGCCACCCTGTGCAATACTGGCCAGAGCCACGTGCCACTGGGTGGCAGTGCCTGCATGGGCCACGAGCACCCTGAATGCTGCTGCTGCCAGTGGCAGGGGTTGTGTAACATGGGGGGAGTGTGTGGGAGGTCCTCAGCCTGCCGCCACAACCCCCCAGATATACACAAACTCCAACATACTCTATTGCCCCCCCACATAGCCACAACCTCTCACAAACCCCCCAACCACCTCCCATACCCCCCACACAATATGCAACAGTAAGACTTTATTTTTGAGTTATTATGCAACAAGCGCTATATACAACACACAAACACAAATCATGACAAAAATATTTTTGTAAAAAATATGCTACAGTAGGCGTTTGACTTTTAGCATATGATTTGTTTTTTTTTCTGGTTCCAAGATGACATACATCCCCTCCCAAATGGAGTACTTCCAGGAGGCAAGGGGAGGGACTTCTGATGGCAAAGGTCAGGGGTTAGGGCTCAGGTCCCCAGATGTTGATCAGGGGACGGGGGTCCTGTCAAGGGGTGGAGCTGCCACCTTCCCTGCTCCGCACTATCTGAAAACCCCTGCTGAGGGGTTTCAGATAACCAGAATTTTTACATAACTGGCAACTCGCCTTACCCTGGGGATGCCAGATAACAGAGATTTTACTGTATGTCTCAATGCTTTCCTTCTATAGCATCCACTCCTGGCACTGCTGGAGACAGGATACCAGGCTAGATGAAACCACTGGTCTGACCTGATATGGCACTTATGTTTTTTATGTAACTCTGATGCCTATGTTTTTTTTATAGCATTTCTATAACAACAGTAATATAGCTGCTATAATTGCAGTAGCTGAAATTGGCAACTACCCACAAATAAAAGTAGCACTCATTTCTCCCATGAGTTCTGAAAGCTTTTACTGGTTAGGTTAAGGAGACATTTACTCCCTTTATGGTTTGAACTTTTTCTGGTAGTTAACAATATGGTGAAATCCTTTTAAGGATTAATTTAACGTACTGAAAATGCATTTGGGTCCCAAAGGAACAAAGGGTAAGTGTATTTATATATATATGACAAGCAACCTAACAGGTGTTTGTAGACATATCAACTGGTCTATAGGAAAGGGGTAAAATGCTTCTGATTTTATAAAGGACATCAATGTTTCCTACATTCCCTTGTATGCAGTTGAATTCAGAGATGTTGAAACTAAAAGTCCCCATACAAAGGGAATATAATATGTGGCATGAAAATGCTTCTCTCAGCATATAGAGGGATTAAATACAAGCAAAAAAAAAAAAAAAAGATGTGTTTGAAATTTCACCGGTCATTTTGAAAACAAGCAGTGTAGTATGTCTGATTTATCTTTATTAAACATGACAGTAAAAATTCCTCTGCTACCCTACCAGGCTCGTGCAAAAGCCTTAAGGCCAATGGATCATGGCAAAAACAATCTGCAAAACTGAAAAGAAAAACAACACTGATATGAAGAGAAAAAAACAGGTGAAGAAAATGAAAATGCTTCATTTGTTTGCATTTAGAACTCTGTCATCACCTCTTGCTTATTGAAACAATGGAATACTTTGCTCCTCAATCAGTGCTTATTAATGTTAATGTGAAGGCACAAATAAGCCATTAATAACCTGAATAAATATTCAGACATCTGGTACATGGAAGATAGCTAGAGATATATGAAAAGGGCACCTACTTAAAGTGAAAGAAATAGAAACATTTTGGGTCTCAACCCATTAATCAGAAAAAGTAGCATTTTGCCAATGCAGTTTTGCTTATTTTTACCTTTAACAAAAGCAACTTTTTGTCAATAAAAACAGAAACTTGCATAATGTAATAAGCCTAAATTGTCAAATGGCCCTAGCAGTTCTTTCATTGCTTTGAAAGTAACAAAATACACATGTACTAATATTTAATCAAGTTTACACTGCAATAGTTTTCACATATTCTCCAAAGCTAAAACTAGAAATTTCTGTCAGATCTAAGGGAACTATCCTTTCTTTGAAGTGGTTTCCCAGGTTCTATAATTGAGCAGCCGTTCACTACCAATACTGAATGGTGTAGGATATGCCTCATTTAAGTGGATTAAATCATCTACTTTATTTTTCACCTCCCTCAGTAGTTTGCTTTAACTGACTTGACGCTAGATCACAGACTCAGAGATAGAAGCGCTGATCCACATACAAAATAAAAAGAACCTGCTAATGGACTGCGTGATTAAGATCGTGAAGCCCGATAGCTTTCTAGCAAATGCCTCCACATTCTGGAGTTACATATCTAATTACTCATTTGCCACTAAAGTGTAGAGTCTGGTCTAACAGCTGGTAAGATTAGCGGGGAGTCTTTCTATTGACATCAATGGATACTGGATTGTGTCCTTTGATACTTAAATTATTATCAGGACAAAAATGCCACATTCTGAATTCAAAGTTGCCTGAAAAAAC
The DNA here is from genome assembly GCF_000455745.1 of Alligator sinensis. NCBI lineage: Eukaryota > Metazoa > Chordata > Crocodylia > Alligatoridae > Alligator > Alligator sinensis. Next base: position 1,284,150 of record NW_005842027.1, on the reverse strand, counting down.
TGCTCAACCTAAATTAAATACTGTATGGAGTAAGATACATTATTTCCCTATCATACTAACATCACCAAGCATGCAAAAACCCCCAGTAAGAAGACCAGAAATCACAGAAAACATTAAAACTATGAGTGCAATGTAATTATATAATAGCTGTCTTCCTGTTACTGCTAGTACAAAGAATGTAATATTCTTCCTAAAGTGTTACTCATACTATTCTTACATTTAACATTCAACAAAGCACTTAAGCATGTTCTTACCTTTAAGTTTGTAGTCCTGCTAAAACCTTTAAAACTAATACATTTTACTCATTTGTGGCCTAAAGACTAGAATCAAAACCTACCGAAGTCAGTGAAGCCAATATTTTAAAAAATGACTGCTGACTTTGGACATCTGGTTTTTAGGGAGCCCAGTCTGAGAGATCTCTGAGTGGTTTACATTTTAAAATTTGAGCATGTGGAATATCTGAAAATTAGTCCCTATTTGTCTCGGGATGAGCATCCAAAATTGAAGCATTCAAAATCAATCTTGAAGAAAAAAAAAATCTTCCCATTATCGCTGCTGAATTTTGAACCTAGGCATAACTGATCCTATCTAAACTATTTAAGAAATATATTCTGCTTATGTACTTAGAATACTCTCTCATGTCTAACCACTGTATCACTCAACAGCTAAGTAATAAGGATTTTTGTTGAATAAACAACCCTGAGGCATTGAAACCTTTTTTTTTTTTTTTTTAATTTAGGCTTATCTGAGCTTTTTTATATGCATTTTCTGAGATGAAGGAAAACCAGCTAAAATGCTTTATGAGGTGATGTTCGTTGAAAGGATAAAATCCCCATAAACTTTTAGCCCATGGCAATAACCCAAGTACCTGGAGGCCCTACTAACCAGTTTGAATATAAAAAGAAAAAAATCAAAGAATATGAATTGGATATAACGTAAGTAAACATAAAGAAACAATTTCATTTTAAACATTTGTAAATTCTTCCTACATAAAATTGACTTGGCTATGAAGCATGCAATTCTATGCACCAAAATCGAGTCAAGCATAGTTTGGATTCTTCATTTTCAGGTGACACTTTCTAATACTAGCTTAAAAATCTAGTGGCAGAAATAGTTCAGATATTTTGAGGGGTTGTTTAGGAGGACAAATGCAGTTTTGTATAAACGGAGATATTCCTTGGAGGCAGTTCTGCTGAAGCTTTTTCTTTATTGACAAAAACATTAAAGAGTAACTTTTTCATTTTGTTTCATTTTTTTCCTTCATAAACAACACCACAGTGAAAATCTTCAGTTCAAAATTGAATGGAATTTTTCATTCAGATTTAGTTTGGGTTTTTTTCTGTGAAAAATTTAAAAATCACCATTTAGTTAACTTCAACCTCAGCAAAAATGGGCCTCTTAATGGCATAGCCAGATGACTTTCAAATTAAGAAGCAAGCTGTTTGTTTACCTGGCTACTGAGGATGCCTTATACACCCTCCAATTTATATATTTGACCAAACTGGTTAGTACACCACTCCTATGGCAAATGGGGAAGAATCTTAGGTAGATAATGGAAAGATGGTGGATGTTACCTAGCATATTGTGGTAAAGTGGACTGGCGTGTCCATGGATAGTAAATGCAGTCATGACTAGCGGGACCTCTACACCTGCAGGCAATTACAGAACAGAAAATATCATTCACCATTCACAGGAACATGCACACACATGCACCCTTGCCCACACATGGAATATGGAAGGAGAACAAGGGGAGTGATCACTTAGCAAGTACCTATCCATCAGGCCGATGCAGTCCTCAATACGTGGACCTATGCACCTGCAGCAAATATAATTTGAAAAACAGGGGAAGAAAGAGAGAGAAAGTTCTGTTATTTACAGACAGAAAAAAAGGAATCCCCTCCCCACCCCCATGTGCCACACTCTTAATTATAATTCTCAGAAGAAACCAAAGTCACCATGAAATTACAGCTTGTGACACAAAGTACAGACAGAAGAGAACAATAATAGCAGCACAAATAACATTCCAAGGTTGGACCGGTCTTGTCTTGAACAATACTTAAGGCAGGTTTCACCTGCTTACGTGGGAGGCTTGACAATATAGTTGCTTTTTTTGGACATTGTTTAAAACATCAAACCACCAATTAGTGAGCAAAAGCTGTTGTTCATTTGCATTGCTTACAATCTATAGGAGCTATGTGGAAAAGTTGGTTTTATTATTATTATTATTATTCATACTGTACCTTACACATATTCAGGGTCATTGAAGAAACCTTTTTGGGCCCTGTCATCCCCTCCAATCCTGGAACTGGAGGAGATTAGATCACGGTGGAAATGGACAGGGTATGAGAGGGACTACCACTTCTTGTTTTGTAGCTTCATCTTTCCTAAATGCCCAAGCCAATGAAAAAGAAAGCTTGCCAAAGGTGGCAAGAACTATGGAATGACTTTCCATTAAATCATCACACACCAAATCCACTGGTCTCTATCAGCAACTATTTATGAGATTGTGGTACTTCCTTCTTTAGCCCCAGAGGATCCAGTCCAAGTAGAGCAGCCAGAAAGGGAAGACTGGCTTTATTAGAATCATGCTTTGAAGAATGTCAGAGAAGCTTGGTTGGATAAGGAGGGGTGAACCAGTTATGGCAAGTCAGTTATAGTTTAAAATGGTGACCAAGATTTTCAGCAGGAGGTGAACGAGTCTAAGATCACAAACAACCAGATCTTTGTAAGTGCTGAACACCCAGCAGCTCTTAATGAAACTACTGGGAGCTTTGGAGTTCTTAGCACTTATGAAAATCAGTTTATTTAGGCCCTTAACATAAACACTGAAATGTTTTAAGAACCCTGGCCAGTATGCCCATTGACTATAGTTCAGGTCACTGTATTTTTTCCAGTATCAGCTTTCATTGATGCACTTTAATTTAGGCTGGGACTTTTAAAGAGCCAAGAGGAAATGCATGTCTAATATTTCTCTTTAACCCAAATGTTTCAGTGCATTTTTGATAAAAGCAGATTCCATACAGATTTGAAAGACTTTAAATATGCCCTCATGATAGCGTGACTCCATTTCACCATCATTTACCTTTCATTAACTTGTGTTGCAGTTAAAATAACAATACTAATGATCCACTGATGTCTAAGTTTAATGAATTGTCTTTGGCAAGAGCAGCATAAGATCATATCCTGGCTCTTGTTTGTTTACTTATATTCTTATATTTGCATAAAATGCCAGGACAGACTAACAGAAATAGATCGTAAAAGCTGCTTCAAAAAATGAACTCAGGCAGCATTATATACAAGGATAGAACAGATATATTCTGTGCTTCAGCGACAAGACATTGTATAGTAGGTGGCGTGGATTTAAATACAGTTCATGGAATATAACATAGAAAAATCTTGACATGCACTTTTGAAATTTTAGCTCCCTTTGACTTTAAGGGTTTGTATTCTGATTTAGTGTCAGCCATATCTGTAACTTTTCTTCCTTACATGGCACTCTCAGCAGTTCCTAGAAAGCCAGTTCAGTAATAAATGGGGCTAAAAAGTTGTTCAAAGCTTCTGTTCTCTAGCATGTAAAAAGAAGCTGAGTTCAGTCTTGCAATGAATAAATAAATTAATAATAATAATAATAATAATAATAATAATAATAATAATAATAGAAAGCCGTTTTGAAATTAGAGGCCTGAGAACCGTTACTAGTTCACATAGCTGGCAGGTTAACATAATGAAGAGCCAATTTGCTTGGGGTTATTTTACCTCTCTGTTACATTTATTGTCTTTGGCTTCTGATGAATAGGACTTGAACCCAGGAAAACCCTTTTATTGGCCTTTTGGACCTTACCTGTGCCTAGAAAGAAATTGCCTTTTAGTTGTACAATATCCTTGTCTGTGGATTTCCCAGTTCCACATAAAACTCTATGTATGGACCTATTTTGTCATGCTTACTATTGCTGAATAGTACCTTTTACCTCAAGTCTACTTGAATAAAAAAGTCAATATATCTCAGAAATAAGGTACAACACACTGTGAGAAAGGACAGCAAATTTTGGCCCTCAGTAACTTTATTCAGAACATTCTGATTTTCAGTATGAAATTCCATTCATTTCTATTCTAGAAAGACTGCCTTGGTTTCAGATTTTTCCAAAAAGGTTTTAGCAAATACAGGACACATAAGAGAACAAGCATAATAATGGCAAAAAAAAATAAAAGCATAGGGTACTCCACTCACACCCAGAATCATCATCTCTGAGGCATTTGGGATCTGGATGCTATTTCTCTTTGCAGCCTCTCCCTGTAAATAAATTTGTTAATCGATAAATATATTTGTTTGTTAATGAGGTAACTGTAGATAAAGAAATGTTTAAAGAAATAGTGTATTTGGAAGCCAACACAGGGTTTAAGGTTTCTGAAAGAAATGAATAGGTTAATACAATATGAAAATAGAAACAACCGTCCCTTCCTAAAGCTATCTTTTTTCTAAACTCTCTTAGGAACAAAGAAATACGGCTGAGAGGCAAGTCTTTTACCACTCCCAATATATAGAATGTCATTTTCTTGTCAAACGTCATGCAATGAACTCTTTGTCATCCCCATATGTCATAACACCAACAGGAAAAAAAATCAAACAGAAAAAAACTGATTATACAATTACATAAATCAATCCATTCAAAGAGAGGAATTTCCCATAGAGGGTGATAATATGGTCATCAAAGTCTGGATACGTCTGTGAAGAAAGGTCCTGATCCTACATCATATCTTCACAAGCAGTGTGATGCTTACACCAAATTGCTGTGACATCAATAAGGGCATGCATGGACATAATGGGCTCAGCCATTTATTTCTGACTGCTGAGTTAAGGCGTCAAGTTTACCTGAACCAAGGAAAATATATTTAAAGATGAGGAAGTTAGATTAAGAAGTGGAAAGGATCTATACACACAAGGGTTTGGAGTCCCCTCTTCCTCAGAGAGAAAAGATCTATAACAACTAGCAGTAGCCAGAGCAGGTAAAAGTAGCAAGAAGTGGCTGGACAAATGGGAACAAGGGAGTAGCCACTCTCACAGTCAAAATCACTGCTCAAGGCACTCTCCTGAAAGCTTGCAAAGTTGGCAAAGGAAATGCTTTTGCCTTCCTGAGTTTGGACCATGTGAGGGTACAGCACTCCTTGTAAAATATGTAGCAAAATAAGAAAATTAGGTTCAATTAAAAATGCACAAGATTTTCCTCTTGCAAAGCTCAGAAATAGAGAAAGCTACATGTGCTGTAGGACTAAAAAGTTAAACTAAAGCATAAGTCAACTGCAGACACTGTGCTATGCTGTGCCAATAACTGCAAACAGCAGAGGACCCCTGGGAGCCTAGAGTACAGGGATGCTCTCAATTAGATTGAAAACACTCAATGCTTGTGGAGGGCTTAGACCTATAGAGCCCTGAGCTATTGGTGGGGCTACTCAGCCCAACTCCATTAAAATAATTTATCATAATAAAACAACAACTGTTATTTATTACAAAGCGGTTTGGTTTTGTAATTTGCTCCGCTCCCTTATTTGACAGCACATGAGCTTATTGCCTCTGAGGTCATACTGTTCATTTTGACTTGGGAAATGTTTCATACTCAAAGTTCTGGAGTGAAAGGACTGCAACCCCTTTGCCAGCTGAATGTGTTCCAGTAGAGAACCATGTTTTTTTTACTCTCAGTTAAGAGGGATAGGCCTGGGCAGATGCTTAGGAAATTTCCTTTACATGTTTAGCAGTGCAAATGACTTTCTTTGGCAAGTAGAGATGTCCAGTGAGATTTTCTGTCCCCCTCTCCTGATGAGGACGCTGATCATCACAACCTTTCTACATCTTTTAGTTTTATTTCTGTGGAAACATTCCACTTGGGATAGTTGACTAGGAAGATGTGCCAAGAGCCTTCAGAGCTCTCATGAACTAAACAAGATCCCTGTCTCATGTGCTTCAGAATGGCTCCAAATTGGCTTCAGTTAACAGATGTATTTTATGGGGCTGCTATGCCAATAGCACTGGAAGCATCAAAATACATCTAGTAAGTCACTCCTAGATAGTTCTCTTGCTCAGTGTAAGAAGATTAAACAGGCTGGATAATGTTATGACCATTAATAGTATTTGTAATTATACCTGCTAAGATGGGGTAATCACATCTCACGCTTCAGTGGGTAAACTGACCACTGGCAGTTGCCATGGAGGCATTTGTCGGGTTCTTTATGGGCAAGAGGTGAGAGGGGATGTTTGCCTTCCTCTGCCGCATCAGAGATTGGTTACTGCTAGAAACAATAAACAAGATTTGATGGTCTGTTTCGGCAAATATCCTGATCCTAAAAGAGCAGTGCTACAGGAGTGATAACATGCTGCATGTAATTTGGTACTCTGCAGCAGCTCAACACTTTTTGACAGATATTTTTGCTGTACTGCTGGGGTGTCAGTTTTGTTCCAGCAATTGATCTAGGAAACCAAATAAAAGACATACTAGACAGAGTATGATGTAATTTCTTTAAATCAATTCAGTAGTGGGCCAAATATCCAGACAGCAATCCCATCACTACTTTATTCCTTCCTATTTTCCCTTACCACCACCCCAGCTCCCTCCTTTTTCAGGGGTCATGCTGAGTGTGGGAATTTAAACACTCATTTCTAAGAGGAAGGCTGTAAACCTGGAAAATTCTGGATTGAATGGAGAGGGTGAAGGGTGGAGGCAGGCAGGGAGAAGAAAACTAAATGATTCCTTTTCTCTGTCCAGGCTCATTCAGTGTGAGCCTGATAATGATGGCAAGACAATGGACGATGCATAAAAACAGACATCTGGGGCATTCACTATGACCATCACAGTTTAACATAATTACAGAGTGATAGAAGAACATTTTAGATGGCATAAAATGTATGTAGAAATATTAGAATGGGATATTTGAGATCATCCAGATTTTTAAAAGGGCTGATACGAGATGTTTTCCACTAACCAGACTTATAGATTCATAGATTCATAGATGTTAGGGTCAGAAGGGACCTCAATAGATCATTGAGTCCGACCCCCTGCATAGGCAGGAAAGAGTGCAGGGTCTAAATGACCCAAGCTAGATACTCATCTAACCTCCTCTTGAAGACCCCCAGGGTAGGGGAGAGCACCACCTCCCTTGGGAGCCCGTTCCAGACCCTGGCCACTCGAACTGTGAAGAAGTTCTTCCTAATGTCCAATCTAAATCTGCTCTCTGCTAGCTTGTGGCCATTATTTCTTGTAACCCCC
>NW_005842027.1:1267903-1275052 GCF_000455745.1 Alligator sinensis | reverse complement strand
CCCCCTTTGCCAATACCAGATCCAGTATGGCATTCCCCCTAGTGGGACCGTGTACCTCCTGTGTCAGGTGGAGGTCCTGTACACAGGTTAGAAACCTGCGTGAGCAGTGGGACTTTGCTGTCTGTGACTCCCAGCAGATGTCCGGGTAGTTTAGGTCCCCCATGACTACCGCCTCTTTAGCTTTTATGGTCTCCATGAGCTGCCTCAGGAGCCCCGCATCTATTTCTTCCCCTTGATGTGGGGGTCTGTAGCAGACCCCTACCACCAAATCCCTTTCTCCTTTCCCCTTTGACTTTGACTTTTTTAGTCAAAGTCTAGCGGTTTCTAACTGTTAATTTCAGGGTATTTTACAGGGGCATTTTAGCAGTGTAGGAATAGCATTTAACTAGTCAAAGATGTATCACTTTCTTTAAAAGCCAACTGTACTTCTGTGGGCATTAGTGAGAAGGTATAGAGGAGAGGCCATTAGTGCTTTCCCTCCTGCTGCCTGTCATTTGTCACAGGACTGGCAAATTCTGGCAATGTGAGATGTTCATTTCTCTAACAGGCAGTAACACAAAAAGGCAGCTGGATAAGGGGAAACCTAACATTAACATTAAAATGACAACATTAAAAAGTCACCAAATATGTGGTGACTCAAGGACTCCCTTCAGCTAGGAGCAGTCAAGTACATATTAAAACCCAAGTTCCTGTTGCCTAAGGCCCTGTTACATCTCACTGCTACCCACCTGCCCCTTTATATTTGTTTGACAGGTCTAGGAACATCTGTCAGCCATCCATCACCAGATGTGACGAGGAGTAAAATCTCCATTTTCCCTTTTCTTGGCTATGCTCTGGCCATGAGAGGGAACATTTGGGCAGGACATGAGGAAGCAGAAAGTACAAACACTCATTGCTACTGTCTGCTAGCTGGTCCAGGTGGGAGTGAGATGCTTCACAAAAAAGGAGCATTAATGTACCAATTATCTTACTCATCCCTCCAAAGTGATGGGGCACTGGATAGGGAGGGGGTAGGGAAAAGATGACTCTTTTGTCTGTTCATGGGCCAATGAAGCTCAGTACTTAGGGTAGACTGTAAAGGTAGACTCTACCCCTAGTTGGGCTTGTGGAATTTTACAGAAGGACATTTCCATTCTCCATTCAAACCAGCATTAGAAACCCTACTTCTAAGGTAAGTTTTCTCTTTGTACTGTTTCCTGTTCTAGTCTTCTACAGTATGAACACTTTTTTTATTACATAACTCTGATTTTAAAAGGGAGGAGAGAAAGACAAATCCACAACAGATCCTGCCTGTGTCTCTGCTATCTCACTTTCGTTTCCCTAATGGCTCTATTGTAATTAGATTTGCAAAAACAGCAAAAGGTCTCATTTTGAATGGCAACAGCTGTTGACATCAACATTATATTGAATAATTTACTGGTTTAATTTTAGCTGCTAAACAAGAAAAGCCTCTTGTGGATGATTATTTCACTGGATGAAGTTTTCTTGCTCTTCCTCTGCCTTGGACATAACCTATTGTCACATCATAAAGAACATTTTTAACTCAAGTGGCCCATGCAGACTGATAACTGTTTATTTCACTAAAGTTGCTGAGCTGCAGTTTTTTTTAATGACTATTCCCACCTTTGAAGCCTTCATTTCAGTTGGTGAGAATTCAGCGCTTTCAAAACATGTTGAATACAGGGGACTATCCAAGAAACCTCCTGAGGAAATGCCTTGAGTTCTGTCCTGTGTCCCATTAATGCCAGATGTATTTGAATAGCATTTTACTAAAGCCCTCTCACACCAAGTTCTTCCCCACTGCCTCTGCCCCACAATACCTCATATACTACCTGGTCCTTCAATTGGTTTAGAAACCTCATTGAGATATGGGCAATTATTTGTCAGACATGCTGGCTTATATTTTCAAAAGACAACAGTGGTTTGGGATGGCTAACCTTTCTAAATACCTTGAAGTGGCCTCATTCAGAAAGAACTGAGTGCTTGGAAAGATCCAATAACACTGGATCTTGAGAGATTTATGTTCTGTTCCTGGCCCTGACAGAAACTTTGCAATAATACAAGGTGAGTCACTTAATCTCCTTTTGCCTCAGTTCTTGTTTGCAAAATGGAGATAGTAATGCTTCCTTGCCTCTCAGGAATGCTGCAAGAATGAATCCATGAGTGCCAGGGGGTGGCGAAGACCACCAGGTGAAAAAGTCTCTAAACAAATATCAAACAACACCTGCTTGTATTCCTGTTTCCATGCAAGCACTATTAGAAATGCTTTCCACACCAGCGGAAGTTATTAGGATGGCCAAGGAGCCCTTAGGTAAGAACCATTTCAAATAGATTGTGAAGTTTGGTGTTGAGCCTGGTCCTCTGATAAGCTGCTGTTAACAACTTGGTCTTGGCTGTAGGGAGAGATCTAAAATCAAGGGGTTACAATATTGCTCTGTATACACGCTGTTTCAAGAATGAACTCTTTTTTGAACCAAACACAACATTATTTAACGTAAATATTAAATCGGAATGCTTGCTATACTGTATGTGGAACTGAAGCTTACCCTTGGGTACAGTTCGGATGACAAGGATGGCATTCACGGTCCTCGTCAGCATATTTGAAAATGAAGCTGTTTGCTCCCTGCAAACCATCAGGGCACTTTTCTACACAGTTTGGCCCATCCTTAAAATGGAAACACTTGGTGCAATGGTCTGGCCCCTGGAAAGCATGAAAAAAATGCAGTGCATTGAACATACTCTACCTTTTAATTACTGTACAAGGACTGCTGGCTGTATGCTGGGCACTATATGCTCAAAGATAGAGGAGTACATTTTCAGCATAGAGAATACAGAACTAGCTGGGTGATCCCAGTTATCATTAATGAAAGTCACATAGCTAAATCTCCATGCTCTGTACTGAAAATATACACAGGAGAGATTACCATTAGAGTGCTGTTTTTGTAGTAGTACCTGTGATTTGATTTGGATACTTTTGATGGATGAACCTCATTGGGCTTCATGCCCACTTTCATTTGTCCTGGAATTTTCCTGTTCCACTGCTCAATATTAAACATAGCTGCAAAGTGGTTATAATGGCTCCTCAGTGAGATCAACTTCTTTGTATCTCAGAATTATTTCTGCGCAGAATTTTGCCTGTGGTTTCTAGTCACAGCAATACCAAAGAGCTGTTGAGTTTCTTCAGATTATTACCCCATAGAGACTTGAAGTTTGACACTGAAGTCAAGACTCTCATAAAGTTTAAAAGCAGCCAGGCCCAGAGTGAGTTGGACACAACTGTGCACAATACTGTCAGCTGTCTCCAGTGGATAATGCTATATGATGCAGAGACAATGCTTTTGAAACAGTTAGCTGAAAATTTAAATATCCAACTATGTTAGAAAACATGGGGCTTCAGTGCTCTGAGTGAATGAATTGCATGAAGTTGTAATTCTCAGCTGGGGTTCTGCAGCACCCTGGAATGCTGTGAGATCATCTGAAGGGTGCTGTGGTGTGCAAGGAGGTAGGCACAGGCTTGTCCTTGCCTGCCCTTCCTACCTCAGCCCCTGCACACAGAGGTAAGCACTGAAATCTCAATTCATAAAGGTTATGGATGTGTGCCTCAAGTCTAAAAAGGTTTAGAACCACTGGCATAAAGTATAACAAAAAACTAATACTAGTAGTGATAGAAATCATTCATGCAGAACATTTTAAAATCGGTAGCTAAATTACGTGAAAGATTTTAAGGCAAATCCTCCTACCATATTTATAGCCACAAAAGTCCAAAATAAATTCTGTTCTTAAACTAGGTGAGGGATTATATCTACTCATTATGGGGGTTCCCACCTTTTATTTGGGTTATGCACAGAAAAAAAAATATTGGAATCATTTCACTTTGCTCACTATTCAAAAGCAACTAGTGAGGCTCATCCATTATTATAATGGGGTCCGCAGCACTTCATACTGTTTTTAAGATGGACACTAGGAATTTCATATCTAGCTCAGTCATTTGGATACAGAAAACACAACGGCTTGAGCTAGAATGATTATGATATGATGGGAGGTATGGAGGGGAACAAGACTTGACTGACTATAAATGGGGGGGGACGGGGATCTAGCAGTGAAAAAAATGATATTTAAATGACAGCTGAGTAGTTTCTCTGTTTCAAAAATTAATGTGCAAAGTACAAAATTGTATGAGTGAAAGAAATTATATAGGCTTCTAGCACTGAGATTACACAACATCTCTAAGAATGGAGAGATTAGCATATTTTTATTTCTTAAGCATTTGAGAATCTGATTCAAGATACGTTTCACTCTGGACATGTTTGCCAAACAGAATTTTGCCAATGTATGCAGAAAAAAGTGTTCAACCTGTTGTCTATAGAAATCAATAAATGAGCATTAAGATTGCAGTGGGTGCAGAAAGAGAGAATAACAATATCAAAGTTTGCTTTTTCTATTATTTCATTTTTTTTATTTCCAACTTTCTATTGGCCTGCAAAATTTCTTTTGCTTGTCACCATTTACTAGCAATGCATTTAAAATGGTTGAAAGCGATGATCCTTAAAGTCCTCTTGAACAAAAACAGCTATTTATAAATAACTACTTAAGCTGGCATGCACTTAATAACTAAGCTACAGAGATACAAGGCATTTATGTTGTGCTTACTGGTCCATAGCACGTGATCATGTTGTCTTCCATCTTCTCACACTGGGGATCACATTCCATGCAGACAGAACCATTCGCAAACTCTCGAAATTCACTAGGGAAACATGTCATTTAGGTTAGTGCTGGGGTAAAAATCAGACTGAAATTGATTTAAACATAAATGCTGCCAGTCCTTCAGCTGGTGTAAATCAATGTGGTTTCATTAACTTCAATGGAGCTATGCCAATTTACACCAGCTGTAGACTGGGCCCATTAAATGTACCATTCTTTGCTGTATGCCCTAGTGACAAGTCAAGCAGTATACTTCTCCATGCAAAAAAGTATCAACGTGTTTTTTTCTTTCTATTCAGAAGTAAGGATACCATCAGAGAGAGACATCAACTGCAGCTACCTGAGTTTTCCTCTTTGTCTATGGGATCACTTCTCCCCACCCATGACCCCTTAAATTAAGAATTGCATTTGCTGCACACAAAACTTCTCATCACACAAGAGAGTGTTTCAGATGTATTGATCTCTGTGGTGCCATTTCTGCTACTTTTAATTAAGTTTGTGTTCAGCAGTCCCATTACATCCCATACTCACCAAAAGATCGATGACTTTCCATCAAATTTTATTTTTTAAACAACTTTTATTTTATTAAACAAAAACCCTTCATATCACAAATTTCCTAAGATTCATTTTATTTGCATATTGCACACATCTGCAAAAGTACCACTTCCAGCTTCTAATGTTTGTGAATTTTTAATTTTTTTGTCATTTGTTTTTTAAATGAATGTCTGGCAAGTCATCATACAGCCTATTGCCTCCAGATATCCAATGTGTGCCACTGCATAAAGAAGTTAAAAACAATACATTTGTGGAGCTTGTTGATACCAGTGGAGCCATGTCATGTTCTACCTGCTGAGGTGAGGACCTTTATATTTGTTTTATTGACCAAATACAATGTACCACTGACACTCCTATTGGAGATTTTCACTGAAAAGTAGTCTCAGGCTCCTTTAACTCTGGTGCCAAAATTCTTCATGGTAAGCAATACACCCCTGAGAGAGGACACAAAGAGACTCTAGCAAGCTGATGCCACTGGAACTGAATTACAAGACAAATATACAGGACCTTCACTATACAATTCCAGTCTCCACCAAATCCCCCAAGAGTTGCATACCTCTTGAATTATTGGGAGAGAAGACTGAATCCCTGCCCTCTGTGCAAGAGGGTGTTTAGATTATGACAACCCCTATATTGCAATGTGATCAAAATACAATGATTAACTAACAATGCTGCTGAGTTATGGTTGATGTGGGAACCAGAGGCCAAATTCTGCAGCATAAGTTGATACAAATATACCCTAGTGTACATGAGAATGCAACTTGGGCTTCTACTTCAATAATTTGCATGCACATAACATTGACAGATGTTCTTGTATTTTCCTTGCTTTGAGAAACATTTATGGTAGGTTAAGGTTTGTATTTATGGGGTGCCCATTTATATTAGTCACATGAGCTAGTGTGAAAGGAAGCAGAGAGGAAGAAGAGGAAAAAGACAGTCATGTATTATTTTTATTTTTAATTAGTTCTCAGGTGCACAAGATAATTAAAACTAGTTATGATTTGTTAATCATTATTAAGAAAAGTCAAGCATCTTTTTGAATCTGTATGTAAAATGAAATTCTACCCTCCAGCCCTCTTTTTTTATTTCTGATGATCCAACATGGGACTTTCCAGTGTATTTTTCTGTCAAATGACAGATTCAACGAGTCCGTTACTTGTGGTCAGTGGGACACCACTCTCCCACCACAGATTATACAAAAGCTTAAGTACAAAAGCACTCCAGGAATTAGGTATGACGGGCAAGAGGAAAGAAATCAACCTTCAAAATGTAATGAGATGCCACGGTGGGGGCATGTGGTGTGTGGCTGCACAATGCATTGCCAACAAGCTTAACTTATAAAATGTCTGCTGGTAATGCTATAAAAATACATGGCTTGGGGACCACAAAGGGTGTCATTGCAATTGAAGGACAGTTGTTAGGTATTACCAAAGAGGAGTATACCTCCTCTGCTCGCACTTGTAGGGAGGCACTTAGATGGGCCAAAGCTACCATGGAGCTGAGGATGGCATCCCAAGTAAAGGATAACAAAAAAATGTTTTTTAGATACATAGGGGGTAAAAGGAAGGCCCAGGGAGGAATAGGACCCCTACTAAATGGGCAGAAGCAATTGGTGATGGACAGGGGGGACAAGGCTGAACTCCTTAACGAGTTCTTTGCCTCAGTGTTCCTAAGTGAGGGGCACGACAAGGCTCTCACTGGGATTGTAGAGAGGCAGCAGCAAGGCACCAGACTGCCATGCATAGACCCTGAGATGGTGCAGAGTCACTTGGAGGAACTGTATGCCTTTAAGTCGCAGGCCCGAATGAGCTCCATTCGAGGGTACTGAAGGCACTGTGTGACGTCACTGCACAGCCACTGGCGGGGATATTTGAAAACTCGTGGTGGACAGGC
>NW_005842027.1:1266816-1267303 GCF_000455745.1 Alligator sinensis | reverse complement strand
TGGACAGGTTGGACAAATGGGCAGAAAACAACAGAATGCAATTCAACAAGGAGAAATGCAAAGTGCTACACCTAGGGAGGAAAAATGTCCAGCATACCTACTGCCTAGGAAATGACCTGCTTGGTGGAACGGAAGCGGAAAGGGATCTTGCATTCCTAGCGGACTCCAAGATGAACATGAGTCGGTAGTGTGACGAAGCCATCAGAAAAGCTAATGGCACTTTATCGTGCATCAGCTGATGCATGACAAACAGATCCAAGGAGGTGATACTTCCCCTCTATCGGGCGCTGGTCAGACCACAGTTGGAGTACTGCGTGCAGTTTTGGGCGCCGCACTTCAAGAAGGATGCGGATAACCTGGAGAGGGTCCAGAGAAGGGCCACTCGTATGGTTAAGGGCTTGCAGGCCAAGCCCTATGAGGAGAGACTGGGGCACCTGGACCTCTTCAGCCTCCGCAAGAGAAGGTTGAGAGGCGACTTTGTGGCTGC
>NW_005842027.1:1252719-1266657 GCF_000455745.1 Alligator sinensis | reverse complement strand
GGGCTCCCAAGGGAGGTGGTGCTCTCCCCTACCCTGGGGTCTTGAAGAGGAGGTTAGATAGGCATCTGGCTGGGGTCATCTAACCCCAGCGCTCTTTCCTGCCTATGCAGGGGGTCGGACTTGATGATCTATTGAGGTCTCTTCCAACCCTAGCATCTATAAATCTATGAATCTATGAACTCACTTTCCGGTTCCATGAAATTCCACTCAAGGACATTATGGCTGCATTCAGGAGAAAGAAGACATGCACACCACACATGCAGGTGTTCCCTGCACTGCTAGCTTGCGGCGTGGAGGGTAAAAAAAACCTATGCCAAAAAAAAAAAGCAAGATGGCACTCATGGCAGTAGTGTGTGTTGCCCAAAACTGGAGCCTGGCCAGCCAGAGCCAGCTTGCCAGCTGCCAGCTTGCTTCCTGCCCCAGGTTGCTGCCAGATCCCTAGGTAAGCCTTCTAGAGCCAGCACAGCTGCTGGCCCCAGCTTCCCCTACCCCACTCAGGGTACCTGCTGTATGCCAGAGCCCAAGTGGCACTGGTGTTCCATGGGGACAAGCAGCAGCAGGCCAAGGTGTGCCGCTACTACTTGCACCTGGGGAAACTAATATCCATGCTCATCTGGATGTGCCCTGTGTGTGCATCCTCATGAGCAGGAACATGCGTTTCCCTGGGGAAAAATAGCAGCAGCATATTTGTGTCCCTGCTAGTTGTCCTTAGGCACACCCCTTCATGCCCGCTCTGTCATGAGGCAAATTACCCTGGGTGGGATAGAATAGGCTGCGGCCAGCACCTGGGATGCTGGGAGCCTACTGAGGCTGCAGCAGCAGTGATCTGAGCATGCAGAGCCTGGCAGGCATCTGAAGTGTGGCTCTAGCTGGCCAGGCCCCTGTTTTGGGCAGCGCATGCTGCAGCCATGTGAACCACAACATTTTTTTTGGCACTTTATTTTTCACACTGGGATCTCCTGGTATCAAAAAACCCAGTGTGCTGCTAATCAGCAGCACAGCGAACATGTCCACGTGTGTTGTGTACAGTTTGCGGCAATGCAGATGGGTCTGTGGCACTGCAAACTGCACGTGTGCACTCATGGGGACAATCCCTATATGTTTAAGTGTCATTGTCTGTATCGCAGTTATCTCATTAGAGGGAAAAATAAGGGGTGTTTGTCATTAGAGCAGGAAATAAAGGATCTTTGGTCAAAAATAATTTATTTAGAAAAGTTTTGAGCAGAGGATATGGTAAGGATTTTTTAAAGCATCTTTTTTTTATAAAATGGGTTGATAGCCAGGTACTGCTAATGAGCAATTCTGATTTCTTTCATAAATATCAGAATCTGTCTACATAATCAATTCTGCTTAGCAAAAATTTAAGTGAAAGTGATGCCTTACCCATCATAAAGGTTACAAGACTCTATACAGGTCCTTCCTCTGATGAAACGCTTGCAGGAGAGGCACTGGTCTGGTCCTGGTCCCCAACAGCCATCACTGGAGCATAATTTGTTACACACCATTCCATCTGCAGCTACAAAAATGAGAGAGAAATGAAGGTAATTGTAAATGTCATTAGTTGTTAGATTGTGAATCTTATCTTCTAAATCACTGGGATATCTTTCACCCAGGATCCAGAGAAGGATAACTTTCACCCAGCATCCAAAGAAGAGCAGTTGAGGGACAGGCAGAGGGCCTCTGTATCAAGGACTTCTTCCTCTTTGCACAGAGCAGGGAAGAATTCAATAATCTCTGAATGATGACATCTTTATAATTTGGACTGAAAACCTGCAGTCTCTAATTAATTTCCATCACAAATTCAATAATCATCACTTCTCCATCAGATTCTCTTGAATACTCCAGCACCAACATTTCCTTTTTAGACACTATGATCAATATCCAGAATGGTAAAATACAAACCACCACATACAAGAACCCCATGGACCAACATACATATCTGCACAGAACCAGCAATCACCCTAAACACACCAAGAAAGCTGTATTCTATAGCCAAGCACTCCGATACCGCGGAATTTGCATTGAGGAGAATACCCACGATCGTCACATTCCAAATTTCAAAAGAGCATTCACCCAACAAGAACACTCCTCTAGAGAGATAGATTGCACTTTTGCAAGAGCCACCTAGATACCACGTGAAGAATTGCTACAGTACAAAAAGAAAATTCCCATGGATCGCACACCATTAGTTATGACGTACCTTTCTTCCCTGGAACCTATATGGAAAATCCTCAAACAACTGTAACCCATACTAGAAGAAGACCCAGTTCTTAAAGAGATCTTTCTGGAACCACCCATCCTAAACTTCAAACAAGCACTGAACCTTGCCAACCTCGTCAGCAGAAGTAAACTTCCTTGGGCCCAAAGCACACCGAATGGATCCAGAACATGCCAGGATAAAACATGTAAAACCAGCCAACATTATCTCCACCACCCCCACAATAATGACACCCCACAACAGACCCATCACAATTCCTGGATCTTACACCTGCACCTCCAGAAATGTAATATATCTCATCCAGTGCACCAAATGCCCTGATGGAAAATATGTAGGTGAAACAAAACAACAACTGCGTACCAGAATGAACACACACTGAAAAGCTATCAAAGACAAAAATACCCAATTACCTGTGGGTGCACACTTCTCACAAGAAAACCACTGTCTCTCCAATTTCTCAGTTCTAATCCTCAAAGGGAATTTACAAAACACCTTTTGAAGACAAGTCTACAAACTTCACTTCATAAATCTACTGGATACAAAAAAGCATGGACTAAATATAGACATCGGATTTATGGCACATTATAAACCGCCTGCCATCTGATAAACCCAGATCACCTGTCTGCATTTTAGCAGCTATATTCTATCACTAGCTCAACGTTCCCCTCTTTCCCCCGCCTATATGTCTTACATCTATTGTCTCCCATTCCCTCTGATCTTCACTGCTACGCATTTGCAGTTTCACAGACCTGTATTTTGCATACTGGCTTTTCTTCCGCCATGGAGAACACATCAGCAGCAGACTCTCCCTATACGTGAAGAAGGGCGTTTCTTCCCAAAAGCTTGCAAAGAACAATTTTTCTAAATATTTATTTGGCCTAATAAAAAATATCACTTTTACCCAAAGAACCTTGTCTGCCTATAGTCTCTACCAGGCACAGAGAAGCAAAGACTGGGACTGATCTGGCAACAACTCTAATTCACTGACTGCATATGCGTGCACAGTTTCTCATAATCTGTTCCTTGGTGCAAAATCCCCCCATGGGAAGAGGGGGTGAGTTCCACAGGCCTTCATTACAGGGGAGGGTTGGATTTGTAGGAGCATTCATAGTTGAACAAATTCATCATACTTTGTAATACCATCAAGTGTAATCTTATCAGACTTATGCCAATGCTGAACTTCTCAGAAAAATCCAATTTTAATTCAGTGTGTCATTCTAGCACATGCATTTTGAAAATAGCAACATAAAAGTCAACAGAATTTAGAACAGTTTTGCACATTTCATTATTGCTTTTCATTTCTATTACAGTAGTGCCCTGGGGTCAACTGAGACCAGGGCCCCATTGTGCCAGACACTGCAGCAACACAGAATAAGGCCCCCTCTATATGTGCAGGTAAGGGTACAATTGAATTTAATGCGTGATCCACACAATCATGCATTAGATCCAATCATGGCTTCTTGCTGGTATAGGGGGGAGCCTGATCCTGAGCTCTCCCTGTGTTGACAAGAAGCAAGCTCCCATGGATGGGAGCCCCCTTTGCTGTGCGGACTCCCAGCCATGGGAGCCATTGGCAGCTGAGACCAAGGGCCCCATCAAGCACAGGATTCAGATTTTTCTGAGAAGTTCAGCATTGGCATAAGTCTGATAAGATTACACTTGATGGTATTACAAAGTATGATGAATTTGTTCTACTATGAATGCTCCTGCAAATCCCACCCTCCCCTGTAATGAAGGCCTGTGGAACTCACTCCCTCTTCCCATGGGGGGGATTTTGCACCAAGGAACAGATTATGGGAAACTGTGCAAGCATATGCAGTCAGTGAATTAAAGTTATTGCCTGAATTAGAGTTGGAGCTGGGACCAAGAGTCCTGTGCCTGACGGAGTCCTTGGTCCCAGCTGTACCACACAGGCAAGAGACTGAGAGCCCTATCAGCTGCAGGATTCCCAGCACCCACAGCTGTGGGGTGCTGCTGATGTATCCCAGCCACAGGGGGGTCATGAAGCTCCCCCACACTCCTGCAGCTGGGAAACTACATTGGCTGCAATATCCCAGCCCCAAGGTGTGCACTGTGCTCCCCAGTGCCTGGGAGACTGCAGCAGCTGTGGTCTCCTTGAAGACTGCCTGCACATGTAAATTAAAGCTAGACTGAAACCAGCTATGAAGTTATTACACATTTTCAAGCAATAACTTTATAGTTGATTGGGCCTTTCTAAGGCAGCATAGTTAATTTGCATATGTAACCAGTCTAAATGTATTGCATAATTGAAGATATACTTGTGTAATAGTTATAATGTGTAGAGAGGGCCTAAGACACAGTCCCTGACAGTAATAGATGGCAGTGGAATGGGGTGATTATAATTACCGTATTTCCCTTTCAAGATACCAAATAACAGGCTTGTTTTACTGTCAGGCTTGGCTTGGGACTGTTGTTAAGATAGATTGTAATGGATAGCACCTAACAGCACAAATGGATGTTGAGTTTTCTTAGCTGATGAGTACAATCCTCCTAAATCATTCCTCCAGTCTGCAATAGGTCACTGCCTGCTCCCTACAGTAGTCTGTTTATCCATTGCTTTTCCTTACTGTAATGCATAATGTTCCACATTTAAATTTCTCTCGGGTGTGGAAGTATTTATTCTCTTTTTGTGCCAGGCAGAATGCCTGAATGTGCCTCATTAACAACTCATTGAATATCTGTCATAGAAGCCTCGTGCACAGTACAGAACAGTGCTTCATACACTGGTTCCCTCTTTAACTACCACTTAATCACCTCTTTTTTCACTGTGGTGCAGTATTTGATGCTGGTGCTGTGCTTGTTCATGTGCCTTTTTGATCAATAGGGTGTGCCTTGCTTATGTCTTCTTTTATTTGTTACACGGTGTTTCTCGCACCTACTTTATAATGCTGTGAGGGATGAAACATGTGTCACAAGGGCAGAATGCATCCCTTTGATCTGCATTGCTTATTTCATTCTTTCTTCATCATCATCCAACTTACTGCCCACTGCATTTACTATCCAGCACCTCACCTGGAGAAAATAATGAGTAAAACCACAGTCCAGCATGGGTTGCATTACACAGATTTCTCTTGACCAGTCCAAAGACTAGACACAAAGAAGACTGTAACAA
Source organism: Alligator sinensis (assembly GCF_000455745.1). NCBI lineage: Eukaryota > Metazoa > Chordata > Crocodylia > Alligatoridae > Alligator > Alligator sinensis. Next base: position 1,261,306 of record NW_005842027.1, on the reverse strand, counting down.
GGTATCTGAATTGTTGTCAGTAGGTTAAGCAAGAACTGCAGCCCTGAGAAGCACCATCTTCTTTTGCTTTGTTCTTGAAATCAGATACGGATTCTTTTGGCTTATCAAAACCTGGCAAATCTTCATTGAATGATTTCTCTTTCAATGAAAAATGGTTTTATGCGTCTCAGTGCAGAAAGAAGGCTATGCTGTTTCACCCTTCTATTATTCAAAGCTGCATAGAGAGCCAGTCAGGGAGCTGGTATCCTCTGGCCTAAATAAGCAGTTTCAAAGGCAGGAGATTTACTTCTGCTGTTGGTTCCATATGCCTACATTATGCTGTATCTTTAGTTTTACAGGTTCCATATACTACTTCCTCCAGTACTGAACAATGAATATGCAGTTCAAGGTGCTGGAGCTATACAAATATCTAAGGACCAGGAACTGGCCTCATCAGGTCTGGGATAGTTTGGTGACAAGGTAGCTACTGCTGTCCTTTATATTCTGTTATCTGAAGAAAATGCAATTATTCTCATTCAAATAAAAGCAAGAAAAAAAAGCATTCATTCTGTTGCAGACATAAATGGCATGGTCCTTTAAATATTTCCTTCTGACCTTCAAAACATCAGTGTGAGCTTCACCCAAGCCCAAAACAGACTTTTAACTTGGCCATTCATTTTTCATTTGACTGTGTTCATTCTAAGTTTGCAAAAAAATTAATGTATCTGATTCTCTTCTCAATTACATTCTTATAATCCCACTGAAGTCAAAAGCCTATTGATGTAAAGTGAAAATGAGAAGAGATTAAGCCCTCAAGCCTCTTCAACACTGCTCTAACCTTAAATTGATAGAATTTCACATTTTTCTCTAACAGTCTTTCAGACTTAATTTTCTAATAGCAGATTTTATTATTTCAATCAGGTTGCCTTTTCTTTTAAATGAATTGAGTTATGTCAGCCCTTTGTTATAAAGTCAGAACCTCCAGGCATTGCAAATGCTACATGTATTCCAAACATTATGTTTCCTCTTTCAAAATATCTTAAGACACTTTACTGGTATTTCAAAGTGTCCAATGTCTACCTGAAGGCATGGACATGAACCAAGACAGTTCCTGGCTGCAGATGTTAGACCTTCAACTCACAACTAATATAAATACCTTGGCAAAGACACCATCAGCACTTTGTTGCTGGATTACTTTGTTTGAAAAGTTGACCCCTGGGGTTGCAGTGAGGTACAGGATGTGAGGTGCTACAAGAGTAATTCTCAACTGTTTGTGTGGTTAATGAAAATGCCTGGAAGTTGAGAACAGAGCTGGAGATATGAGGTGCAGGCTAATGGCCGCTGAATTAGCCACTGCCAGTATGTTAGACCACTGGTCTGTTAGAGAGGAAATAGCTTGAGGTTTATAGTGCCCACATGAACTAGCCAAGAGAAGAAAGGGAATAAATAGAATGGATGAAAAGGAAACAGAACAGCTGATCTAGTCATGTTCATAAATACTAAATGTATTAGCTCCCAAGTTAAGTTAGAAATATGCTTTAGGGTACCATTACAGAAAGTAGTTGTGCTCCAACAGTCACTTCTTTACGTGTGAGAAAAAGAAAAAGAAAGTGTGCAGTTAATTTAGCATTAAAATCTGCAGATTATATAGAACTAGTTTATTTAACAGTATAGGGGGAGAAAACTGGGAGTTGTTTCCACTCCCCTTTGTGTCTGATTTATTTGTATGGCATAGGCAGAACTGTAGAACGCACAGCTCAATCTAGGCAGTAATCACTAGTTATTCTCTTGGAAGCACAAAGCAGAGAAGGCAGAGCAGGTAGTCATGGGGAGAGCTAGGAGGTATCAGGGAGGCTGGGGCAGCCATGCCTGGGAGGTACATAGTAGGTACATAGTAGGCCTTTGTGGAGAATAACAGCCTGTCCACTATGGAGATCAGTTTCCTGTAAGGGCATCACAACTGCTTTAACAGAGAACAAGGTCTAAAGGATACAGTTCAGTTTATAGCAAACAGCTAAATTATTTTCCGACTGCCTCAGTTACTGATACCATACAAATTCTGTCAGGATTTATGAACTGGTTCACATTTATACTAAAGAGTCTCTAGTAACTTTATTACAGAAGTGTAAGGAGGGGGCCTTCTGTTCATGCAAATTATATACATGTCCAATTATATAGATTCCCAATTGTATAAACGTCCCTCTACACTTCAAGTAGGGTGGCCCTCATAGAGGACATTCCAGTTTTCTGATACTCTGTCCTCTACTGATACGAAACCCATTGCCTTTATGTCCTCTATTTTTCTCTTGAAGAGAAAGCACACTACTTTCTTGAAGAGAAAAATAGAGGACATAAAGGTGATGGGTTTCGTATCAACAGAGGACAGAAGACAACCAGATTGTCCTCTATGATGGCCACCCTATTCCAGAGTAAAGTAACCTCAATATAAATGGGAATCGGGTCCCAGTATCTCTCTACACCAGAAACCATTTATAAACCCAAACTGTTTCCAGGGGTTTCTGAAAGTTCAACAAGAAAAGAAAAATCTGTTAAAGAAGAGGGAGAGGGGGAGGGAAACTTCTGTTTACACTATAAACAAACTGTGAAATAATCTTTCATTAGGCGTCTCTTGTAGTATTAAATAAAAATTCCATAACAATATTACTCAGTTAATTAAACAAGCAAAGAAAAAGTCAATTAGGTCTCAAAGATTCATGAGCTTAATTGCTAAAAGCATTAGCCTCTTCCAAACAGCTTAGGGCAAAAGGGTAAGGTTGGCTAACCCACTTGGGTGAGGTTTTAATTCTTGCTGATTCACACTGCTGTATTGCTCTCACAAGTAGTTCTCTCAGTAGCTGGGAAAAACAGCTACAAGAATTTCTTGATTTGCTGTGTTGTCTTTTCGGAGTGGAAATAATGTCTTTTGATATCATATCACTAATAAAACCCTAATGTATTATTTACAAGAGTTTTTAAAAGAATATTACCGAGGTAATCCAAGGTAATCTTTGTTCCAGATGGTACAGAAGAAGCAGATTATTAGTTGCAGTGCATACAAAGTTGATTCCTTAATAATGTTGTTGGATACAGCAATGCTGGCAATATTTGTGCTAATATCACAACACACTGCCTCACAAAGAGCAGACTGTACTGTGTAAAATGTTAACAATGTTATGTAAATGTTTACTGAAAGTAAGCTAGACACCCTCAGCTGGACAGACTGAACTGAATAGGATAATGAAATACTCTTGGGAATAGGAGGAGCTTTAGACTTTGAGACTATGGAGCAAGTGAATGAAGCTTGTAGGAAGAAGAGGATAAGTAGGAAAATGCTCTGAGAACATTTGCCCCAAATTGTAAAGTATGCACTATGCTCCAACGGTTTTTACATCCACTGTAAAATGTTTATCCAAGCTCTAATTCAAGTAACTACATGTTGCCTCTCCTAAGTATGTCTTCAAGGTATGCTTGTCTCAGTTTTTATGGGTACTGCTTTCCCCCAAGTAAAACACATTAGCTGGGCTTCTTTTTTCTTTCATTTTCACAATGGGATATACTACTCATCTTCTAATTAAATGGAAATTGTGCTAGTTAACATGCTAACTGGTGATACTTACCAAATTTTAGTCACTTAGTTTTGGATAACCTAGACAGTGCTTTTGGGTTTTCAACTTTGTTAAAATAAATTGTTCAGTAAAAAGAATAATATTAATGCAAGAAGATAAATTAGACATAAAGGCTAAGTACAGACATTCAAAAAGCCTGAGGTGGAATTGATCTAAATTACGCAGTTTTATGTAAGTGGCATAGTTTAGATCAGTAGCAAACAGAACATACATTTGCCTTTTGGTTGGGGAGGCAAATCTTAGATTGGGTTGCACTATTTTTAAACCAGTCTATATATGCTGAACTTCTGTTCTGTTATGGTTATAGATGAGTTTTGTGTGACAAACTTCTGTTCTGGTATGGATATAGACCAGGCTTGTCCAATATACGGCCCACAGGCCACCATGCAGATCTCCAAGCTGTTTTCGGAGGCCCGAGGTGCTGTGATGGGAAATGAAAGTAAACACTGTACTTTCATTTCGGTGGGGGGGTGTGTGATGTTATATCACTTCCTGTGAGGTCTTTGAATATGGCTTGCCGGCCCACTGGGTGGTAAAAAGTTTATAATCCGGCCCCATATTCAAAAAGGTTGGACACCCCTGGTATAGACCTGTTTCTGATCACTTGTACTGGTAAAAGTATAATGTCTGTACCTAGCCAAAAGATCTACCCATATCTAAATCTGATAAAAACTACAAAGGTCTTTAGAGTGCCTTTGAACAATGTTCCCATAGAATACAATATCCTGTTTTACACTTTACCAACAGCAAACAGAAATAAGTGATCCCTTTAGGAAAACCATTGTAGTGGTTTGTTACATTACTGTATTGCTTAATTCTGCAAAGAACAGTAGATATGCATAGTTTTCAACTTGTGATTAGCCTAATTGGGCGTGTCCACATGAATGGGCATATGCATTTCCCTAGGGACAAATAGCACTGGCTCATAGCTGTGTCTCTGCTACTTTTCCTGGGGGAACACCCCTGCACACAAGCTCTGGTGTGTGGCAAGTTGTCCTGGGTGGAGTAAGGGAGGCTAGGGCCCAGTGGAGTAGCACTGGCCAATGCTTCCATTTCCACTCCCCCCGCCATGTCCACAGCCGATCACAGGGTGGCGGGGAGGGCCCCTTGGCAGCTGATCGCTAAGCCCAGAAATACCGGCAGTGCTGCTGGGGGACTGAGTACCCCTGGAGGTCCTGGCCGGTGCCCCGCTGGGGGCATGCCCCACTTGTCTCCCCATTGCTATGCTACTGCTGGGGCCAGCAACTGGGCTGGCCCCAGCAGTCTTATCTGAGGTTTCTGGTCTCCTCCCGGGACTCCAGCAGTGGCTAGCCAGGTGGGTGGAGCCTATTCAGCAGCTGGAATGTGGCTCTGGTCAGCCAGTCTCTGGTTTCCGGCAGCATCTCCCCACTTCTTTCTGTCATGGATTTTTTTTTGACACTGGGATCTCCTGGTGTCAAAAACCTGCACCATGCTGTATATAAGCAGCACAGCAAATGTGTGCATATGTGGTGCCTGTGGTTTGCAGTGCCACAGACAGGTCTACAGTGCCATAGATAGCATGTGCATGCTTGTCTGGTTCTGCCTGATGAGTTGAAAAGGATAAAATAATTTAAGGAAGAATGCCTTGAAAAAGTAAGTAAATATTCATTAGAGAATATTTTATACATCTAAAATATAATTATATATACTTATATATATTATAGATATATATAATATATATGACTTTTTCTTTGCTTGTTTAATTGAGTAATATTGTTATAATTATAAATATATAATGTGTATGTACACACACACACACACACACACACAGATATACTATTATACACACACGTGTGTATATGCAATTATTTATTTATTTTTTATAGGCCATCCTTCACAACAAAAGGCTCATGGCAGCTTACAATATAATATATTATTATGCATATACTGGAATATCATGACTTACTTGTTGCCACTTACTATGTTAGAACTTCCAAATGAAATTTTAATAGGAAGAATTCCATGTCAATATTCCATAAAAGAGAAAGGCAGTAAGAAGTCACAAGCTACTAAAAATATTGAATTGAAACTTGGCAGGCAAAAGGTGAATTTTTCAAACAACTTGCAAAATACATTAGTGGGGTTTTTTAATTATGGCACTTCACAGAAATATACAGGTTTTAGATATTTTTCATACTTTTATAGGTTAAATATGTTTTCACATATGCTTTCACATATACTCAAGCTACATAAAATATTTGTGTATCAAAGACATTGCTGATGTGACAGCAATTCATTTTCATGTACATTTTCAGAATAAATGCAAGTGTATTATCAGTGCAGTCGTATGGAGTATAAGCATTAAACTCAGAATGTTTCCATAGTCTACAGAGGTAACTTGAATATCAGCCATTTAAAAATATATAGCTGACCAGTAACCACTTCTGACTGGGCCTGATCCAAAGGCCTCTAAATTAAATAGAAAGACTCCTACTGATTTCAATTAGCCTCAAGTCAGGCTTTAAATAAGCATAATAATTTATTCAAGGTGTTAATCGGCTGCTAAATTGATATGATTCACAACAAGTAAAAATTTGCCTAGATTTATTTCATCTTGGTCTATAGGGTCAGGTACAGATATTACCTATAGACTGGTCTAAGTGATCAGAAATCAGTCTAAACCCCTAACTGTACAGAAGTTTGAGGTACACTTAAATCAGATCGATCTAGGCTGGACTGCTGAATTGAACTTTTTTATCAGTTCCCCTATCGATTCAAGTTAGGTCACTGTCTTCCAGCATCCCAATGTCTTTTCTGGCTCCCACTTCCCTTCCCTTGCAGGGAGGCATGCTAGCACTTGGCTGCTCCAGCAGAGTGCCCAGAGGGCCCCGCCCTTGAGCTCTGCCAGAGCCGACCCAACACAGTTCCTCTTCCCAGCCCTGTCTCCTGCCTCCAGCCATCTGTCAGCTACAGGAAGGCATCAGCAGGAAGGGCAGCATCTGTGTCCATTGCACAAGCCCCAGGACATGGGCACCCAAGTCCTTGAACTGTGCCCCTGCTTCCTGTCATGAAGCACCCCACAATGTACACACAGAGCTGACACTAAGCCCAGGAGAAACCCTGAGCTTTCACATAGCCCCACAGACCCCACCCTGGCTCCTGCACACTCAGCCAGGGACCCTCATGCTCCCATTTGTAGGCACGGTCCCATGGACCCTGACCCTGGCTCCTGCACACCATATCTCATAGGCCACAGCCAGGCACCCTGCCACCTGGACCCCAGCATGGACCCCTTCCCCCATTTGCAGGACTCAGTGTGGGCAATTTGCCTCTGGTGGGTCAGTGTGGCAGGGGGCAGAGTTTCAGGACTGGGCATGCATGGAGGCAACCCTGTGATCTCAGTGTCTTGGCCATTGTCGGCAGGTACCTGGGCCATATGCATAGGGGTTGCTGCAAGGCTTTTTTGATCTGCAGCTACAGGGTCGCAGAGTACTGGGATGGTGGGGGGAAAGGGAGAGGAGCACTGAGCAACCAAGCCAGGGAAAGCAGGGATATGCCCCTGGAAACTTCAGGAGCAGATGAGGCATGCAGGTAGAAGACACAGGAATTTTCCAGTCCAAGGCATAGGGTGTTGCCAGAATCATGGGGTGTCTGCTGGAAGTGTCAGGTTTGACCTAAAAACCACTATACAAAGCCCAAGCAAAAGTCTCTGTTATATAACTAATGCCCATCTGCAATGATAAGGAGGAGACAGTCTTAGATAAAGGAGGCTTGAAAACAAAAGCAAAATCAGAGGACTAGGGCAAAGAGCTAATTTAAATATTAAGAATCACACCCCTAGGTGGGGAGAAAGTATGCTAATGAAACATACATGTATGGAAATGAGATACATAGCTAAAACACAGGTATAGAGACATGCTCAGTAAAGAACTCCTTGCGTCACTCCCTTATAACCAATTAGCAAACAAGAATGCTTATGAAGGTCCAATACTCCTGTATAAAAGATGCTTAAAATTAAAAATCGGTGTGCTTGTTACGTGAAATTATTCCGCTTGCACCTTGTATTGCTAGCAATAAATCTTTATACTTTCACCCCTGGTATCTTTATTGGCCTTTGCATACCGGGCACGATCCCAGACTTGAGCTGGGGCTCAACAGTTTTTGGCACCCCAGATGGGACTGCCTTAGATAACTTTGCCCGGACTAGCTGACGACCAGACACAGCTCTTCCTTATCAAATGTCAGGCGCGCCCCGGGATCTCTTTTCCCGGTGAGACTTTTGCTTCAGGGGGAGCTGGATTGCTGAGGCGGCAGTAGCCTAACGGTGCAAAGTCATAGAGTGAAAGTATCAGTAACAGGCACCTGGGTGAGAGGGTAGAAAGGGCATAAGGCCTACCGTCAGCACGCCTGCCTGGGATTATCTCTGTAAGTATTCTGTCTGGCCCGAGTCCAAGACCAGTGATTTTTCCCCTGTGAGGACGAGGACTAAGAACAGATCCCTGGATCCCAGGTAAGTCGGACGGTCAGGACCGGGAAGGCAGCCCTGAGATGGGTACTATTAACAGTAAGGTTAGGAAATGTACCCCCCTCTCTTGTGCATTGGGACATTGGGCAGAGTTTGGTGGAGATCCTATGACTAGGAAGAAAGCTAAATTCTTCTGTGAAACTGCATGGCCACGCTATCAGCTAGATGATCAAGAACATTGGCCTCCGGAGGGAAGTGTTAATTATAATACTATCTTACAATTGATTTTGTTCTGCCGGCAGAATGGTAAATGGGAGGAATTGATGTATGCGCAAGCGTTTATGTCTCTTTGTAGAAATAGAAAGGTTTTGGAGGAATGTGGACTGGGGGAGGGAGTTGGGGTCTGTGAGATGACTTTGGTAGCTAATAAATCCTGTCCTGGACTGTCCGGAGCCGGAGGCTCTTCCCCCTCTGCTGCCTTTACCGTATTCTCTTCCTCTTCCTCCTCCTCCTCCTGATACAGCTGATTCCTTGCTGGCATCTGCTCTTCCTGCTT
>NW_005842027.1:1237465-1250222 GCF_000455745.1 Alligator sinensis | reverse complement strand
CACAAATTACTCAGAAGGTTTCTGAGTTCCTGAAAATCAGCTGGCATTTACATACCCCTTGGAGACCTCAGTCCAATAAAAAGATAAAACGTATAAATCAGACCTTAAAAAGACACCTTGCAAAGATTTGCCAAGAAGCTCGACTCAAATGGCCAGAGGCCCTACCCTTGGCCCTGTTACAAATAAGAATCACACCACATTCTAAATTGGGATTAAGCCCGTTTAAAATAATATATGATAAACCTTACCCTCTGAGTCTGCCCATAAATACTAAACAACAGTTACATGTTTTAGGAGAGGGAATAATTAAAAAATATATATAGTCCTTAGTTTCTGTTTTGTCTTCCATCCATCAACAGATACGAGACGTGCTGCAGACACAGGACCAATATCCTGCCCTGAAAAATCGATTATTACCTGGGAGTTACGCCCTTATAAAAGATTAAAACAAAAAACCACTTCGAGCCAGATAAAAAGACCCATATAGGGTACTTGTAACGATCCCGACGGCCACAAAGCTCAAAAAAATCAAGACTTAAATACATTCCAGTCGCCTAAAGCCGGTGGCTAAACCGGAACAAAAAAAGAACCCCTGCAGACTCCGAGACCGAAGGCAAAAAACAGTGGAAGGTGGAGCCAATAAGAGACTTAAAATTCCTATTAAAAAAAAAGGAACTTTAAATAATTTGTCAATCTTTGATTAAGTTTTACAAGCCTTATTATAAAATTGTTCAAGGTTTTATTGTGGGGCACCCTGATCTGTCCACTCCTACTCACAGGAGAAAAAAAACCTTTTACAAAAAATAAAAAATAAAAAATTTTAACCCTCAAAAAAATGTCTGGAATCATCTGGCTTAGACTTGTCCTGGTTAACTTCCTGGCTTCCAAATTTTGGATGGTTGAAACAGTTATTTAATATGATTGTTTTATTTTGTATTATAGGGATTATGACCTGTTGCTATATACAATGTTTACCTATCTTCTTATCTATCTTCAGGCCTAAGATAAATCAAATGATTTTACACACAACAAAAAGCTAAAAATACTAGATTTGTGTTAAAACTAATTGAGTGGAGCAATTATAATAAAAATAATTAAAAATGCTCCAGAGCGGGGAATGTCAGGTTTGACCTAAAAACCACTATACAAAGCCCAAGCAAAAGTCTCTGTTATATAACTAATGCCCATCTGCAATGATAAGGAGGAGACATTCTTAGATAAAGGAGGCTTGAAAACAAAAACAAAATCAGAGGACTAGGGCAAAGAGCTAATTTAAATATTAAGAATCACACCCCTAGGTGGGGAGAAAGTATGCTAATGAAACATACATGTATAAAAATGAAATACATAGCTAAAACACAGGTATAGAGACATGCTCAATAAAGAACTCCTTGCGTCACTCCCTTATAACCAACTAACAAACAAAAATGCTTATAAAGGTCCAATACTCCTGTATAAAAGATGCTTAAAATTAAGAATCTGTGTGCTTGTTATGTGAAATTATTCCGCTTACACCTGGTAGTGCTAGCAATAAATCTTCTTTATACTTTCACCCCTGGTATCTTTATTGGCTTTTGCATACCGGGCACGATCCCAGACTTGAGCTAGGGCTCAACAGAAGCTTCTTGAAAGTTCAGGGTTGTGGGGGTGGCCTGAACAGGGGAGCCCCAGTCATGCTGGACCAATGGCCACATCCAGCTGCAGTGAGAGGAGGAACTACATACTAGGACTCACACCTTCATGCATCCTCTGCTCCTTTGATCCATTCATGAAGGGCAAGAGCATTGGTGAGATGGAAGACCAGGAAGGGTGGGCATTCCTCAGGGGAATAATCCTTCAGGCACAAAAGGGGACCACCATCCCAGTGCACATAAAGGGAGGTAAAAGAGCCAAGAAACCCTCTTGGCTAAACAGGGAAATCCAAGAGAGCCTAAGGAGAAAAAGAGAGGCATACAGACTGTGGAAGCAGGGGATAGCCACCATGGAGGAATATACCTGCTTGGCTTACACTTGCAGGGAATCAGTTAGAAAGGCCCAAGCAGAAATGGAAGTCGGGCTGGCTACTGAAATGGAAGACAACAAAAAGTCCTTCTTTAGGTACAAAGGGAGTAAAAAGAAGGCGCATGGCAGCATAGGACCCTTACAAGACAGACTAGGGCAATTGGTAACAGATAGGATGGACAAAGATGAGGTCCTAAATGTGTTCTTTGCATCTGTATTCCTAAACACAGATACAGACTTCTCTCTCAAAAGGGCTACAGACAGGCACAAGAGGGACTCCAACCCACCAACAATTAACACTGACCTAGTGAAGAAGCATTTTGAGGGACTGGATGTGTTTAAGTCAGCAGGCCTGGACGATCTTCATCCAAGGGTACTGAAGGAATTGGCCAGTGTCATTGTGTACCTGAAGAGGACCCACACGATGAGACTCTATATGGACTGAGACACTTTTTTCGACCTACTTCCTCCACCACTGCGGACCATTGTACGGGTTTCTGTGTATCTATCTTCTTTCTCTCTCAGCATCGCGAACCCCCTCCCTCCCATTCCCCCACCCCCCTCTCCTTACTCCCAGGCTTAGTTGCCTAACACTGTATTTTCTGTAACCTAGTTGTGTTCACCTCCTCACCCCCATCCCTCTAATGTTAGTCCCTCGCTCAGGCAATATGTATTTCCCTACTGGCTTTGTCATCTTTTTGGATTCACAATCCTAAACATCTACTAATAAAATTCAATCTGTTCTTGAACTGAACTAATGTAGCTGATGTTAACATAGAATGTAATAGTAGTAAAATGTAGCCATGTTAGTCTTGTCCTGTAAGCAACTTGAAAACTCCATTTTGTATCCTTCTGCCTGACATAAGTGAATGAACTCTGCATAACCTTTATTTATGAGTGTGTGTAAAAGGGTGAATGGTGAGAGAATGGCATAGAGACAGGAGAAGATTTAACTGTTTATGTAAGCAACAAGGCGCCAAATGTAAGTTACCAGTCAGTAAACTAATTAATGAATGGCTGAAGAATTCCTTTTAGGCCTAGGGCACAAAGAAGATAGTGAGGAGAAGGAATGCACCCATCCTGCCAGACGGGCAGCAAGAACACTCCAATGCTAAGATAAGCTGAAGACAAAAGATGAACAACCACAACAACAGAAGCTGGGTATAGGAAAACTCCAAAGCACTGAAACAAAAGATGCCAATCCCTATTAAAGAACACTTTGAAAATGCCAAGTTGGGGTGAGTCTCTTTCTCTACTGCTGTTTCACTGGAGCACAGATGCATCTGTTCACCCTGCTCCAGCTGTTATCTTCAAATCTGCTATCTTCAAATCATCATTATCTACTCAATAAGCCTGGGTTAGCCACCCTGGGCTGATATTGAGCAACTATTGCTGGTAACTATATTTGGTGTGTGTGTGGATGAAATGGTTGCTTTGTGTATGTGTATGCCTGTGTGTAATGATGTGTATGATGATTTGTATGTGTTTGTATGAATGGTGTGCCCGAACCTCTATGTCTAACTCATGTGATCAATAAACACGGCACCTTGCCTTATCCCCTTTTATAAAGTCTTGCTCGTGATTTGAGCAATTGGGAATTTGAGTAACAATTGTAGAACCACTGGTGAGATTGTTTGAGCACTCATGCTCAGGACATCTCCCAGAGGACTGCAAAAGGGCCAATATGGCCCCTATTTTCAAGAAAGGGAGAAAGAATGATCCAGGTAACTATAGACCAGTTAGCCTCACCTCTATCCTTGGGGAAACCTTTGAAAAAGTTATTAAAGATCACATTTGTGAGAGTCCAGTAGGAAAAATAATGCTGAAAGGCAACCAGCACGGCTTCATAGCAGGTAGATCCTGCTTGACTAGCCTTGTTTATTTTTATGACCTGATCACAAAATGCCAGGATGCAGGAGCTGAGGTAGATGTCATTTACTTGGATTTTAAAAAGGTCTTTGATACAGTGTCGCATCCAATTGTTATAAACAAATTAGGTGATTGTGGCGTAGATTACTACACAGTTGGGTGGGTGGAGAATTGGCTTATGGGGCGCGCACAGAAGGTGATGGTGGAAGGGTTGTTTTCGACCTGGAAAAATGTGAATAGTGGAGTTCCCTAGGGTTTGATCCTTGGACCACTGCTATTCAATATCTTCATCAGTGACTCGGATGAAAGTGTGGAAAGCACTCTGTTCAAATTTGTAGATGACACCAAATGATGGGGCAAAGTAAACATGATGGAGGGCAGGGAGCAAATTCATGTCGATCTGGACAGGCTGGGAATGTGGGCAGAACAGAATAGGATGCAGTTTAACAAGGATAAATGCAAAGTGCTACATCTAGGGAGAAAGAATCACCAACACACCTACAGGCTGAGAGGTGATTTTCTGAGCAGCAGAGCAGCAGAAAGCGATCTTGGAGTCATAGCTGACTCCAAAATGAACATGAGTCATCAATGTGATGAAGTGATAAGTAAAGCCAACTGCACTCCCTCATGCATTAGAAAGTGCATCACAAGAAGGTCTAATGAGTAGGGCCGTGTGAAACTTCGGGTGGTGATTTATTTTTGAGGAGATTCATCCGGATTCGGTGGCCGAATCTTCAAATCTGAATCAAATCAGAGGAACATTTAAAAGGTCCGAGTCAACTCAAAGCTCTCCAAATCTTCAGAAAAGATTCGGAAAACTTTGATGATTCATTAAGTCCCCGGTGGCTACAGCAGGGAGCTGCAGTGGACTCGGAGCTGGTAAGTAGGTGAGGGGGTGGGAGGCTGAGGGAGGGTGGAGGGGACCATGGGGGGACCCCTGCCAGCCCCCCTGATCCCCCCGCTCCCCCTGTCCCCTCATGGCTACCCCAGCTCCTGGTGCTTTAATGAAAAGCCTCGGTGCCCACCGGGTGCTGCTGAGTGGGGTGGCAATCCCTGCTTCCCCCTCACTACCCCAGACTATATGGGTGGCTCTGCATGAACCCCTCACTCCCCCAGCTCCGCCACAGGTGCCCTGCCCGGGCCAGCTCTGATCCTTTAAGAAAAAAAAAAAATGAAAATCCCCGGGACTCTCCGCTCCTGCAGTGGCTTTGAGGGCTTTTGCAGAGCCCCCAATGTGGCATGGGGCAGTGGGGGGCAGCAGGGATCATACCCCAGCAGCAGGTTCAGTTATCCTGGGGTTTTTTTCAGTTTTTTTTCTTAAAGGGCTGGAGCTGGGCTGGGCGAGGCACCCATGGTGGGACTGGGGGAATGAGGAGGGGGGGAGGCTTATGCAGCATGGGGCAGTGGGAGGCAGAGGGGATTGCCCCCCACCCAGCAGCACCCAGTGACCACCGGGGTTTGTTTGTTTGTTCTCCAAGTGCCCAGAGCTGGGGCAGGTGGGGCAGCCATTGTCGGGCTGGGAAAGCAGGCATGGGATGGGCCTGGCCTAGCCAATTCAGAGATTCAGCAGCAGTCAAATCTCCAAATCAGATTCAGCTGAATCAATTTGTAACAGTGATTTGAATCACTGAATCAAATCACTGTCCCCCAAATCGGCCGAATCCAAATCCAAAGTGAATACTAGTCGTTTCATACAAGCCTACTAAGGAGGTGATATTCCCCTCTATGCAGCACTGGTAAAACCATAGCTGGAATAATGCACCCAGTTCTCGGCACCACACTTCAAGAGGGATATGGATAATCTTAAAACAGTTCAGAGGAGGGCTACTCGAGGATTCAGAGGAGATTTATGGGCCTACAGGTTAGATCCTATGAGAAGAGATTGAAGGACCTGAATCTCTGCAGCCTCCACAAAAGAAGGCTGAAAGGGGATCTTGTAGCCATCTACAAATTCACTGGGGGAGGGGGACAGCAAGGAATAGGGGATACTCTGTTTACCAGGGGGCTCCCTGGGGTTACTAGGAACAATGGCCATAAACTGACAGAAAACAGATTTAGATTACACATTAGGAAACATTTCTTTATGGTGAGGGTTGCCAAAATCTGGAATGGGCTTCCAAGGGAGGTGGTGCTTTCCCCTACCTTGGAGTTCTTTAGGAGGAGACTAGACAAGCACCCTAAAAATCCTAAAAAACCCTAAAAATCTATGAATCCTATTAAATCTATCCACCCTTCCAGACTTCCATCCACTCCCTCACAGCCAGACCCTCACATACCCATGGATGTTGAGACTGCATAGTCACTACCATGGACCATGTAAGACCCCATCCTATTCTCCTCCACTATGCAACCCTGGTCACACAAATGGGACTACAAGGAGATAAGGGATCTCATCACCATCTAGGGTGAGGAGGAGATCCAGTACCAGCTTTAGAAAGGGCACTGTAACAGGGATGTTTTCAAGTGCATTGCCCAGCAGATACAGGCACAGGGCCACAGAAGGAATTGGAACAAATGCTGCACCAAGACTAAATGGATGAAGATCCAGTATAATCACATGCACAGTGCCAACAAGGCCTGGGTCTGGGGCCCAGAGGCAAGTCATGCCCTTCTGTGAGGAGCTATCCTACTTCCTCACCAAAGACAGGGGCATTGAGACCCCACACACTTATGGCACCACTTGGGGGCAGGAGGAGTCATTGGTAGGGACTTTAGCATAGGAGGTAGTGCAGGGAGGCCCCAGACAATGGGACAACTAGGTGACCACTGGTGCAGGTCCCTGGGGCCAGAGGGCAAGAAGTCAGCTGCTGAAGCTGGCACACAAGGAGTCTATCCCATTGGTGTTGGTCCCTGCATTGTCACAAGATGTGGGAGCTGAGTTGCACCTGCAGCTAGACCCGAGCACCTTTGACATCTTCTCAGGAATGGCTGAGAGTAGTAAACATGGCATGCAGGAGTGGAGGGAAAGCTCTGACACCAAAGCAATTGAGACCCAGGAGCTGGAGTCGGAGCCCATACCTTCCACCTCATAGGAGCCCCCCGTCCACTGTCATCAACCTTGTGGACCATGGCCAAGCATGTTGGCCCCAGAATACCATTCCCCTAACAGCTCCCATGGGTGTTGCAGACCCACTCCTCTAAAACCTCACTGCCCCCCTTCCAGACATGCAGAGTACCCTCTAGCCCCCACACTATCAGCACAGTGGCTACATCTGCAGTAGGACTCACAGGGCCTACAGCCAGTTCTCCCCCGACTTCTGCTGATGAGTTAGGCATCAATCAAGGACTGCTTGCAGCCTGAGACCATATGGTTTGCCCCCAATCCTCATGGCTGTGATGGGAGTCCAGGTACTGGGGAAATGTGGGGCCTCCGGGGGAAAGAGGGAGGGGGAACAAGGGTGATTTGCCTCATCTTAAACTCTCAAAGCACACAGCCACAGGCTGCTAAATGCTCGAGAGGGTTCTGTCATTTAGCACTATCTTTTAGCACTGGGCAGACCATTCCCCACCTCCCCTCCCTGGACCACAGCCAAGGCACCAGACCACCCCACCCCTGGATCTTGGGCAGTTAGCAGCCCATCTCCAATTCTATAGGAACATAAGACTGCCTCATTCACACCTCCCTGACCTATCACTCAGGGCCATGCTTGGCTCCTGGGAGCAATGGAGCCTCCACCCAGCTGGCCAGAGCAATGGCATTGAAAGAGCTCCCGCCTCACACCCACAGAAAGGCACTAAAAGGGTTGACTGATCTCTGAAGATACAGTGTAAAACTGAGGTAAAATGCCAGCACTCAATGCCATCCTGGTTGGCAGCATCATGGGACCAGGTGGCAGAGAGGACACCAAGGTCAGGGATAGGATATAACACACAGCTATCTATGAGAACCACTAGACTTCAGGAATGAGAAAAATTCCCCCTGCCAAACACAATCACAGCCCTGTCCTGGTCCTGGACCATGCCCTCTACTCCAAACCCTAAAAGCAAAGCAACACCCACATCCCACTCCCATCCCCTTCTGGAGTATTCATAGTAGAAGATCAGTACTGGAAAGCCAAGGGTGGCATATGGCAGGACCCTTCTTAGCTAGCTGGGTTTGGGGAACTTCTCTCAAGGTCAGGTCACAAATTCAGCAGTGTGTCAATAGCAGTGGTGACTGTGAATCCATCTGAGGGTGTCAGCTCATCATAGCAGAGCCACAGGTAGCACACGAGGAGAAGTCTCATGTTGAATGGCAACCTGGGGTTCTCCAGTGTGCCATCAAAAAAGATGGCCCTCCTCCAGCTCTAGAGCACCTCCCAAAGACCATATCCTGCAGCAGAAGTGTAGAGTACTAGATGGCATTTCCCTGGGAGTAGTGGTAAAGCTTATCCCTCTGGGCCTAGCTGACTCTCACCAGGAAAATGTCCTGCAGGGACTCCACACTGAAATACCTCTTTTGTAAGGGAAGGACCAGGGGAGGAGGCAGTATAAGAACTCCATTGCCATTCCCCAGAGTGATCAGTCCCTGTCCACTTTGGAAAGGCTCGAGTCCTTGCAGAACCCTGGATCCACAGACCCCCTGAGGGAGCAGAGCAGGTGCTCACCACAGCGCCTGCAGATGAACCCAGGCCCTCCCTCCCCAGCAACCTGTTCTGGCACTGCTTCAGGGCCTGCTGCTCACCTGCAAAACAGCTGGGACCCCAATTTGTACTTTGCCAGGTGAAAACCAGCAGTACAGATCCTGGCCCCATGTGGGAGAAGGGTTCAGACACGGGTAAGGAGATAATTGCTCAGGGCTTCGTGGATCTGGATTGCCTGCCGCTGTGCAGGGTCAGTGCCCCCAACATCAGCAGAGGGTCTGTTCCCTCCCCAATCCCTGTGCAACATATGCATGACCTGCCATGCCTGGTCTGCACACTATGCTTCCTCTGTTCTGGCTTCACAGAAGACCTCTCTCCTGGTCTCACAGATGTTGTAGAAGACATGCTTCAACAGTGAGTCATATCAGGTTCTCCTTGTACACCTTGAGGTGCATGCTGAGAGCCCACCAGCATGCCTTGAGGCAGCTGAAGGCACACTTCACCAATATGCGGCGCTTGCTTAGGCAGTAGTTGAAGTTCTCCTTCTGGCAGTCCAGCTACTCCCCATATGGCTTCATCAGCCTGGGCAGGAGGGATAAGCGGGGTCACTGATGATGAGGGGAGAGATGACAACATTACTGATGACAAATGAAGGAACCCAGGACTGTAGCACCCACTCTCCATCAGCTTGGGGAGTGCGGAGCTCTGGAAGATGCAAGCATCATGGGCAATGCTCGTCCAGCTGGTGAAGATGTGGGTGAAGTGGCCCTGGTGATGGACAATGCCGTGAAGGATGATGAAGTAGCCCTTATAGTTGATGAATGGCTGACCAGAACTGGGTCAGGCAGAGGATGGGGATATGTGTGCTGTTCACATGCAGTTGGGGAAGCCCATGAGGCAGAAACCAGAGAACTCCTCCTGCAGGTTGACAAGGCAGATGAAGTGGTTGGCCAGGACATCCTGGATGACCAGGCACACCTCCTGGATGGCCTCTTCAGCCGTGGTCTTGTCCATGCTGAACTAGTTAGCAACACAGAAGTAACTGCTGGGGATAGCAAGCTTCATGACAGTGATGGCCACCTGCTTCTCCAGAGTCAAGGGTGGCTACATTCTTACATCCTGGTGTGTGATGTGGGGGACCAGATGGGTCACAGTGTCCAGGAAGGTGGCCCAACACATGCAGAAGGTCTGGACCTACTTTTCATCATCCCAGGTGCCCAGGACAATCTGCTCCCACCAGTTCATGCTGGTGGTGCAGGCTTAGAACCAGTGCTCAATGATCTGGAAGCGGTGCCAGAACACCTTAGCACCCATGGCATCCTGGGTAGCCTCATCCTCATTGACCATGTGACAGTTGATGATGAAGTCCAGGATGCTTGGCAGGCTCAGTGTGCAGTGGGTGGCCTGATGCAGGGGGCATGAAGCTGCATCCCATGGTGACCAGCTGCCCCATCACATTCACATGGATGTGACTGATATCCCACAGCCTCCAGTGACAGTCATATAGAGTGACAAAAAGGACACTCCACTGCTCTGGGGTCTCCCTGCTTGGGCTAAGGTGGCAGGTTGCCATTGTGGGGTACTGGCAGGCCAGGACAAGGAGGCACATGCACATCTATCTGGAGCTTTTCTGGAAACCTAGGACTGGGCATAGGGGAGGGCCCATGGTGATGGGCCAGGCGGTTGGCCTAACAGTTAATTAGGGTGGTGCAGGCACTTGGCAGTCTCTCACAGCCTAGGGAATCCACGGGGCATGCTAGGAGGCATGCAGGAGTGCTTCCAACCTGCTGGCCTCAGCCAGTGAAGGCAGCTTGCATGCCCCCACAGAGGGCAAATGTGTATACTGTTCTCTACTGATCTAACCTAGTCTGCTTACATAAAACCATGAAACTTAGATTGATTCCTCCTCTGGCTTTTTGAACATCTGTACTTAGCTTAGATGTCTCCCATATTGAAAGGCATTATTTACTCAACTTTGTACAGGAAAGCAATCTTATTGAATTCACTTAGTGTGGATTCATATTTAATGTGAATGCTCTCTGAAAATATTACATTAAGCAACCATTGGGCCCAGAGCCAGAAAAAAAAAACAGTAAGCGCTATATTTTAGTGTGGCATTATAGTAAACCTAGCTTAAAACAAAAATCTTTCCTATTAAAAAATCTTTATGGTAATTCACAAAATATTAAGCCTTATGTAAATCATACAGCCGCATTTTATATTGCACTTATGTCATGACCCAAAGGGTATGATTTTGTGTGTGCTTCGGCACTGCAGAATTATTTCCCGCCACGAGGAGCTTTCTTTGCACAGTGCAATTCTCAGTTGCATAGAGAAAACCCCGGTGCAAAGGAGTTCCCGCCACCCATATGTAAATTTGTGTCCCACTATTGGCTGTTTCTAAATTATTCCCACATGGCAGCTAGCGATTGGCTTGCTAGCCGTATAAGAGGCTTGAGCGGTTTCCACCCAAGTTGGAGGAGGAGAAGGAGGACTTCACATCTCGTGAAGAACTCTAAGTGCGCTGTGGAGCTTAACGAACCCAGCATGTGCCTTAAGAAGGATACAGGGGCCTGATCACCCTCTAGCCTCTCCCCATCGCCGCCTGATCCCTCGACATACCCTTCCCTGCGCGCTTTCGTGGAGAGTCACATTTCGGGCTCTCATCGTGGTATCCAGAGCTCTTCTTGGGTTATTTCGTCTGGTTGATTCGATGGGCTCACGGTTCTAGAGCTCTCAGCTGGCCTTGGACCAGGGTTCGCGGTTAGAATTCTTGTCCTCTCTTCTTCTGTCCTATCTGTAACTGCAACGCAAGCAAGTTTTCCTCTGTAACGGCAACGCAAGCAAGTTTCCCTGCCTGCACCGTGACCATCTACGGTGTAAGTAAAATAATCTTTAATCAACCGCTACGCGTCCATGCCTAATTCTAGTCCGCCTTGCCGAATTCCCTGACCCACGTGCCAGGGCTGCTGGCCACAGCCCGCCGCGTGCCCCCGAAAGCCTCGGACCGCTCCCGGCCCGCACAACTGTATGCTTACATATGCATAGGGATCTGTCCGCAGAGAGCAATTTGCACAAAGCAGTCACACTAACTGCATGTAAAGGTCCTGAAATACAGTGAAACCTGTCTTCTTTTCCTTAATTGCTTTCAGTTTTAGGATACTAATAGACAGCAAATTTATACTTGTTAAAAGAGGTCCACATATCTGCTGCTTTGTGGTAATTGCTTTGTGGGTCCTCTCCTATTTCACAGTAAGTGGAAAGGAAACTACAATAACCTCACTCTGCTTCATTTGCAGGGTAGGCTGCCCTGGTTTACTTATCCTTACTGCAGGATAGGAGCAGACACACACATCAGTTGCCACAGAGCCGCTGATGATCAATAAACTCTCCCCACCTTTAACTTCTTGTAATTTGTTTTTGCCCATACTGATAGAAATTGTAGATATTATTTAAAATTCTCAACAGTCCCTTGATATAAGTCTATACAGATAGAAATTGTAGATATTGTTTGATATAACATAATTAAAAAAGGAAAAAGTTAACACAGAAGTATAACTCTGAAGTTTCTGGCAACTATTTAAATTCTTGAACTCCTTTTAGTGGTATTTTAAGTGTTCCTCAGTACTTTAGCAAAAGGTAGAAATCATTTTAGATTAGTACCACCAGTTTGTTAAAAATGAGGAACTGTTTTGGGTTGTGTCTCTCTTGTACTGTCTTATGCATACAAACACCTTATGAGTATGGATTCAAGATCAAAATTTGTCCCTAAATCTTCATAAATGAATCCAGATTCAGACTGGCCACATCTACATGAGACGCTGACTGCACAGTTGTTACTGCACAGTCATTTAGTATTTGTATTGTAAATGACTACTATACAAGTACTAAATAACTGCGCAGTAGCTGGAGTTAGGAATGATGAGGTGCTCTATATGCAATCCCTCAATAATTGTGACCAAATTACTAGAGAGACCTGTAGAAACTCAACCCAGTCAAAACAACTTCCATTGATGCCAGTTTGTTTCCATTTTAGCAAGAAAAAATAGAGTATTATGTGTAAAACTTTAGCATGAATTAAACAAACGTTATGTAAACTCATCAAAGTTAACTGCTAGAAATCATTTTGACATCAGGGCATACAAAGAGTTCTGTATTCACTGAGTCTTTCCTGAGAGTCTGCGTAGTGTTGCATTTTATAGCCTCTTTTCATAGTCCCGCCTCTGAAACCGTTCCAAGCTAAAAGAATACTTGAAAATGCTGTCTCCTCTAGCAGCATGAAAACACTCCAAGAATTCAGTGCATTCAAGAATAATTTGTGGCGG
>NW_005842027.1:1210050-1236543 GCF_000455745.1 Alligator sinensis | reverse complement strand
TGGCGGCTAGCGATTGGCTTGCTAGCCGTATAAGAGGCTTGAGCAGTTTCCGCCCAAGTTGGAGGAGGAGGACTGTTTCCGCCCAAGTTGGAGGAGGAGAAGGAGGACTTCACATCTCGTGAAGAACTCTAAGTGCGCTGTGGAGCTTAACGAACCCAGCGTGTGCCTTAAGAAGGATATAGGGGCCTGATCAACCTCTAGCCTCTCCCCGTCGCCGCCTGATCCCTCGACGTACCCTTCCCTGCGCGCTTTCGTGGAGAGTCACCTTTCGGACTCCCATCGTGGTATCCAGAGCTCTTCTCGGGTTATTTCTTCCGGTTGATTCAACGGTCTTGCGGTTCTAGAGCTCTCAGCCGGCCTTGGACCAGAGTTCGCGGTTAGAACTCTTGTCCGCTCTTCTTCTGTCCTATCTGTAACTGCAACGCAAGCAAGTTTTCCTGCCTACACCACGACCATCTACGGTGTAAGTAAAATAATCTTTAATCAACTGCTACGCGTCCATGCCTAATTCTAGTCTGCCGTGCCGAATTCCCTGACCCACGTGCCAGGGCTGCTGGCCACAGCCCGCCGCGTGCCCCTGAAAGCTTTGGACCGCTTCCGGCCCGCACAACTTATAATAGCAATTAAAGGGGGTGAAAACTATGAACTGGAAGAGAGTTCCACGCACTGCATTTAGGTTGGTACTCCAGACTTTACTTTGATACAACTGAATAGTTAGTTACTCAAGCATATGTCCACACAGCTGCGTGCCTGAAGATGTCCACCTATCACCTGCATTCCCAAGCCAGCTTAGCTTATAGAATTATTTCCAGGGAATGGAGGGGAGGGTTGGTCATTTTTGGATGTTTCATTAGGGTTCTGCATTGAAAATACACCCTACAATATTTTTAACATTTTATAACTATGCAGTACAAAATTAAATTCATATCTCAGCTGTGAGTGTTCAACACCCACACATATCTATGGAGTGTTGTCTACATTTTCAATAATGAAATGTGTTTGCTATACATTTATTTTTGGAAATACGGTTTAAGCTTCTGCGGAGAACATAAGCTGTGGAAAACCAAAGCCTTTCTGAAAAATGGATGAAATCTTGCCCCACATAAAATTTGGAAAAATTCACAATTTTCACTATGGCACAATTTCATCACATTCTTTTAAAACACAGTAGGAGAAAGATAAATTTAATCCTGAATTGCTTTTGCTATTGTACACATTTTCCCTACCAATTTTATTTGCAGCTTGGTCCTCTTTCCATCCATCCAAATCTAGCCATCTATAGGGCTATAGATATAGCTTATCTGATGTGCACTTACAGTTCAAGTACATATGACTATCACTTCCAATGTCAGAGCACTGGTCAGTTACTACTAGCCAATTCTAAAATATCACATCAGAAGCATGATAAGGTGATGGAAATGTGAGATAGAATAACCTATTAGGGCAGCTATTCCATTCTTCAGGAGAACTCATGTTGGATTTCTCTGTCCTTTAACTTCCACTAGGTCCTAGATAAAAAGAGTGACTCATTTAATTATCCTTTGAGGCAACAAATTCCACTTCAGGTGAAGTGTAAGTATTAGGTTTTTTGTGTTTTATTCAGGATCGCTTCAGAGGTTAGGGATCTTGGTAGGCTGATTTCAAATAGCTTTCAAATAATTTCCCCCAAAAAACCTTGACATGCCACAGTGGCTCAGTTAGAATTATAACAATGTTGAGTGAATGAGTCAGATAAAACCTTTGCCTGAATTTTATAGATTGCTGTCCTATTCAGGCCCTTCAAAATTCAGATGCTTTTTTCATATCCCCAACAAACATACAAAGAGTAAGCTTTCTCAATCAACCCATTTACTTTGCACAGATATAGAAGTTCATTACCAATGCGAAGCTAAAAGAATCTTCTTAAAGGTGATCTTGACTTTATTTGTTTAAAAGCCAGCAGGCTGTGAAAACAAACACCAAATATCTACTGTTTTTATAAAGTTGTAAAAATACCAGTAGGACGATGATCCAATTCTGAGAGTACCAGGAAAGTGAAATATATTTCCTGTACTGGATAAGTCTCTAGTGGTTTTCAGAATGATTGAGATCCATCATCTTTATCTCATCATGATTCATCATTCAAACAATAAATGTTCTGCCAAACTCAGTTGACAAATACCCTAACAACACTATTACTAGTAGTGTTTCTTAAATAACACCAGTGTGTTTTTTTTTAAAATACATTCTTGTATTCTAAACTCTTCCAGACATTTTAAACTCTGAACAACTTTTCAGTACTTCACTGGCATCAACTATATGAAGGCTTAGTTGAACACAGTATCAAACGACTTGGGGAGGATATCACCAGATCATAATATTTCATAAAAGTTGTTCAAACATGATGTTAACTTTGCTGATCTTGGAAGCTGTCATGAAAATAACTTTTCTATTTTGAGTGAAGCTACCTAAAAATAAGCCCCACACAAGAACAATCTTCCTGATGAAAGTAGGAAAATAAGTGGATAATGGTTTAAAATATACAAAGGAGTGCTGATTAACATACTAGAGTGTGATTGTAATAATTACATGGGTCAGAGAGATTTGTGATAATGAAACTGAAGAAACAATGTCTTTTTTGGATTCTTTTGCTAAGGTATCAGCAAAATTGGAGAAAGAATCTAATTTTTCTCGTTTTGTTGAGAATTTCCACAAACACAGACACACACATATATACACACAACTTGAAGAAAGATGTACATTTTGCACTAAGTTAAGAATGTAAGAATTGTCATTTACTGGGACAGACCACAGGTCCATCTTGCACAGTATCCTGTGTCACTCAGTGGCAGGAAGTAGATACTGAAAAGAAGAGTGAATTAGATACGAAGTAATATTAGAAGTGTTGTTGATACTTCATTATGTTGACCTGTTTTATTGCCATTTTTTGTATTATAATAAAATCTTAGAGTTGAGCTCTGTTTAGACACACAAAATGAGAAAGTCCTTGCCCGAAGAGGTTAGACCCAGATCCTGCAAATACATATTCATGGGTTCAGATTCCAAATTTTGACTAGTGCATCTAACTTCAATGGGAATATTTTGAGTAGGGAAGTGAAACATGCACGTAAGTGTTTGCAAAAGTCTGAGCCTACACAGACAAGACAACCAAAGGGTGTGAAGAAAAATGGATGAAGTAACTTGCCCAGGATTATAGTCTGTCAGTCGCAGACATAGAAATAGAACACAGATCTCCTTAGACTCAGTCTAATGCCCAGTCTGCTAAATGAATGCTGCCTCTTCAAAATGTCCATTACATTAAAAACATCTTGAGAAAAACTTTTAAATGGATGTTTGCATTTACAATTCAGGAAGTTAACCACCTAAAACTTGACTTTCATGTGTCCACAATTTTTTCATGAGAATAGTTTAGAGGCAATTTTAGAGAGGTTGGCTTCACACACCAGGGTAAAATAGCCTACACAGATTTGTTAGAGTGAAACTAATTAGAAACTATTTTCCCCAATGAAGTTTACAGGATGAGAGCTCAGATACATTATTCACCTTTAGTCATTTATTCCATACTGTCCTCAAACACACAGAAGGTACTTTAATATTAAATTTAACAAATTATAGATAATTATTTCTGATAGGTCATTCCTCTTTATTACGGAGAAAAATAATTTGTTTTCTTTTCCTATAAGTCTACAAAATAAGAACAGTCCAACAACAGATGTAGGCTTCCATGTCTGGAAAGGGTTGGGAATCCCATATTTTGACAGTTTTTGATATTTCAAAGCCAACTAAATTTAGAGATTACACAAAAGAACAAAAAGCCATTTGACATAGGAGTCTTGACAGTTAATACGGGAATACTTTCCAGCTCCCTAAACCATTTAATACTGTATTCAACTAAGCCTCCAAGCAAATCAAGGCCAGTGAAACAAATGAGAAACTGTTGCAGGAAGTGAAAAGTGCTATAGCCCAGATATGCAGTTCACCTTAGAGCCATTTATTTTTTGTTGTCTCCTAAAATATAATCTCCAAGCTCTAAAGACCTTGAAGCAATGCTCAACTGTTATGGGATAAGATATAGGTTTCTGTTCCATCTTCCTTCTATTTCTTGTTTGACATTTTTTATTATTATTATTTTGGGGGTGGAGAAAGGATGACTACTACTTCCTGTGAACATTTTACCCTGGGTCTAGGTCATGGAGGTGGACAGGACTGTAGCACAGGATGTTACTGTAAGATATGTTGGAAGCTCTATGACTGCTCATAGTCTCTCAAGATCTGTGAAAACTGATGAGATAACAGTGCTATAAATGATGTGCTTCTTACATGACAAGTGGAGCTCATCTGACATTCAAACACCACACAAGAGCTTGGGAATCAAAGGGTGCCTATAAATGTGCAGTGAGGCTGCTCCAACTCATTGTACTTACAGCACATTGGAGCAGATTTGATTAATTGAGCCTGCTGGAGTGTAGTAATTACTGCACTGCAGCAGACTCCAGTGCCATGTGCCTCGGTGTCCCTGAGCTGAAAAATGGGGGCCAGGGTGCTTTAACTAAAAATCATTTGACTAGCTTTAGTTAAAGTGCACCATTTTTCAGTGCAGAGGCACTGATACACATGAAGCTTTGAGCACTTTAATTAGAGCGGCTCTTGGAACTGCTCTAATTAAAGCCTCCCTCCCATCCCTGCCATTGCCAGAGCATGTGTATAAATGCCCAAAGAGGACCAAAAGACAAGAGAAATAAAAAGGATGACTAAGGGAACCACTAAAACAATTTGGTCAGATGAAAGAGCTGGTTGAAGCTAAAACTCAAGCAAGTTTTACTTCAGGATAGAAGAAAACATTTTTAAATGTTCATAGCCACTGTAGAGCCTACTCTGGCTGAAGGTGCACACCCATGATTAGTTAAGTCAGCCTGAAGTTTAAGAATGTTATTGGATTCCTTCTTGATGCTGAACTCCCATGCAGCATTACAATAAGCAACATTTTCTATCATCTCTGGATTGCTACTATATCCTATCCTATCAGATCATGACCTAGCCTCAGTTTTCATGACTGTGTCCATCTCTATTGACCAGATTACAGAAACTTTATACATCTAGGCATGAACCCATGAGACAGATGCAGGCTACTGCTACAGAATTCGGCAGCTCATCTCCTCAGCACTCTAGGTTGCCTTTAGCATTTTATACCTATAGTTGGCTGTCTACACTTGGTTCCTACAAAAATGTGAATCAGATTCAAGCTGTTGGTCTTGGCTTCCTGGTGCTTGATGACCCAGGTTCAGGATACTTAAAAAAACAACAACCCCTAATGCTCCAGAATGAGCACCATAATCAACAAGTTTGCTCTTTTGGCATGATGGAACTCTTCCATAAAGGAAAAGTTGTTCTGTGTGTAATGAATACTATCCTGGGAACCAGCTGAAAACACTGAAATGATTTGAGGAAGTAAAGATCATTACAACCTTACATCAGGTCCCATTCAAAGTGCAGGGCATATTTTGCTGACATGTCTTCTCTAACAAACACAGAACAACATCAGTATTGAAAAAGCAAACCTACGAAAACAAGACTTAGCTGTACACATTACTCTCTTTTGGTGACAGAATGAAAGCATAGACAAACCACATGCAACATATTTAAGTCAGCAAGTCAAGGTACTTCACTCAATATGAAGCAGCACTCATCTTACATTGTATGAAAACATAGAGAGAATAGAAAAGAATTCAATGACACAAATAGGGTTGGCAAGCAAGTCGATTGGCCAGTCAAATATTGTCAATTGACTATATTTTTGACCTGTCAAAGATTATAGCAATTTTACTAAAAAAAGCCCCGACCCCCCCTCCACATTTGTTTGTAGTTTTCTTGACAGATATATTATTTTTCATTTTGACACATTTCTTAATGGAAAAATTGTGCCTTTTTTCTGTGTATTATTGGACCTATTGGCATTTTTAAACCATTTTGACTAATATTTGACTGAACAGTATTTGCCTAGTCAAATACCCAACCCTACATTGAGACGAGGGTAAAAGAAAAAAAAAAAACAACCTGGAAGAGTAAGAAAAAGGTAGGCTGCAGTCCAAGGAAGTATATAGCAAAAGCCCAAATACAAGAAATGTCACTTAAACTGGGGAGTAGCTTCATAAATGTACACCTTTGTTAGAGTTCTAAAGGAAGCTGACACAGAACTGTTTTATTAAAAAAATATGATGTCTTTTATGTACCAGTAAATTCCTGGCCTGACTTCAACATAACTATGATTGTTCTGCCCATCACATTCATAGAATGCACTTGTTTTCCAGTGCAGTGGATGTTAATCTAGTTACAAGCAGACAGGCTTTCAAATAAACCATACAATCAGCAGTAATTAACACCTTGTTAGTAACCTTGTCACAGAGGGTGAAGACAAAAAGGTGAGAAAGGTTTAAATGATCCAATCATCCCCAACAGTGACCTTTGTAGAAGATGATGAAGGAACTTGGGTAGGCCAGCTGGGAAAGACACTCACTGCCAGTCCTTTTCCATGAAAAAAGGACAACAATTTTCAAATCTGTCAAATTGACATCTTTCAGGAACTCTATAGTCACTTCACATTTATTACTTTGGAATTTACATTTGTGAAAATGGGCCTCTAATGCTGGGAAGTTCAAAACATGGTGAGACAGCAGTGCCCCCGCTCTTCTCTTTTACAGCTGGTCATACTTAAATGCACTTTAATTGTCTATAAATCTG
Organism: Alligator sinensis; assembly: GCF_000455745.1. Lineage (NCBI taxonomy): Eukaryota > Metazoa > Chordata > Crocodylia > Alligatoridae > Alligator > Alligator sinensis. The sequence goes on along the minus strand of NW_005842027.1, from coordinate 1,229,805 downwards.
ATCAGAGACATACTGGGTCAAATTCTCAGCTTCTGTGAATAGACAAGGCTCCACTGATATTTAGGAAGTTAATGGCAAGTGACACTCCTGGATAGCTAGCCCACAGTATATAAATCATCCATTACTTATCTCATTTTGCCCAATCACAAACAAAAATTTGCATTGATCAGAAATACTTACTGCAGTTCTCAGCCTTTTTATTTCGGTGGATCACTGTCTTTTGGTTGGGTGTGCTGAAAAGGCTGCTCCAGTTGACTGTATGGTAGTAACACAGATTACTGTTGTCAGTTATGTAGATGTTGCCTGCACTGATCTGCTTCAAGGACTGGAACTGTAGAGAAGTAATCCCCTGTTGCTTGAGGATAAGTAAGGAAAGGCCACTGGAAAAGAAACATGAATAGAAGTGCATTAGCCCTGGAATGTGGAATTTAAGTTACCTGGGTCTTTTCCATTAGAATGGTTTTAAACGTATAGTTTTGAAAAATACACTTTTTCTATAGGAAATTTTTCTTCAGGTTTTTTTTTTTTAATTCCATTATTTGTTCAAGAAAAATCAAAATGATAGCCTCCCCAAATATCATTTGGAAGGCACTTTTCAACTACATTTTCTGCCTTCAGAGAGAAAATAAAAGTGACGAAAGTAACCTGTGCTGTCATTGGACAAGCAAAAACCAAGTACGCCAGTATTCAAAAAACAATTTATGCAGAACAGTTGTCACAAAACAATTTGTAGATGTTGGCTTTTCTTTCTGAGTGGGGAGGGGGATGTTCTTTCCAAAAACATTACATTTTTCACAGGAAGGGATTTCTGAACAGCTCTAGAAGTCATCTTAATTGTAAAATAATTATTAAATATCTCATTTGAAAAATGAATTAAAAAGAATAACTCAAAAAGGGAATTTAGTTTCAATTGCTGTCAATATTATTCATACACAACACATTTTAAAGAATCAAAGGACATCAAGTATAGTTACATGACCATGGAGAACTGAATGAACACATAGAACCACTTAGTTTGAGGGTGCAAACAGACATAACAGTTGACCCATTGCAAGCATATCACCGCTTGGGTATGGTTTCACAATTGTCCCTGGACAGAAGTGTCCACACATACACTACTAAGGGTTTTAAGTAGAAACCTCCTCTTTTAGGGACTGTACTGCTCCCATAATGCCACCAGAAGGTGGTAGAGTACCTAGACCAACATGCTTTCCAGGGATCAATGAGTTTCCCCAGAATTTCTAGAAGGGGAGGAAGACCTAGCTTGGGGCATGGGGTTGGAGTGGAGGGGTTGCCTGGACCCCTTCTTGTGATTCTGAGGGAGCTGGATTCTTTGGGGTTCCTCGAGAACTCTTCCACTTTTTCTAACTACTCAGTTACTTTTCATTACCAGTAACGGCATAGAGATGTGTGTGTAGGGTGGAACCTGCTGGGCAGGGCTGGCTGTAAAAGTACAGCACAGGGTGCAGGAACAATTAACAGTTAATGGGCTACTTCATTTCAAATTGAACATGGAAATGACAGCCATTTGGTTCTAGTAAGTGCCCATTGTGCAATGGTTCTTCTCCCCCTACCCCCACAGCTTTAAGTTTCCATTGTGCAGGACTCTAGTTCCCCACCACCACCACCACCACCCAGCAGGGGTTTACTGTTACAGGCACAACTATCCATCCACCACAAGCAGAGGACTACAAAGACCCTCCCTCTAGAACCTGTCTTCCCCTCCCCACCAAATAAGCTTGGGCCTCCTGCCCAGGATCCCTAGCATTGATACAATGGTGAAACTGAAACAGAGGCTTTGTGCTTTCCCCATCCCTGCACACTGTGGTCTCTATAGGCAATAGATCTTTGGGTAGTACAGTCCTGGCTAAATCACAGAGCAGCTCCATTGCCCTACAAGGGTTTGGGAGTAGAGGGTGAGGAGCTGGGTGGCTAACTAGTCATGGAATGCTCTGTGTCCACTGAACCAGTTCAAGGAGGATTGGTTCAGAAAAGTACTTGATTTTACCAGCATGCTTTGTAACATTCTGGGAAGTTTAAAGCGGTCCAAAGTGGCCTGAGCATCTGGATTCTTGGGATTTAAAGTGTATTTAGAACATTCTAAATATTACATTTGTCCACACCCTGAGACAATGAAGGAGCCCTGCCAATTTGTCTCCTGGAACGTGACAGTGCTGTAAGATTATGGTAAGGGAAGGTAATGGGATAAGGATGTTCATGCCACTACTATTATTGGATGTTTGTAGCACCTACTGCAGAAAGTCATAGTTTCATCTATTTTCACTATTTAAATTTACAGCACATAAGTATAAAAAAATAAGGGGTACAGGGGAGATTAATCTTGGGCTAGATAGACTATAAACAAAGGAGAGAATGGTAGAAGAATGATATGGAAAATTGATTTAAGTCTTCTTTTCAGGTCAGATTAAAAGTCTTATTTCTTCCAACGATATTGGAAGCTTTAATGAAACACCTCCAGTCTGCCATTACATACATTTTTCTTATATCACAGTATCTTGTCGTCTCACTTCTTTCTCATAGCAAGAGTAAGTCTTCACCTGTACAATGTAGATATGCCTTTGCATATTATGTTATGGATGCAAATGAATGAAGCCAAAATCCCTTTTCTGGGTATTATCTACTTTTTTTTGAATGGTTGTAATTGTTTTCTAGCTATTCTAAATAAAAATCACTGCTTCAAAAACTGGATACAGGGCTGTAATTCAATCTCAAGGTTTCACTGCTATTCATAATCTACTTGGGCTGTTGTTTACAATGTCAGCAGAATCCCTTGACGGATTTAGAACATTTTGTGCAATTGGGAATGAGAGGCTACTGTATATATCATACAGATATATTGTTTCATTTCCCCATTATTTCTCACCATATTTTCTTCCCTCTAACACTGACTTCTCTATATCAGCTTTCATATCAAAATACCACTTGTAAAAGTAGAACTAGCTAGCTATTGCAAGTCCCATATGCAAGTACAGGCATTTCAGTGATCATTCTTGCATTTTACTTCTATTATGTTTAGGAAGCAAGATGTACAATATTATGCATGCATTAGGAGTTTCAAATAGCATCTGAGCTAGCATATTCAAATGTGGGTTTAGCTTATGCTAAAACATTACTGAATGGTAGATTATGAGTGATACCAAATTAGTGATACCAATTAACAGGGGGCTGGACTCAATGATCTTCCAAGGTCCCTTCCAGCCCTAATGTCTATGAAATCTATGAAACACGTGAAAGATTTAAAACATGACTGCTAGACTGGGCACACTGTCCATTCCTTCATTAACAGTAAATTTTTTACAACAAATTTATTTTCTGGTGGAAAATCATAAGCTATCATTTTGAAATCAATAAACTCAATAGGTGCAGGAACTTTGTATATGTAACTAGTATTAAGTGAAAAACTAGTTAAAGTTTATAATTAGACTAGTCTTCTTGAGGGATTTTATTCTCTATGGTATTTATATTATAACATTTAAATAGTAATAGCACAGTATAAATCATTAAATTAATAGAGAAAGGCAAATCTTACCTGTAAAGGGCTCTCCCACCTATGGTAACCAAGTTAGAAAACACTCTGAAATCTGTCATGTTTTCAGGCCATGACTGTATATTCAGGTAACCTAAGGAAAAAAAGACAGAAATGTCCCATCATCTCAGCCACTGAGGCTACTTTATTGTGTACTTGAATTATGATAGATTATTCCATAATAAAGAGAGAGCAAAGGTCTGGAAAGCAGAATACATAAGTAATGAATGATATGGGACACCAGCTTTGAATAAGTAAGACATGGCAGTGCAGTCTCTTGCACATAACAAAGAAGGGACTGTACATAAGTTGTTTTAGGAAATTCATACCTAGTCCAAAGCCAAACTTAGGACAAAGCTGGAGAGACACAGTCAGTTCATATTTCCTCAACTCCCCACCTTTTTCTAGTCTAAGGCAGTGGACAGAATCAAATTTTCTAGGAACTGAAGTTGCTGGGATTTGTTAATGTGTGTTTAATAATTTTTTTATAGGGAAACTGAGTAAAATAACCGAGCTTTGAAATGACTGAGAATTTCAATTTGTGACATTATAACTTCCGCAGCACTCAACCATATCATTTTTTGAGGGACTTGGAGGGTCAGGTGCACAGCTCACCAGGGATTGAGTGGTATCCTTGCTTTACTAGTATACTACTTAGTAGGAGTGCCCTGCAGAGCAGGAAGAAGCAGCATCTCACAGGCACCACACATGGCACCATGGTTCATTATCACCCTGATTTAACAAAGCCCTTAAGGACATGTCTAACTCCAAGCATAAGGCTGTGGGCAGGTGTTTAATCACACTGCTGCAACTTTCCAGGAAATCTGAAGTGCTAGGGAAATGTGGCAAAAAGGAGGGCATACAGACATTCCAGTCCCTTGGCTAGAAAGCTACAAAGTCACCTTAAATCCAAGATCTCCAGCCAGAGGGTAATAGGGAACTGCTCCTTGGGTGTTTCTGCCACAGGGGAGGCTGATAATTGACTGTCTGCCCTCTTCTCAGTTGGGGGAGGAGGCAGGATATCAGTGAGCAAATGGTAGCTGCTGAAAGCTACCAAGGACAGCTCCTTGCCCTGCAGGGCCTGCACAGGCCAGAACTGCTCTCCTCCCCTGCCAGAGCCCCAGTTCTTACCAGGTTTTAGCACTGGTGGCAGGGACTCCCTCACCCTAACCGTAATCCCACCCTTGGCAGATCAACAAAGAGAGCAGATGGGAAGCAGGGGGAAGTTGGGGGAATTCCTACTACCACCTGAACAGTGCAGAGATGGTTCAAGCTGTGGTGGGAATTAGCATCTCCAGTGGCCTTCTACCATCTTTCTGGCATGTAGCCAGGACTTCCTCTCCTACCTAGTAATCAGTAGGGACCTATCCAAATCAAGGTGGTAGATGGGAGATTTTACAGGCTGACCATGGCACCAGACACCATTTTCATGGATTTATCACAAGGCCCGCCCCCCATGCCTCTGATTGGCCAAGGGCCCTGGTGGCCCTGCCCGTTGCTGCTGATTGACCAAGAGGGCTGTCTGTCATGCAGCCCCATCCCTCATCCCTGACTGGCCTAGAAGGCTGCCCATCATGTAGCCCTTGTGGTAGAGAGGAGTGGGGCTACATGACAGGTATCTCTCTCTGCCAGGCAGTGGCAAGTGGCGGGGGGTGGTCACCACCTTGACTGCTCCCTTTTGTACAGGCAGCTCCCCCTGGGTACACCCTAGTGGGCTGCGAGGCCAGGCCACAATAGTTATGAGAACTGCTGGCTCCCACGGGGAAGCCAGCATTGTATTTTTAGTAAGTTTTTTGTTTTGGGGTTGGGGGGGGTTTTTGTAGATTTTGTGGACAATGCCTGATTTCATGATTCCCATGAAATCTGTGAATCCATGAATTAAGTAGGTCCCTAGTAACCAGGTCCTGGCACTATCTGCAACGTGTGGAAGGGGGAGAGAGAGCAGAGGATACTGGCATCCTAGCAACCAAAATTATGCCGCATGAAACTGAACACGCATTTCACATGGCACTGGAAAACTCAGCTCTCCAGTAAAGTTGCAGCTGGAAAGAGCTAACAGTTTATGACAGCATCAGTTTGATTTTTTTTCCACCACACACTGCTTGAATGCCTATATGCTCACTTTTTGTGCTGGAAAAAACACATATGTCCTGATGCAAAGGTAACATCTGTCCATGGCCTGAGTAAGCCCCCTCAAGTCAAGGAGATTAAAAGCTGTGAATTTTAATGGGACTGTTCAGGTGTTTAACTTCTGACACATGTTTAAGTACCATGCTGAAACAAGGGCTATGTTATCTAAGATGTTTCCCTAGTTAGGGTGAGAGTCAGAATTTACTTTACCCACTTAACCCCACTGACTAATTGGGGCTACACTCCATATTAATTAGGATACAAGTTGCATCATTTTATTGAGTGGTGAAAAGGTTAGGGAGCCATGTAATAGAAGGTCAATTAAAAATAGGAAGAGCTTCCCCCCAGAAGCATTTTTATGTGCATACCATGATTGTTGCTTTTCCTTAATTATGTATATAATATCTTGGAAAGAATAACTGGAAGAGAACTCATCATTAATGAGTTCTTAAACCCTGACAGATGAAGCTGTAGCAAACAAGATGCAAGTTCATGGAGCATTAGTTGGAATTCTAGTCATATGTCTCCTATGAAAGTGTGACACACAGATGGGAAACACTTACTTAATTCCTTGGTAGAAATGCTTTAAAGTTAAACCTTTATGTTAGAGCAGAATTCCTCAACAGTTTTCTATGCTGTGGCTCCTATTTTTTCAGCAAAAGTCCTCCGAGGGTTGCCATCTTGATGGCATGTAGCAAGGATCTCCATCCTACTTAGCAATCAGGTCCTGACATCTCTTTGCCACCCTCTTTCTAAAAACCCCGGAATTGGAGAATGTTTTGCATTAACTGAAATGAAGGAAATGCACTTGTGGATAACAACTGGTATGGATTTGGCTAAATGTTTATCAAATTTATGACACTGTCTGTATCCAAAGGTTTCTGTGTGTTTCAAATAACAACAAATGTCAAATACAAATGCAAAATGAGAAAAGAGATCAAGTTATATAGCATCAGAACTGTGTGTTACCTGTTATCTCTCTCACTGTTTGGAAGATATTTAATTTCTCTGGGTCGATTGCTGCAATTGTGTGATATGGGTCCCTGGAAGATTAGAAGGACATATTGTAAGGTTCTGAATATAAAATGAGCAAGGTTATAAACTTCTTCATGAAGTAGCACTATTCAGAATGTCAGCACTTCGCTTTTAGCCATTCAAATACACCAAGTCATTTTCCAATTTCTTTAAACTTCCTGATACTGCAAAGTCCTCAATGAGTTTGTAGCCTTATGTTTCCCAATTTATACTGATAGCAAGAGATGAGGCTCAGTGTATTGAACCATCAGGCTACAAAAATTTTTGGTAAATATTTAAATTTATGAAATGCAGTGGATTTTCAGCCACTGATACACATGGCCTCAACAGGTATGGGGATGTTCATTCAAACTAATCTTCAAGATATAGTGCTGAAAATGAGTTAGTGCCATGACTGTTAAAGCAATACTAATATCATTAAAGTTGTTACTAAAAGTAGTCTAAGATTTTCAAAAGCAACCAGTGACGTAAGGATGGCTCTGTTAAGTAAGCTAAAGGATTTGTGTTTTCAAAAAGTGTTGAATGCGAACTCTTTTGAAAATCAGGACCCCCACAAAACTGTGTTAAGTTTTTCACCTCTAAATTGAAGCAGCCAAAACCACGTAAAAAAACTCTAAATCAGTCCTGCAGCTGCTGGAGTAGGCCAGGGTACAAGCAACTTTCATTTCATGAGCCCTGTCATCAGGCAAATAAATATTAATGTAGGACAACAAGAGAATGCTCTGAAAATACCCCCTAAATGCAAAAGAAAGTTTGTTACGCTGTGACCCCTTTGTGGAAGAAAATAGATATAAAGGCTAACCAAGAAAAAGTGACCTTTCACGAGTACGAAGAAAAAAGGTCTTCTGTGATACTGTGCTGTGGGATGTTTGTATTTTCAATTAATATGCCTGGGATAGAAAACAACTTTAGTAGAAGTGAAGTGCGCATTCCCAACATCTTTTCATTCGACTTTCCAAGAGGAAAATTGCTTAGAATTGATATATATGGATAATCAAACATGCTGCCTTTGGAGCCATGTCCTCAAACTTCAGTACAGTAATAGAGTAATGGGGTCACTTCTAAACTTTATGGAGAGCATTTCCAAGTTAGTATGAGTGAAATGAATTCAGGAATCTTTAACATAAAGCCCAATGGGCCACAGAAACATTAAACCTAATTTTCAACAATTTGGGGCTCTCATAAAAGTAGATGACAGGTTTGACTATTCAACATAAAAATATAATTTTTTTTCTCTTGCAATCTATTAACATCAAAGAGGAGAAAGAACAAAAAGCAACCCCCCCTCCCCACCCCCTCCCAATCCCTCATTGATAAAAATGAAGCTGCTATATAAAACATTGAAATCTCAATGTCAGGGAGGTTTTAAGGACAAAAAATTACAGTTCAAACCCATAAACAAGAGAAGGTAATGCGTCTGGTGTAGCTATTTGATCCGCTTACTGAAATGTAGGATAATACATACATTCTTTCCCAAACCATTCCCATTGCACTTCATTTTTAGGCCACTCATTTTATTCGTTCATTTTTAATTATGCTTCTCCCTTCCTCCCCTCCCAAAAAATGATGTCAGTGACCTTTGAATCTCCCATGTACCAAAGCTATTACTAAATTAAACAGTGTTTCAGGACTTTTTTAGAAGAAGCAAAGAATCATTTACTACATGGTAGTGCAGCCCTTTTTTTGTTGAAGACTTCCTTCCTGAGGATTTTCTAAGAACAGACAAAGGGATAAAGATTTATTTGTCCCAAATGGCCTCATATTCTTTTCTATACTTTCTTTTCCAATGCTGGCAATAAAGTAATCCTTGAAGGGCCCCACTGCAGATAAAGATGCATTCTTCCCATTTAGTATGCTATGCTGCAGGTGCCATTTAGTTTTAATTTCCATTTCCAACTTCCAGGCTTATTGTCAATGTTAGGTGCTAATAGTTATACAAGTTAACATTTTGCAAGCCATTTCATTGAAATGTCTTCTTAAGGAACACTATTTTTGAAAACTACAAAGCTTCCAGATACTTTATTGCAGGAAATACCATTCTTGAAGTGCAAAGGTGCCTCATCCTGCCTTATCCAATGCTTTTTCAGTCTCAAACTGAATGTCAAGTGGTGCATACATATATTAGGCAGAAGGCAGGCTAACTACTTCTCTATGCATATATTAATGAAGTTCACTTCACCCATGCACTTAGGAAGCAAATATGTAGTAATACTGATAAAGGACAATGAAGCTTATCTAAAATCCATTACAGTGGGTGGAAAGATATCTGTGGCCCTCAGTGATTTTGGTTTCTGCTCCCCGCTCCCTGCCCCCTTTTTGGGGGGTTAATGTTGATTCTCTTTCCACTTTATAATAGTTGTCAGGTTAAGCAGGTTAAACAATTTTACTGGAAAAAAGAAGGTGCATCCAGGGCCAGGATACGTGAGTAGGATCTGAGGACAAACAGGGTCAGGAAGCCAGCAGATCAGTCTGAGTGCTAGGGAAGAGCCAAGCCAAGAAGCCAGGAAATCAAGCAGAGGGCAGAGTTGGAGGGCAAGCCACATCAAGAAGCCAGAAGCTGATGCAGAGAGCTAATGTAGCAGAACCAGCAAAGCAGTCTTGGGTCAGGTTGAACCTGTTGCCCAGACACTTCCTGTTCCAAATCAGGGGTTTATATGGGAGATGTGGAGGGTCTTAGCAGAGTCTTAGAAGTGGACTTAGGCCAGACACTCTGGTAACAGGGAGTGGGCAGAGGGTTAGGCCTTACTGAAGGCTTCACATTGACTTTGACCAGTCTGGGTGGCTAGTTATGGGAAGCAGGCCAAGAAAGCAGCCACAGTGTCAGCCCAAGGGCTCAGATTCAAAGCTGTGGTCTGACAGCAGGAAAACAGAGAATTGTCAGAGTGGAACATCATTCTGCTCTGTAGAATGTGTACAGACAATAGGAACCACTTCATTTTGAAGTGTTTTGAACTTCTAAAACAAGTTTTTTTCCCACAGGACTATTATTGAAATATTTCCACCATTTTTATCTGCTCACACTTTGAAAGGCATATGAAGTGTTTCAAATGCATGCCTGTACAAGACCTAAATGAGCAATGAGCATATTGTAGTTTATTAGGTAAAAGATCATTAAAATAAACACTGTTTTTTTAACATCTGCAATTCAAAAATATTCTCTCGCTGCAAAAACATCCCTCAACTCCTCAGAGGCCACTTATAGTCCTACGATATTGAGTGTGCTTATATCTAAAATACAAACAAAATTAAGTAAAACCTTTCTAAAACTAAAATGATAGAATTTATCCAGAGTACATGTAAACAACTTCCATAAATAAAATTTAAGTGGCAAATATACATCATTATTATTGCTCTATACTGTCAAATTATTTAGAGCATCATTTGTATAACTGGTGTCCCTTTTCTTTTAATTTCTTTTTTTTTTGTAAATGTATTTTGTAAAATTTAATAATAAGCTTAATTGAAAAAAGTTGACCCAAGACTATAAAGTGCTTTTAATTAATTCTCAAATGTGTTTTGCTTTTAAACAACAGGACATATTATTTTAACCTATTCCTGTTCACAATTATGTTTTATTATGTGATGCAAAAGACTAAGTTCATTGAGATGCCCAAGACTGGTATTAGACCTTTTATTCTTTTGTTTTACACAGGATGCTGTTTAGAGCATTGCATTTTTTCAGCATTAATGCTCTAAGCTTTTGTTCCATTGGACAAAATATTTTAGCTTTTACTCATCCTTTTCTATTTTTTTAAATAAACTATTATTTTGGATCCTTTCACTGAAGGATACAGTTTTGTTCCAAGGTCATTTCTGCCAACGTTTCTTGCTTTATGCTAGACAGGTTCATTAATGTGATTCATCTCACAACTCTGCTTTACATTTTTGCAACTAATTCCCTTTTAATACTCAAAATTACATTTCACTTAATGCATCAGCTAAGCCACAGGGCATGTTCAGATTCCTGTAAATTTCTGTGGCTGCCTGACTAGCTTTCTACCTACCATGTGAATTTAACAAATTTATAGCTGGGTCCTTGGTTGGCCACTCCTACAGTTCAGGCAGTGTGAAGTCAGAGCATTGAGCCTTGCAATATCTTGCTCAGTGGGTGCATCTACATGAGATGCTCAATGCCCATTAGACTAATTCGACTAAGCATTAGCATGGCTGGCAAAAATTGTGCTAATGAGCTAAATGAGCAGTAGATTAGTGCAATGGGCATTAAGTGGCACACAAAAAGCTTTCATTTGTGCTAATGCACAGTATTTTTAGTCCAATGGGCATTAAGCATCACCTAAAAGTGTTCACCTGTGCTAATACGCAGTAGCACCAATTACAGTGCATTATTTTGGTGTTATTACATGTACTAAACTTAATATGCTGTAATAATGGCACATTAATGAACATGTAGATGCACCCAGTGCTTACCTAAATCTAGAACAGAGCTTCTTTAAATCACTTTGATCTGGTTCCTTATCCATTCCCATCCTTTATCCCATGCTACATTAACCTTTCACACCGCAGTCCCTGCTTTGAAAGATTAGAAGACCATTTATGTAGTCATAACCTAAATTTGCTGGCTTATAATCATTGACCTTTAAAGTCCTAATCCAATCCCACTGAAGTTGATGGGAAACTTTCCACTGATTTCAATGTGCTTTGGATGAGACTCTAAGTAAACAAGCACTTCAGCTTGATATCCAATCCAAGTATCAGGAAATCAGGTGTCTTTTACCTCACCCTGTCAAGCAGTTTGAGGGCAAATCTATACCCTCGAGACATACTAAGGTTTACCAGCGTGAACTGGGTTCTGTACATGCCACATGCCAAAAATGAATAGAGTAACAATTGTTTGGTGTGCACTTAGGGTACTTTCAGCGTCATCATCAGACCTTTTTATATGTGAGTGCCTAGTTCCACACTAATGGCAGTTGCATTACATTTTGGTATTTGGTACATGCCAGAAGAGAGTGAATGTGCAGGTCTGCTTTCACAGCAGCAACACCCCATGTCTCAGAGGCAGTAGAAACATACTCTGAGAGAGATCTCTTGCCATTGGCAACTTTATTTTTCTAGATTTCAGAATATATAAGACTATGGAAAAATCCAATTAGGTATGCCAACAGTTTCATATTAATTTGTTGCAGTTCAGTTAATGGTATCTTTTCCATGATGTGAAGTTCCAAATGTGGATGTGGTGCAAGATATCAGATCTCAACATCCAGTGATGAAAACTCTAAGGAACCTACAGATAAGATGCTAGAAGTTGACAGTTAGAAAGCTATACAGTGGTAGAAAAAATTGAATACGTATTTATTGTTAGCGCTCGTGAAAATAGCTGCAGTACCTGACATAACAGAAAAACATTCCAAGTGTTTCGCTGTGTTCATCCATTTGTAGGACTTTGTTCATTTTAATGGGGAATGCTATACCTCAAAGTGGCAAACTTAATTCACCACAGCTGATGATTGATGCTCACAGGAGGTCTGAATTAGTAAGGAGATCTAATCATACTTTTATTCTACCAAGGCTAATCCTTTCAGGATGGATGACAGACAATGCAATAGAGCTGGTAGATGCCTTGTATTTCACTGCTGTATCAAAAGAGAATTTCTTTGTCCAAGAAGCATCTCAGGTGGAAAAAAGATGCCCATTCATAGTGATACTGACCTTAACTATAACCAATAGTGCATCTAAATACAATCTAAAGTGCTGGTTGAGGTTACATTTTCAATTATATGTTAAAAATATGCTATAACTATTTTTTCCTTAAGAGTGGGAAAATGTAGATGTCAGTCAAACTTTACTTTAAAAAAAAAATCTCTTCAGTTGTCCCTGAGCTTTTAATGGTGTTTAGATGCAAAATACAGATATGTATAAACTGAAACACTGGATCTAAGCACTCTTTGGTATATGGGTATTTGCAACTCACACCTGAATATGCATTTCATAGATGACTTATCTAATGGTCAAAGTCCATTGGGAAGTTTTTCAGCTTATGTATATTGTCATAGTCAGTGGAGACACAAGGATTTGCTCCCAGATATACATCCACATTTTGCAGATAAGGTCATTTTTAGTTCATGATAAGAAATTCAATTGAAGCAAACTATTCTCTGCTTCCCAGCCTCTGAAAGGCTGTCCCTCCAATCCAGTCACAGGGTCTCATAAAGTAATCTTATATCCCAGCTGTCTTCCCCTTTCTCAGCACAAACTTTCTTCTTTGTCCTTTCCTACATAAAAGCTGAATATAAGTATCAAGCTGACAGAATCAGCACTTCACCGAATGAAGAGAAAACCAATTTAGTTGGGAGCTTCTATTTAATCAGCCATTCCAGAAGCCACAAGTCAGAGATGTCCACAATTAATTCCCTCCTGCCGCAAAACCACAGTCTGCCACAAAGTTTTTGGACTCACCCATGAATCCCAGTGACAAGAAAAATCAGGTTTCCATTGATCTTGGTGCAGTTTATGAACTTGTCAATGTTGCTGGAGTCCACAGTCTGAGCTGACACCAAACTCCCTGTGCCAATGCCATCACACGCTGCCAGAACAAGAAACATGTGAAAACAGCTGGTAAAAATGTTCAGTTAATCAAGAAGTGTTTGCTGTTTATTCACCTGAGAATTTATTTGCTCCAGAAATGGGCAAAATGGTTCTATTAATGGTTCAGAACAGGGATGCTCAATAGGGGTGTGCAAAACAGGCCATATTGGATTCAGATTCTGATTCAGCCTGAATCGGGGGACAGCAATTCAATTAGTTGATTTGGATCACTGTCCCAATTCATTTCACCTGAATCTGAAGATTTGATGCTGATTCAGAGAATCAGCAGTTCGGCCATAGACACAGATTTAAATGTTTTTTCTACATATCTTGAGGTACCAGGTGCAGCTTGTGAATACTAAGATGGTGGGGCAGATGGAGCATCCCACAGAAGTTAGGGGGGGTGGGCATTTGCTTGGTGGCAAACCCAGAAGTGGACTGGAATTACTTCCGGTCCACTTCCAGGTCCACCACTGAGTGCATGGGGGATGCTCCCCATGTCCCACTGGTTCAGTGATCAGCCATGGGGAGGAACCCTGGACCCAGAAGGCACCAGTCTTTGAGCTGGGGGCGTGGGTCCCCTGTGCGTGCTGCGGTGCACCCAGAAGTGGACCGGAAGTGCTTCTGGTCCACTTCCAGGTCCACTGCTGAGCATGCTAGGGACCCCACCACACTCCCATGGGATGCTCTATCCGCCCCAGCATGTCAGCATTAATGAGCCGCCTGGTACCTTGAGGTATGTAGAAAAAATATTTAAAGCTGTGTCTATATCCGAATCATCAAATCTCTCCAAATTGATTAGGAGGGTTCCAATTCAATTCAGAGGGTTTAAAGGGTCTCCTGATTTAATTCAGAGACTAGGCTGCCAAATCGGGCTGAATCTCTGCTGAATCGAATCAGCAAATGAAGCTTTGTAACAGCCTTAATGCTCAACTCCCAGCCTCCAGGTCACATCCAGCCCCCAGACCATACACTCAAGCCTGCAGGGGTCCCTACAAGTCCAAAAACTGGGTGGTGGGAGAAGTGATAGTACCAATTGCCATTCCACTGCCACCAAACTTTTGGATTTGTTGGAAGGTCCCAAGCAAGATAATATGCTGGATTGGCAAGCATAGGTAGCCTGGGGCCCATCTGGGCACACACTGACTTTCTGGAGGCAGCATGGGGCTTGATCCAGTAGCGTAGGGCCCCAGGGAGGCAACACGGGCCAAGGAAAGTAGGGAGGGGTCCCAATCTTTTGGCACAGGCCCCAGGGAGGTATACAGCTGAGGGAGGCAGTGCCAGGCTCCGACTGTGGGGCATGTGGCTGGTGGCTGATGGAAATAGCACAGCACCACAATCTTGCAGCACAGGGTCCTAATCCAGGGGTATGGGGCCAAGGGAGGAAGTGGGGTGCCTGATCCTGGTGCACAGGGTTTAATCCAGCCTGAGGATTGGTCCTGCACCACTCATTCAGCCTGCAACCCCAAAAGTTTGAATACCCTGGGTTCAGAACATTTGCCCATGCCTGAAAACAATCTTTTCAAGGTCTAAAAAATATGGATTTTTAGGTATTTGCCCTTTAAGAAAGAAGTGCTAATGTTTCCCTTATTCCTCCTGAGCATCCAACTGACAAACAAGCTGTTAGTTGTTATGCAGCTGTTAGCAATATAGCTAGATGCTTTCCAGTGAGGCCCTTCCATTTAATTCAAAACTTGCATGCTCTGGCATATACGCTAGTCACCTGGGTACAGTGTCCCCTGATTACAACTGGACAACACAGACAGCTACTTACATTAGACTCCTACATTGGCTCCTATAATTGCAGTATCTGAGCCCCTCTCACATGTTTAAATGATAACAGTATTATCACTCTCCTCCTTCCTAATATGTAGGGCTATGAGCTCAAATAGAAAATTGTGCACACGTGTGCCTGCATGTGGAAGTATACATTTGGGGAAGAGCTATTTATTGCATCTAGACTCAAGAAATAAATATTGAATTCATTTAAGAATTCAGTGAGACCATCTGCATTTAAATCAGCATGAGGCAGAGGTCCTTCTGTTTGTTTGCTTCCATCCCTTGTGGCATTACTGTTTGGGGCTTGACCTGCTTCCTGTCTATTAAATGTCTTTACATGAAGCATCTGGTGTCTGCCTCTATTACAACAGGTATAGGAGAATGCCACAGGCTGGTGGTGGGGAAAACAGGTAGTGTTTTATTCCTACTGCTGCTGGTATCTTGTATTAAGAAAAATATATGCATGACCCTCCCACTGATGACCTATTGGTAAAGCAAATGGAATGGGCATTACATTCAGAAGCTTCCTGGTAAGAGAAAGAGTCTTGGACCTCTTTTAATTCCACCAGAGGGAAGGAGAGAGCATTTTGTTTTTCTCAAGGTCAGGAACAATCTTTTAAGGAAGTGGAGCCCCCAAAAGCTGTAATTGGAGGTGTGGGATATCCCATAAAGATAACAGTACAGTTAGTGGATGCTTATACAAGTTATATTTTTCACATGATCTGACACCTGAACACACTCTACAGCTGTTACATAACAAATGTTCATGGTTGCAGAGCATTTACAATGGATGATCACACAAAAAACTAACCCTTGATAATTCAGTTATTAGCAGAAGGTGCTCTAGAGCACAGTGTGTTAGGGAACTTCTGTTCAGGTTCTTCTAAGGTTAACTTTTTGCATGGCCAGCGGCACCAGCCCAGTCCTACCCTCAGGGCTGTTACAGAGAGGAGAGAGTCTCCTCCCTTTGTAGCAAGGGAGGGAGGGGGAAGGAGAAGAGGAAGCACATAGTTGCCAGCTGGGTTTTGCTATGGCCAGAGCTGGAGGTGGGGTATTGAGGGGAGTCAGGCTGGGGCCACGAGGCAAAGGGGCTCTCTTCTACCCCACTTGCCCCCCCACCATATTTCCAGTCACAGCAAAGCCCAGCCAACAGCTGTGCATTGCCATTGTCAAGAGGCTCAGGCCAGGGATCGAGGAAGGGAGCCCCCTCCCACCTCACAGGCCAGTCCCAGCCTGGCTCCCCCCAATACTCCAGTCAAGGAAGCTGGGGAGTCCCATGAGGCAGGGGGGCTCCCTTCCCCTACCCCAGCTGCTGGCTCAGCTTTGCCATGCCTGGAGCTGGGGGTGAGGGTTGGGGCTAGGGAGAGGAGTGGTTTGGCAACTCCCTGAGAGGCTGCTGGAGCACCCCTGCCCACTGGCCAGGGCTGATGTAGGCAAGCTTGAGTCCTGCTGACCCATCTGTTGAGTCGGTGGGGCCGGGGAGGAAGGGCTCTAACTCATGGCACTTTGTGTAAAGCACCATAAGTTAGTGCCTCCCCTAAATGTCTGCAGGTACCCCATGAGTAGTGAGGGCTTTGGAACTTTTCCCCTATACATTTCCCACAGATAAGCTTCAACTTGTATGAATATTAATACTAGCAACCATTAACAAAACCCTTACACTTTTATTCCTCTAAAAAGGATTTATAAAATATACTAGTCTTGGCTTTTTCCCAAAGAAGAAATGCATACGTTATCCATATTAACATATCACAGTGATAAACCTGAAATACATTAAATTTAGCCACCATAGTTTAATGTCCTTCAGCTGTTGCTACTGGATATTGTAAAACTTATTAATGAATAATATTTCATTTTTTAAAAATTGCTTTGCAGTACAGGTGTGTGTCACAACCCAAAGTTGTGATTGTTTGTTTTTGTGTGTGCTTTGGCACCACTGAATTATTTTCCCGCTAAATTGCAGCTTCTTTGCACCGTGGAATTTTCTGCTGTAAAGGAGAACCCCGGTGCAAGGGAAAATTTCCCGCCAATTTGTAGCTTTCTTTGCATGGTGCATTTCTTTTGCATCTAAGAAATGCTCGGTGCAAAGAGTTCCCATCATTTGTATTTTAATTCGAGCCCCATTATTGGCTTGTGTTAAATTATGCACACGTGGCGTCTAGTGATTGGCTTGCTAGCCGTATAAGAGGCTTGGGTGGTTTCCGCCCAAGTTGGAGAACTCCGAGGAGGACCCCCGCAAGGGAGGACTCCACGAACACCAGGAGGAGGAGACTTCACGCTGTGTGAAGATCTCTAAGCACTGCGGAGCCTATCGGACCCAGCGCATTTAAAGCAGGCAACAGGGGTCTGATCAGCCTCTAGCCTCTCCCCGTCACCGAGCGCAATCCTCGACGTATCCCTCTTCCCTGCACGCACAAGGACCCACGGAGCCTAGCAAACTTCATGTGAGTCTATTCAGAGCTCTTTGTCTCGAGTACTTTCTTCGGTTGGTGCGACGGGCTCGCAGTTTAGAGCCTCCAACCGGATGGGCTAGAAGAGTGTTCACGGGAAGGAACTCTAGTCCGCCTCTTATCTTTTCTATCTGCAACTGTAACTCAAGCAAGTTTTCCTGCCTGCACCGCGACCATCTTTGGTGTAAGTAAACAATCTTTAAATCAACCACTACGCCTCTGTGACTAATTCTAGCCCATGCGTGCCTTGCCGCCGCACGGTCTCCTCTGACCCTGCGTGCCCGGGCTGCTGGCCACAGCCCGCGTGCGCAAAGACGGGTCCGCATATCGCTCCCGGCTCGCACATGGCGACATGGATGGGATCGGGAGGCGGCCCGCACAGTGTGAAGACTAATTCCAAGAAAAGCTATGATAAATTAGCATCTACCTTTAGGACAAATGTCAGTGCAGGGTTTGCACATCTTAATACCATTTTCTTCAATCTCCATTTTGGAGCTAGGACAGGCACGTACACAGGAGCTGGAATCCACCACAAAGTTATCTGGAGGGGGGAAAAAAAGGACAGTACTCAAAATGTGTCAATATACTATGTAATCTTGAGACTGGTAATTTTGCACTCTGAAGATAAAAATAGTTTAATTATTGACTTAACGTTTTAATAGAGGGTAAAAATGTCAAAAGCACCTAAGTGATTTAGGAGTTTAAATCCCATTTGCAAAAAGGGATCAAATATGACAGGTGAAGACCCATGGAAGTTAATGAGACTGAAGCTCTCCTAAGAATCTAAGTCACTAAGGATTTACACTAAGTCTACATTTTAACAGTTTTATCCACTACCATTTTGCCAAATGGTGTGAAGATGATTTCTTTTCTATCCAATTACTGAAATTTCATAGATTTCACAGATTCCATAGGCATTAGGGCTGGAAGGGACCTCGCAAGATCATCAGGTCCAACACCCTGCCCAAAGGGCAGGCAGTCAGCTGGGGTCAAATGATACCAGCAAGATAGGTATCCAAGTGTTTCCTAAAGGAAACCAGAGTAGGTGCCTGCACCACCTCTGGGGGGAATCTATTCCAGGCCCTGGTGACTCAGACAGTAAATAAGTTTTTCCTTATGTCTAGCCTAAAATAGTCTTCCAAGAGTTTGTGACCACTGAACCTAGTCTTCCTATGGGGTGCCCTGGTGAAGAGATGTTCTCCCAGTTTCCAGTGCATGCCATTATATACTTATAGGTTTATAGGCTGCCACCAAGAAAAATGACCTGTCTTGATCTAAAAAGACTGTGAAATCAGATGTATGCCTACAATACCTATCACCCATGTTTCTTTTCATGAGAGGAGCACAAGTGGAAAGAAGCACTAGAAACGACTTAATTTCAAATGTCTTAAACTTTCAGGGGAAGAATCATGAATTATTAAAGAATAATAAAGACTTAAGAGGAGGGAAGAGCCTATATGCCAATTAACTTTTATTTTCATAATGAGCAAGTATAAGGGGCATCATTAAACTAGTGGAGACTTTATTGAGAGCAATGGGACTGCTCTGGTAAGTAACACGTATCCTCAGTTTAAGCAAGGTGGAAGAATCTAACCCTTGCTTTTAACATTACTTCAGCACTTAATATTTCTGACAATCATTGTGGTCTTCTCTACTACAACTATGGGGAATACTGTACAAATTGAAATTCTGAGTCTGGTTTGGGCTGAATTAAGGTTCCATTTAAAAGATTTTTCTTTCTCCTATCATACTTATGCTTTGGTTAGCATAAGACAATACAGATCTTGGTGGACAGAGGAAGAGAAAAACTAAACATTGTCTTTTTTAATGGACAACAGTCTGTCAGAAATTATGAGGACGAGATAAGAATGCATATGTTGGCTGACTGACCACAGAGAATTGTGCTTATTTATAACCTACTTAGGCACCTTTTAAAATAAAGGATTAATTCCAGTAATATTTTCAGAAGCATACAGATGTCCCTATCTAGGACCGGATGGCTCAGAGAAGGCCAGTGGCAACGTTCTGTACTCCCCTTCTATAAAGAAAAAGCATCTTTATCTATTGGTCCTGTGCGAAGCAGCAAGTATTCACTTTGGATATGGATTTGGTTGATTTGGAGGGACAGTAATTCAATTTGGTGATTTGAATCACTGTCCCAATTCAATTTGGCCAATTCAGAGATTTGGCCATAGACTATAATGGGGAATCACTAAAATACCTATAACTTTCTCATTGTTTTGCAGATTTGAATCATAACAGCAGGAA
>NW_005842027.1:1190272-1209752 GCF_000455745.1 Alligator sinensis | reverse complement strand
CCTTCCCTCCCCCACAGCCCATGCCTCACAGATGGCACCCAGATGTTTGTCACACCAGCCTCACACTGGGCTCCAGAATCCTCCTGTCAGGACCCTCCTTTGATCCCTCCACTCAGGCGGCCTACTCTGCCATCATTCAGGCTGCTGAGCTCCCTGTAGCTATTCAACTCTTGGGCATGGTCCCCCCAGGACCTTCGGCCACACAGGCCCTGGCCTCACCTCCAAGGCCAGGCGGGACCCCAGGCCCCCAGCTCTGGGCATCCCTTGGCGTGGGGCCCTGGCCCTTTTGACCTCTCTGGTCCTGGCCACAGCCCTGACCAGTCAAGGGGGTACTCTACCTCCGGTCTCACTAGCCCCACACTCTCTCTGGGTCCACCTTCCTGGATGTGGGGAGCTGCGGTACCTTACACTATTACTTTTACTCCAGAGTCTCACAGGGGACTCTCACTCCCCCCTGAAGCAGCAGGTCATGGTGCTACCCTGAGATCTTATATTCAACACACACTTGGTCTCCTCGCAGTAGAGGACTTTCCAGGGTCAGGACTTGCCTCTCTCACTCTGGAGCTGAGCCCCCTTCACTCGGCCTCTGGCCCAAACCTCAGCCTCAGGTGTCCAAAGACTTACCTGGGTCTGCTCCCCTTACTTGGGGCTCCACATCGCCCCCCTCATTTGGGGCCCCACGTCTCCACCTCTCACTTGGGGCTACCCTATCACTGGGACTCCACACTGCCCCCTTCACTCTGGGCTACTCATCTCTTCCCCCTTCACTCGGGGCTCCACACTGCCCCCTTGCTTGGGGCTACAGATCTCAGCTTCCTTCACTCAGGCTACCCCCTCACTGGGGTCCTAATTTCTGTCCCCCTCACTCAGGGCTCCAGACCACCCCCTCACTTGGGGCCATGGGGTTTTGGTTCCTGGTGGGCTCAGGTGGCCATAGCTGTGCCTGGCCCCAACTTTCCCTCTTCAGGTCTCGCACCCCTTCAGGGCTCAGGTGGCTGCATCCATGCCTGGCCCCCACTCTCCCACCTCGGGGTCTTGCACCCCACAGGGCTCAGGTGGCCACGGCTGTGCCCGGCCCCCACTCCCCCTCCTCGGGGTCTCTCAGGGTCTTGCACCCCACAAGGCTCAGGTGGCCTCAGCTGTGCCTGGCCCCCAACTACGAATGTTACACAAAACCCACCTGAAGATGAGGGCTAGGGTTAAGGCACCCCTACCAGTCTTTCACTGGGGTGATAAATGGCCTGGCATTTCCTGAGGGCTCCCACGCCACCGAGAGACCCACCAGACCACCCACTCCTGGAAAGGTGCAGTTTTAGGTCATGCCCAGGACTAGGAGCCTCCTAACCATCCCCTAGAGCTCCTCCCTCACCTCCAGGATGTTCCAAAAGCCCTGAAGCCAGGCAATGTTGCTGCCTTCCCAGCCAGCAAGGAACTGAGCTCTTTATATAGGCAGCCAGAGATCTAAAATGGCTGCGCTAATCAAGCACTTGCTGGCTGCTTAGCTTTGGTCTTAAAGTGGCAGGTACCAACAGTGGCCTACCACACACCTTCCCCCTTTAAATGGTACCTAGGGGGTTTCCCCTGCTGCTGTTCCAAAGCAGGCTCCCATTGGAGCCTGTGGGAGCCCCCAAGTGGCGAGCACCCTCAAAGGTACTCTGCCACAGTGAGATGAAAATAGCAGGGATGATAGCCCCTCATGCAGGCATAAGGCTTTGCTGCAAGCCTTCCAAATCTCTGAATCTTTCCGAATTGATTCAGAGCCTTCCAATTTGATTTGGACCTTTTAATGGGTCTCCAAATTCAATTCGGATTTGGAGATTCGGCTGTCGAATCAGGCCAAATCTCCTCCAAATCGAATCAGCTACTGAAGCTTGACACATCCCTACTATCTATCTACCACCTGATGCCAAATGGCTTATTTATATTTCCCTGGTACCTATGAATGGAGTCAGTGGATATGTTAACTGACCTCCTGATTTAACTCTCAAGGGGAATTTGGCTGGGATCCTGTCCAATCATTGTACATGCTGGACTGGGAAAAAGGAATAACTCTGTAGCCTAGGGCCGGTATTTTACCTTTCCTTATATCTAACCAATGTTTTTGAGGATGGCTATTATTTTCAACTGTACCTAGCTGATAGGTCTGGAATAAAAACTGTGTTCAGAATCTCACTGAATCTAGTACTAAGGTACAAACCAAAACTGCATATTCCTTAGAGATGTAACTTCAGAGTACACTATTGTACAACACATTTATTAAACACCTCAACATTAGAGTAAAAGGTTGGATGCAAGGCTAGCAAGTCAGCTCACTTCTGAAGTAGGAAGAAGAAGGATAAGAACTAGCTAGACAGCATCAGGTTTGGGGAAGAAAATTTTCCTCCTCAGTAAATAAGGTCTGCCATACACATAATTTGTATAAACAAGTCATTTACTAAAACTGAAATCCTACCTCTACATAACCATTTTAATTTAGAATAGCCTTCTGAATTACTCAAAGAATACTTTCTAAGATTACGGAGACTGAATAAAACCAAAAATATTTGAGTGCTAGACAAAGTCTGAAAACTAGTGAAATCACAGCTTTTTTTTGTCTTGTGGGAGTTTTATGGGGTTTTTTTTAATGCTGGCTATATTATTGGGCATCTGCAAAATGTCAGCTTCTAAAAATGTCATTCTGCTTGATTAACACATAACTTCAAACTGTTACTGCTAAACAGCAGAGTTGGAATGATTAGACTTATCAGGCTATTCATTCAGCTCCAACCATAACATTACTTCATAATAGTCTCTAAAAAAAGGGTTTTGTTCACAAGGAGTTGCACACCATGCACTTCACTGATATTGGGGAACAAAGCAGGCATCAGGTAACTTACGTGGACATTTTTTGACACAAAAAGCTCCATAGGTATACTTGGCATTATGATTGTGCTCCAGCTGGAAGGTGGTGGGATTGTAGACAAAAGTCTGGGGGCACTGAGTGACACACGCTCCACTGTCATTGAAATTCATGCAAGCCTGAAATATAAGAAATCAAACTGAGCATGTGGTGCTTTCTCGATTTACTTACTTTAGACCAGCACCCAGTCTATTCACTAACTACAGAGGTACTGTTGTGGCAATTAGGCGTGGGGACATGGTTTTTAAGCTTTGTTTTTCCACTTAGGTTTCTTCTTAAGATCTTAACAAAACCTGGATTTGTTCTAAAACACATTTTGAGCCCCTAAAACATCACTTCGGAAATGCAACAATCTAAATACATTTTATAAAAGGAAACATTTTTTCACTATTATTCTCACTATTAGCAACAAATTAATTGCACACTTGACAGGCAGTTCCAAATTTGCCAACAGTGAACTGCTATTTAAGCTGCTCATGTCCGGCTGAACATGCACTAATGATCTGTGCTTTAGCAGGCCAACCTTCTGATCTCTTATGGCAGGAATCCGAAGTCCAGTAGAGGACTAAAACTCCCAATTAGACAGCAATAGGGATACAATTTTTTCTTTAAGCTAGCACAGGAGGGGGTCATTTCCCTAAGTAACAAATTTAACAAGGTCAGTTGCTTCACACACTGAGAAGAGAAAATAGCATTTTGTATCTCTCAACATCTCAACTCAACCACATACTCTGGGCAGAGGACAAGGCACTGACAGATAAAGATTCAAGTAGATAGGTAAAAAGGGTAGAAGAATGTAAGTAAAATAATTGACTCTTCTGGCTGGCCATTGCCATTCAAGAAAACACTGATTTCTGCATTTTTTTTATAATCTAGTGTCCTGTCTATTATACTAACTACAATTTGGGAACAAACTTTGAGAGCAAATTGTCTGAGTCAGGAAAATCCTGGGTAGTCTCAATTTTCAATAAAATGTTTCTGCATAGAAAACAATTTGAGCTACTCCAGCACATTCCCGATCTGCTCTTGTCCGCATCTTTAGCAATCATAGGTACAGGATGATGTTTCCCCATGGAAAACACAATTTATTTATACCAGTCTAATGTGCCTTTTCACTAGTATAAATATAGAACAGACACACAACATACAGCTTTACACTGATGTAAGGCACTCCAATCTAAAGTAAAGTTGTCTCTTTGAAAGTCAGGAATAACTGCATGCTGGTGTATAGTCACATGTCCATAACTCTGGGCAATTTCAGGCTTGAATAGCAGCTACCTGTTCAATTCATCTCTTGATATCTGCTTACAAGGCACGGTAATATCACCTATTGAGGGTAGCTACCTCTAGAGAGATGACTGTCCATCTTCTCTGGACACTAATGTGAAGTGTACAAATTGATATATGTTATACCATTGTAAATCCCCAACACCATCTAACTCGACTTCTAGAAGGTACAATACACTCTGGTCCGGCCGTTCCCAAGCATGCCCACCCACCTGCTCTTGCTGACACTCTCCGAACCCAGAAACATGTTGGTGAAGACGCTTGTGGGGGTGGGCAAGTCTCTTGTAGCCACTCTTGAGGCTTTGGTTTTCAGTGTACTTGACAGCAGCTTCTGAGAGTTGCCTGGGAGCATCTTTATTAGTGTATTTCTGGCCTTGGATCATGTATAGGTGTGCTTGGAGCTACTGTGATATACACATGTCTGTAGTCCCTAAGTAGAGTTTTGATCCAAAGTCCACTGATATCAGTAAGAGTCTTGACACTAACTTTATTCACTTTGGATCAGGCCCTAAAAGAAAAGCTGTATTTCACAAACTTATTTCAACCCCAGACCTGAGAGCATCATCAAAACCTTGCAAGTAATTATGATGAAACAGTCATGTCAGGAGATGCATATTATCTTGTGTTCAAATTGTGTGCAGAGGAGGATGAGTTAACTTAATCTGGCAAAATTAAACACATATTTACAACACAGTGATATTACAAGCTTTCAGAAGCCGCCATAATATGCCAAAGGATTTCTTAATGCATCATAAACTATAGTTTTGTTTATTAATAAATACTAATTTACTTTGCTTCCTCAACACATTTTCTATATCCACTGTTGTCTTAGCAAGTACTTTATCATAAACATGACAATCCTCTGATGATGGCTTAGTAAATGCATAATCAGAATGAGGCATACCAATGAAACATTACTCAAGGAAATGACACCTTCCAAGAAGAATCTATTAAAATCCAATCTAGAAGACTCAGGAAGTTTTAATTTATGACTGTAAAACTTTGTGTACATTTATAATTGTTTCGCTAACATATGCAAAACTTACAGTGATTGTTTCTAAATGCACCTATATGCATATGAAAGCAAAGCAGCATGCATAGAAAAATTAAGGCATTCAAGTTAGTTAAAAGTAAATAGCAGTAGTTTTAACAAAACCACAATCTGGTGTCTGTATCTGCCCTCCACTGCAGCCTAAAGTGTTACTTCTTGCCCAGTACATGAAAGGAAACTAATCAGAATGAAAAGGTTTTGATTTACCCTTTACATTACTCTAGGGACTTTGTTTAAATCAGAATCAGCCCTTAGGCGTTTTTGCATTGGATCAGCACAAACATGCCAACATGATTTTTAGCAAAGACATTTTCATAATTGCTACAATGATGCTGCAGAAAAATGTGAAGTATTCAATACCTAATAGAAATTATATTTTCTTCATGGTGTTGTGGTGCTAATGATACTAGTACAATACTGCTAGGGCCTTTGAAGATTTCAGGGAAGATAGCTTTGAGCACAATGCAACAGATAAAGATTCAAATGATTTGGGGTCAGTCCATGGGCAGAACCACAGATATTTGACAGGAACTTGAGCAAGTTGCTCCGTATGTGAAATGGGGATATAGTAATACTTCCTTTATCCTGGGCTCTATTTCATAAAATCTTTGGGAGCAGCGACTGTTGCATTCTATTTAACTTTGAATTAGGCCCACTATGTGTACAGACAGATGTTTGGAGATGTTAGAGGGAGGTTAGATAATGTTAAAAATGGCCACCCAATTTAACTTAGTTCACCCAGGTACAAACCCTACACTTAGATCCCTGGTTAGGTCTAGCTAAGTGTGAACTGTACAGAAGGTCAGGAAGGTTAGACTGATCTAAAAATGGCCAACCCAATCTAAGTTAACTGTACCTCAGAGGTAGTCTAATTTAGATGGGGTCCTGCAATGGGTTCAGCAAGACTGACTTAGCTGAACTTCTGTACAGTTCCCAGCACCATGCCAGCCCCAGGGCTGCATTTTTCCTACCCCCTCACAGGCCCACCAAACCCCTTATCTTACAAGCCACTTTTGGTGCTGGTTTTACCAGTGTTTGCCAGTGCTGGCAGCTGAGGAAGTAAGACAGGGTGGGGAGAGTGGCAGGCAGGACTGGTGGGTTGTTGTTCATCTAGGGCTGAGCGGGGGAGCTAGGGAGATAAAAATAATCCCTGGTCCCAGGGGCTGGGAAAGAGAGCACCCCCCATTGTCCCCCAACCCTCCCCCACTGACACTGCTAGCCCTTCTAATTTCCTTAAACCCTCCTGGACCCCACCAACCCCTCCCATGGACCCCACTAACTTCTTGATCCCCCCAAAGACCCCCATGGACCCCTCTTGCTCCCCTGATCCTCCCCACAAAGTCCACTTGCCCCTCCAATACCATCAATCCTCCATGGACTCCACTTGCCCCTGTTCTCTTGACTCCTCACAACTAGCCTCATCATCCCAATTTACCTTAGATTGGATGCCCATTACATAACTCAGTATAACCTATCCTTAACCTCCCTGAATGTCTGTATGCACTGAGTATATATCTTTCATCAAGGTTCAATGAAGCACTAATCACTGTTGCCTGCTTCATTAACTAGTCATGGCTGTCACTATGCTGCATTCCCAAACTACTTGAATCCACAGAGTAGCATCAGGATGGAGCTTTTAGGTAGGCTACAGAAGCACAGGCACCTACTACTCAGAGACTTGCATGCCAGTGACACATGGATAACAGTTCTGATTCATACCTTCATAACAGCTCGTTACTATCTATTTTGTTATAATACAAAACATACAAGATTGTGCATGCCAAAAATCTACTAATAGATTTTCCTTATGTTACATAACAGATTTTTGAAGGAGCCTCAAAAATTTCAGCTCCCAATTCAATGAAAGTGCCTCCCTCTGTCCTTGAAGAATTGTCTAGGCTCATTCAGAACATACCTTGAAATGACTGGCACAAACTTAAATATGTACTCAGCATTTGCACCTGTCTGGGTAGTATGTTCATTATTAGGGGCAAAGGCTGCTTTCTCATTTATAAAAAACAGTTGACTGAAAATGGGATGAATTTGTTCAATGGCCTATATGTTTAGATTGTCTGTTTTGAAAAGTTAAACTCTCCTAATTTGTTTTAAGAACTTTCCGTTTAAAAAAGATGTATTGTGTGCATAGGAGGTTAAGCAGATTGGAAACTACTTTCTTTATATCACTTCTGCAAAGCACACCATAGATGAATGGTTGAGTTTTTTGACTAAAGTTTGGGAAACACCTTTATCACAGAAGCTAATCTGTATTCTTAACTTTCAAAAAAAGCATACAAAGCAGAATTAAGAAACCCTAAATTGTGATGGCAAATTCCTATAAATTCCCTACCTTCTATAAAAGTTAATTTTAGACAAGTAAAAGATAAAAATCACACAGATTAGCATATAAATAGTTCCCAATCTGTATTTGTAAATCTCACAAGTCTTTTAATGGGTAATGTAAATTGATACGTAATGTAAATTAAATGGAAAAATACAAAATGATAAAATTTGCATCTAAAATCTACAAAACTACATGCAGTACATTAAAGTTGACAAAAGTCATGAGTTCCATGGATTAAAGCAAAAGAACTTGCACTGCAGATGGTGCAATGAGGGAAATGAGAAAACTCCCAAACTTACAAAGCAATCAGTGTCTTTAGGTCCAGAACAACCTCCAGCACATTCCCGATGGCAACAGTCACTGACATAAGGCCCGTAGCATCGTCCATCACATTGCTCTGCACACACTGTCTTTGTTACTGGAAAGGACAGAGAAACCAGCTGTGTCAGAATCAGAGCTAAAAACAGAATGATTTAAACTGATCCGAGAAATGTAATAATTATTTAAATCAGTGGTTCCCAATCCGTGGCATGGGTACCTCAGTGCTATGTGTTAACAGATTTATTATAATTACTTTATATGACAAAAATTTGCTGGTGGGACTTAAGGATGAACTGGAGCATTTGCTGGTGGTACTTAAGGTTGCATCATTTTAAATTGGTGGCACACAATGTGTCAGAGTTTGGGAAGCGCTGATTTAAACCAAAGCAGGGCATAAAATTACTAACACATTTAAAAACTTAGCAGACAACAGAATATTAAGAAATCAGATTGTTTTATATCACTACCTGCAAGCCAGAGATTACTCATGTCCTCTATAATACCCCTTCTGCATAAGGATGTGCAAATCCTTAGTTGATAGGATAGGCATGTCTGGGTTTGTGGAATATGTTTCTTTTAACTTTGGAAAGTCAGAAGAAATACTGAAGCTTTAATCCTCAAAAAGGTTGATGAAAGAAAAGTCAATAAAATCCTTCTATTTTGATATTAATGGGTTTTAATGCCCCTCTTCTTCCCCCTCCCCCATGAGAAGTTACAGGACTGGGTAATATGTAGCAATTCAGATTCAGTCTGGTAATCTTAGAACCAGATTTCATTTTTAGCTATCCTCTACCTAGTCACTATGATGAACAGGTTTAAACAGAATACAATACAAGTCCTAAACTATGAACATGTCTGGAAACATGACACTCTAGTACTTGGCTTCCTTTCATAAATACTATACTCTAGCTTGAATCGCAGAAAACACCTTATATACTGACTAACTCATTCAGAGACACATGAGCTTTCATAGGAACAGCCTACTTTGTTAGATGCTGTGAATGGATTTGCAGATGCACTGCAGAATAATGACTGTGCTCAGCCATTTTAAACCTACTGACTTAGGTAAGCTTGCAGTATAGAGAGAACCTTGCCGGGCAGCAGTGCTCTCAAACACGCCACACTAATCTGTCTCACCAAGGCAGAAACAAAGTAGCTACATCAATGTAACACGGTTAATTGGCATAGAGGGTACTAATTAGTGCCGTCATTCAACATTGCTAATTAGCCCACCTGAAGAACCATGAGAATGTGTCTCCACTGCTTCCAGTTTAGAAGGCATCTCCTGCAGAGCAATGCAGCATGTTTGAAGGCACCCCTGCTGTCATAGTGAGTTTTCTGTGTAGATATCCCTCTGAGATATCCATTATCTCAATTTACAACAAGGATTAAGCTGACCCAGTGAGTTAGGAACAAACCAATTATCTTCTATTTCTCTTCATTACATATCACCATATCACTTAAAATATAAGCTGTTGTAGCACTTACATAAGGCATGCCAACCTACAGGACAAATGATTTACAAACTGACTTCATTGCCACTAGAATTTGGCCATGTCATCAAAAAAAAAAAAGTTTACTAGGCTTCTAGGTTTCATTCAACAAATTCCCAAATATCCTTCCACCACACTCATAAAACTTGTAAAAAGATGATTTTTAGACAAAGATGAAATCCCCAGATCCCTAGATGCCTGGTGATTCTCTGGGTGTCTGCAGAACTGCTTATGGTGCATTTCCAGGTCAAAGCAGCTGGTGACCATTTCCTACCTAAGTCCCAGTGGGATCCATGGCAAGACACAGAAGACCTCAGAAGGATGCAATCTACTAGGTTTGCTCAATGCATGCCTAAACACCATTGACAGCACTAGCGTTCAGCACAAAACACACCAGTCATGCCCATTTTTGCTCAAAAATGAATCAGGAAGAAGAGCTGCAACAGAGAACGAGTAGTTAGCAACTGAACAGTGCTTTTCAAGGAAGTAAGACCAAGGGACATTGCTTTAAACTCAGAGTTAAGTAGCCAGGCTCCCTCTATAGCTCATGGAGTGCCTTAGGATCCCAGTAGAGCAAAATAAATGCATATTGAGTTGTCTACACCTAGAGCTAATCAATAAAAAACTGTAACTACAGAGACACATCTTAAAACTTTTGTGATTCTAGACAGAAAAGGTTCCTTGGGTGAATCTGATATCTTTTATTAGACCAAATCAAATAGCTGGGAAAATTCTTCTTAGCAATCTTTTGAGTTTAAATACCCTTCCTCCGGCTGAGGAAGCATTTGTAGTTGGCATGTGCTCTTCCTGAACTCTTTGTGGTTCTAGGTCTCTTGATTGTTAACCCACTCAACACCACTGCTTCCAGATACCCCTGAAGATGGGTAGCTCCTTAAGAAGGCAATCAAATAATCCTTAAATCATAGAAAATTAGGGTTGTTGCCCTCCACTGGACTCTCTCCAATTTGTACCCACCCTTCCTGTAGTGGGAGGTCCAAAACTAGACCCAGTACTCCCGACGTGGCCTCACTGGTGCTGAATAGAGGGGAGGAATCACTTCCCCCAATCTGCCAGCAACTCTCCTACTAATGTAGCTCAGTATGCTGTTAGTTTTCTTCATAACAAGGGCACACTATTGGTTCATATTCAGCTTATTGTCCACAGTAACCCTGTCAGGTCCTTTCTGCAGAGCTGCTGCTTAGCCAGTCAGTTCCCAGCCTGTACCGGTACATGGGATTGTTCTGTCCTAAATGCAGAAATTTGCACTTGTCCTTATTGAACTTCATGAGATTTTTTTTGGTCCTATCCTCCAATTTGTGTCTAGATGATGCTGATTTTGAAAAAGGTACTAATTCTTCTATTCTCAGAATAGAAACACAGACCCTAGCTAGTGTGAGGAAGATCAACCCTAAGGCTGGCTGGAAAGCAGTAATTCTGCTTGCAAAAATATTTTTAGTTTTGGAGATATTTTTAGATCTTTTACACTGAAACAAAACCATGAACCAACTTTCTTGTACTCCCCCTTTCCTGAATACCTCCAAAAAGCCCAAGATGCATACAAATGTAAATCTTTTACAGGCAAGCAATAAGCCAATGGTTAGAGTATTTCTCTCTGATAAAAGATGTAGGGTCAAGCCTCTGCTCTGCTGATTCCTAACAAATATAAAAACTAATAGGGTGAAGCTACATGCTATACTTAGACCATATATAATATGTGTACTGTTAAGCAGTGTTAAAGTTAGACCATGCTAAAATGTTATTAATCACATGTTAAGGGTTAATACTGTTTCTTGCCTGCACACCCCCGACTTTCCACTAGAAGGCTGGTGAGCAAGGGCATGGCTAGGAGCCAGAACACCAAGCTCTGTCCCTGGTCTGGGTGGGGGTACATGGGCTAAGAGATGTGCATCATGGGATGCTGTAGAATTTCAAAAAAGTGTTGTTTTTTTTTAAATCTCTGTGGAGCAGACTGAAATTACTTTAGCATGATCTAGAGATAACACTCATCTAAAGTGGCATAACTTTGAGACATTCAGAGGGCACTTAGCATGAGTTAATGAGCTTTCAGGTGCAGATACTCACATTTGAAGTGCCGTTAGCATGGTCTAAGGGTAATGCATAACTTCACCCTTGGTCAATTAACTGCCATTTGGCTTGTGAGATAGGACTGCATAACAGTACAATACAGTCTAGCTGTGATTCTTAACTCATGAAGTCCTTTTTTAAAAATGGGAAATGTAGAAGGAGTTAACAATTTCCAGGGGAGTCAACAGACCCCCCACTCCTCCAAGTAGAATATCAGCTCTTGGGCCAAGAAGCTCTGTTCCTGTCTCTGAAATAATTTAGTTCTAAAACAGGTAATTCCTTATAAATGGAAACAATTTCCAAGGGTTCAGTGCATGTGCACTCCCCCCTCAGCTTTTTAGTCCACAGTATTACTTACCTAATTACTGACTTCTCTACAGTGAGCACTGTATTTTTAAAAAGTAGAGGAATTGTATCGTCTAAAAGAACCTTCTTTTCAATATGAAGTCCCCACAATTAACTCTGACAGCAACTTCAAGAGATTCAGGAATGCACACTATTTATTTAGGCAATGAAGGTGCAGATAAGCAAAAGGTGGCATGAAGCAGTCAGCATTTAAGTTATGAGGGAATAGAGTGATGCATTTAGAATGAACTAAATCCATCCTGTTGCTGAAGCATGAGCTTATGGATAGAAAAAGGGTCTTTTGTGATTTATGCAAACTCAACTGCAACACAAGAGGCAGGGTTTTTTAATGCTAACTTGCAAAATGAATGAGCAGGTCATTTCAATTGAAAAATACCATAACTATAGATAACATTAAAACAGATATGCAAAAGCAATGCACATAAATAGTTTGTTATCCACAGACCACAGTTCACAGTTTAGGAACACAACCACAGCTGCAAAATTAACTGATAGGGCCAGATTCTTAACTGATGAAGATCCACCTAAGTTAATGAAGTTATACTGATTTATTTCAGCTGGCATTTTGACCTATAGTTTCCATGCCTGCATTGTACCATATCATTGTTTCCCCCCTACCATCTCATCCCCAACTCACAGCCTGTAGGGATAGGGTGAAAATAATATTTTGTTTTTTTAAAGAAAGTTTTTTTTTCCCTCATCATTGCCTAGAAAAGTTTGCAAATATTGAATGCTAATAACCCCCAAAACAGAAAGAAACAAAGAACTTTTGTTTTGTTTTAAAAAATCTCATTATTTTCAAGCCAGTCTGATAACTTTTGAATGCCTGGCGTTGGCAATTTTGTTACCTAAAATACTTTCAGCAATTCCATGAGCTAGCTGGTTCTATTTTATCTTAACAGCCACAAGCTATTAACAAGGAATGAGTGGATACAGAGGACAAGCTCAAGGGAAAAAGTCAGACAGTGAAGACAGCAGGAAGCCAGCATTAAGAGATGGTGGTTTTTAGACCTGGGCGGAAATTTTTCTCTCTCATTGCTGGACCACAGGATAGCTCTACAATTTAGCATCCATTTTACTTCAATTTGTATTATTTGCAACTCTACTTTTTAAAATTAGCCCAGATGTCCTGTGTGTGACGGCAGGGTTTTTTTTTTCCCCTTGGCTTGAAATTGGATAAGAAAACCATGAAAAGCAAGTCTCATATATATGTATTTTGAAGCGCTGAGGATTTAATACTATTTTATATTAAAAAAAAGAGCAAATTGTATTAGGGCCAAGTGTTTGTGAGCCAAATTTCAGGCTGATGCAATTTAAAATATTAAAACTGAAAAAGGAAGACATATATAACACATTATAACCTTTAAGTATAGCAAAGCTGTTAAAAAACAAAAGCACCCTCTCCCTGCCCCCCAATAAAAAGTCCTTGCTCTTTCACTATAAAAAATCTAACACTTTTTAAAACTTAAAAATCTGGCTGTGTGTAGAAAATTCCTATGATTCACATAATTAATTATATTTTAAAGTGTGCTATTTATTGTGGCCTCAGGAAGCCAGGGTAATAATCAGTACATCATAAAACTATTGATTGTGGGAATTATATTAAAATCATATTGGAAGCAATTGCATATATTTCTTAATATTACAAAAGCTGACTTTCTCTGAGACCCTCTCCCTGAGGAATAGCTCCACAGGCCAGGAAGACTGCCTATGTTACACAGATTCCTCCTTGTTTTCCTAACTTCCATTATGCTCTTCAGGTTGATACTGGTCAACACAAAAAGCCCCATGTCCCCATTCGGCACCATGGTCATTTCCTGACTTAATGATTTATTTTTTAAAATACTCTTCTTGCATGGAGGCTACTGTAAAAAGGAGAATTATTGGGAGGAGTTTCCCTTATATTCAAGTTTAGGAAGAACTTTAAACAGTTAAGTAATTTACAGATTAAAAATATTCCTGGCATACTGTATAGTGCAGCAGATCTATTCCCTCTACTCTTCCTTTCCCCAAATACAGAAATCAGAGGCCTGATGAAGTCTCCACTTTGTAGAAGAGACATTTATGGTAGCAAAAGACCTGGGAAATGCTTTCGCTGGGATTGTGAGGGAAAGAAAAGTAACTTGTCTCTTTTTCCCAAGCCACCATCTTTTAGCTTTAGTTATTTGGGATTTATTCTCCATTGCTCTTCGGGCTACACACACTTATTTCCTCCATCCTATAAATATCAAAATGTCTACAACTTCCATCATTTGGAAGGGGAATAGGGAAAGATTAAAAAATTGGGAAGTGAGAAGTTCACTGGCATGGGCTCAGCAAGTTCCCAGATAAGTTGAGGTTTGTGCGGGGCTGGGGGGGACAGAGGGAGGGTGTTTTTTTTGGAGTGCAAAATTTTTTGAACAGTTTCACCTATAATTACTGTTCGACTCTACCTTCCTAAGGCTTTTGTATTCTGAAAGCTATGGAAATTGTTACTCTATAAGTTCCATAGCTTTTTAAGAGACCATGCATTACAAGGTATTTCCTCAGTATGTTAAATTCAGAAACATGCAGGACTTATATACTCTGGTCCAGAGGACTCTGGTCCTGATTCAGGAAAATATGAAAGCATGTTAACTTCAGTGGGATTGCTTGCTTGTTTGAGTTTAGGCACATGCTAAATCAAGACCTCTATCACCCTGCTCACATTAGAGACTTTTAAAATTTGTATTGGAAAATAATGAATTTACTTACAAAATCCATATTAGGACTAGCTGATTTTCTTTCACTGTTGTCACAACCCAATTAAGTAGTGCCCATGTCACAAGCAAGTAAAACCATTCAAAACAGTTTTAGTCTGCACTAGGTTAACTAAGGGTTAACTAACAAGATGATAGTAACAGGGTTTTTTTGTTGCGCATGTCAAAAAGAAATTTATTGCTGCGCCACTAACTAGAAATGAAACTTTAACCTGTGCTTTACATAAATCATTATAATTGGTCAAAAAAAAAACCAGGGAGTAGCCCTGTGAGATAGAACCCTAGCGAAGACCACTAGATAATTGGCGATTCTAATTAAATTTATGACGTGGTGAAAAGCAATTGGCTATTACACAAATAAAACCCGTTTTCACCTCCGTGAAGTCGGAGAGAGTGACTCCGTATACACCTGGAGACCTCTGATCACATATCAGAGTAACTGACAATTTGATCACTTGTCAGTGCCCCCCCGTGTCTCGACCCAATCTCAGATGTAAATCAATGACCTGCCGGCCCAACCTTTACTGCCCGACCACCGAACTCTTATGCAGACCGACCTACGAACCCTAAGCTGTAACTAACCAAGTATCTCTGACCTCCGTTATTCACCACCTTGACGGCATGAGTAAATAATCTTGCTTTGCAACCGATAAGCGTCTGCCTAATTAATTCCACTCCATGCGTCACAAGTACCCGCCTGACGGCTTCTAAGGTCCCGACCCCTTTGCTGCAGTGCACGGCAGCGACAACTGTCTCTTTACCAAGCACATGAATAACATACCAACATTTCATTCTAGGAAAAGGTTACAATATAAACTATTTATCCTACAGTGCATTGTGTATTATATTTGCATGAGAACCATTAAAGGCGTTGTACTTCTAAACAAGGAATTTCCAGATTTCCTGTTATGGTGCTATTAAAGTTAAGAGTGCAAGCTGACTGAGGTTTGTTAGGATCTTTCTATTAAGGCAATTCACAGTGAAAGGATTTCCTCTCAAGTTCAACATAGTCCTATAGATAATAACATCTGGAGAAGCTCTGAAACTGTAGTTTCTAAAAATAAATGTCTGTGGTCCTTCAACTATAATGGGATGACCCCAATGGAAATCTACAAGCTTACATGGGCTAAATGGGTAGAATTTGACCTGGATGATTTTCCCTTGTGGTAATCATCTCTCTGTACACTTTTAGGTCGAGATATGCTCTAGAGAACTACCCAGTGGAAGAAACTGATGAATGTTTCCAGCTGTTGTTTTGCCCAAGTCATTATACTAAGTATTTGACAAGTACTCAAAGATGTCTCCTCACTTCCAAGATACAGCTGCCACGCCTTGCCAGTGAGGGACATTTCAGTGCAAATTACTTAATGAGTCAATATATATGTAAAAAAATTTCCTTGAGAAATTAGGTAGGGGACAGAAGTTAGGGCTGAACAATGTTTAGTCTCAGTGGGTGAAGGAAACTAGTTGCTTCCTGGGTACATGTGCATTTGGCCTGGGGATTTGGAGAGTGGGAGGTGCTGGAAGGTGCTGTTGCACTTACCTGGGGCTGTTTACTGACTATTGTAAGGCTGCAGAGGCAGCTGGTAAGTCCTGTGCTAGAGGAAGCAGGAGGCTCAGGACACTGCACAGCGGCTGGTAGATTGGTGCTGTGGCCACCTATCAAAGTGCTTGCAGAAAGGATGCAAGGGAAGCTCTGGCACCAATATTAGGCCTCTTTCCTTACAGCTGACAATCAGGGTACCTCTACATATGTGAGGAGGCTGCTCTGATGCGCTGTAACTACAGAACATCGGAGGAGACTCGATTAATCAAGTCTGCTGGAGCATACTAATTAGCACGCTCCAGCCAGTCTCCACA
Source organism: Alligator sinensis (assembly GCF_000455745.1). Taxonomy (NCBI): domain Eukaryota; kingdom Metazoa; phylum Chordata; order Crocodylia; family Alligatoridae; genus Alligator; species Alligator sinensis. The sequence goes on along the minus strand of NW_005842027.1, from coordinate 1,193,311 downwards.
TCTCATAGATTAGCATCCCTGCACTTCAAAGCAGCAGCGGGGGCACTTTAACTAAAGCCCATTCAACAAGCTGTAGTTAAAGTGCCCCTGCCACCATTTTGAAGCACGGGGACATTGGTGCATGAGATGCTGAGGGTTCTTTAATTACAGTGGCACTTGGAGCTACTCTATTTAAATCACCCTTGCCCCCCCTCCCCCCCCGCCACCCTATTCCTAGTGCACATGTAAAAACACCCTCATTTCCCCTGTCCACTGCTGCCCCATTCAGTTCCTTCCAGAAGTGGGAGCAAAGGAGCAGAAGGTGCCTGGCTGCAACACACAGTGGGTGCTGGAGCAAACGAGAACTAGAAGGTGCACTGTAGCTCCTGTCAGCAGCCTAGTCAAAATCCGTGAGGTCCACATCAAGGTGTAGACAGGCCCCATGCAGCTGTGAGCTGTGAGAACATCCTATAGGATAGCCAGACACTTAGCATCCTTAACAAACATAGGAGGCACCAATTCTCCTCCAGGTTGCACCAGTATAACTGGCAGGAAAGTCCCTCTTGCAATGAGAAAGGCCTGGTGTTCTAAGCAGATACATCTGATTTCAATGGAAGTGTATGCTGAGCTAAGGATATCTCTTTATGGAACTACCTGCAAGATTAAGGCCCAGATTACAAACTAGTGGGGCTAACATCAACTTCATTTCAAGATTTGCAGATTATTTACATGGAGGAAATGGGGACAAGAAGGGTAATGGCAAGATGCTTTGCTGTTCGCTGACAGTCATGTTAAATAAATGTGCTGGGGAAGAAAGATGTTGCTTTGTTTCACAAACGTGTGTAATTAATCAGGCTATCTCAATGTTTCCCTTAATTTTAAATTATGTCAAGGGATTGTAAATCTATGAAGCAAAAAAAAATGGGAAATAACTGAAATCAATAAAAAATCTTATGAACATGCAAAGTTATTAGTGAAATACAAGGATTTTAATTAAAGATCCTGGCTTCTAGCAAAGACGATAGGTTACCCTGATTGATCTAGGCAGCTGGTTCAGCTCTTTTTCTCTCTCTCCCACCAGCCCATAGTTCATTTTCACTGCTCTAACTGGATACTTACTGCACTGGCACTTTCTTTTACTAAACAATGCCAGTTACACAAAGACTGTAAATACAATTGTGCTTGGGACAAACTCCTGTACACTTTCTCTCTCTCTCTCTGTGTCTCATGCACATGCTCATACATAGCGTTTTACCTTATTATATGTTTACGTTTTGCATTTGAGTTAAAGCCTATTTGCATTCCCCACATTCCATAAGTGAGAACTAAATTTTAATTTAATCATTTTCCTTTCTTGCACATACATTTTTCTAGGACACAGGGCATAATCTGTCATTTTAATAAAATCATGTATTCAATTTATAGCAGTTTCAATTTCTTTCATAGTGAAATGAGGGGAAAAGCCACAGAAATAAAGAGGCGAAACAATAAACAAGGCCTAGCAAATCATTTTAAAAAATGAGTAGAAATGTTTGCATATCAAGAGTTTTGTATATTTGTCTTCAAAGGGCATTAGCTTTTATTCCATGGGTATTGACTGCCTTTTATAAAATCAGACCCTTCTGTAAGAAATCGGTAAATTAGCCTGTCCTCAAAGTAAGGTATTCAGAATCTCTAGTCATTTTTTATAATGTTTGTCATTAATATTTACTATCATTTCCAATTATAAAATGATATAAAAATGGGTTGTTAATTGCGTAAGATGGAATCCTCAAATGATCCCATCTCTATCTCTTTAGAAAACTATTTATAATTGTCTTCTTAAATATGTAAATGTACATGTCACATTTGTATAGACAGTAAGGCAGTTAAATGCAGGTGCTCCAGATAGAGAGAAATAGCTGGAAGGCAACACAAGAAGCAAATATTTGGTAGACATTTATGCTAGAACAAAAGTATCTTGTTGCTTTTTTCCCTTTCATGTAATTTGAAATGAAAAACAAGGATTAAGATCTTTTGGATTTATCCTTTTTCATGGAAAATCATTTAAATTTTATCTTAGGAGAGGGGCTCATTAGATTTTTTTTTCCTTCTTTGCTTTAGTATCTCATTAAAAAGGAAACTATTAAAAATGCACATATAACTGCATGAAAGCTGTTTTGGGAACAAAATATTTTGGCTGGAACAATTACTGCCAAAATAAGTACAAAATGCATAGAAGGTTTCAAAGAAGTGCACACCACCAATCTAACATGAAACATTCCCCCTTCTCCCTTCTCCCTCCTCCCCACCTCCTGCAGTATTTACTCAGGCTGACTTTTGGCCATAGGGGATAGGGGATATCTGAAATAAAATATCTACAATTCCCGATAGTAAGAAGTTGCAGAGAGCTATCCTGATGTGTGCTCAAAGGCAAAAGGGCATTGGGTAGCTATTTCAAATGAGATGTGCATGGTCTATATATCTTTCTGGAGTCTGGATAGCTTGCTTCCTTTTATCGTTTATTATTTTTGTACCCAGGCTCAAGCCTTAGTCTGTTCCCAAAGCTCCAATCTAAGCATTCAGTCACTGTAAAGAGAGATGGTTGTCACTCCAAAGAGTAAACCTACTGTATAGCTCTGCTAAGCTTTTGACTTCAGAACAACATTGCAGATAAATTTTGCTCGCTCTGGTCTTACTACTTTAATCCACTAAATCTGTTTGCTTATCTTATTGCAGCTCTGCCTAGACTTAAGGAACCAATTCTGTAGGTGGACTTCTGCAGCTGCACAGAGTCCCACTGAAGGTAACAAAATGCCACATAATACTGAATTAGAGCATTTACCTGCAGGAATCCAAGGCTAAGCCAGAACCCACTCTGATATTACTATGATCTGTTTAGGGGCTAGTGACAAGTGGTTCAAAGGTTGGGACAGGTGTTTGGATATTTCCCCAAGTTGTTAGGATATGCATACATTTGAGAGAGCAACAGCTCTACTGGGTAGAACAGACAAAGAAAGACTATATATTAATTCTAATCTAGCTTCGACAAAAAACGGTTTCTGCCAAACTAATATCCAG
>NW_005842027.1:1188240-1190241 GCF_000455745.1 Alligator sinensis | reverse complement strand
GCAGGAAACTGATTTAAAGAATATTTTTCAGCATTAACTTATTTTCTGATAATCATAAGGGTATGAGGAAATGAAAGAGGAGTTCTGTCATGATCCACTGGGCAGAAAGAAGAATAATTCTTCTCTTAATACCACTGTACGTGATGCATTATTCAATGATGCTACAATCGAGCCAAGAACACTTTTAATCATGGAACAGGTCAAATTCTATTTGAAGCAAAAGGTTTTTCTTTGGTATTTGTGGTCAATAGGGTAGAATGATTTAATGAACCACTGAGCTTTTTACTAGAGTCATTTCTCAACTAGAAGTAAGTAACCTATATGGCAATCTTTACCAACAGCATATGTGCCTCAGACAGGAGAAGAATCAGCTGGGAGGAACAATGTGAAAAATGCACCCCTACTATCAATGATCTAGAAAACTGTCTGACTTGTGAAAATATTACAAGCTCTTTGACTTCTTAAGAAGATTGAATCTAGTAAGCACAATTTTCAAGATGCTGCCTTTAAAAAAGGAAAATCTTATATTTGCTCCTCATCTCCAAACATATTCCTTTTAGAAAAAAATGATAGATTATGATTTTGTTTATAAGTTCTTAGTTTTCTTTCTTTCACATTTTGCTAATGTTTGGGTTTATGGCTCCAAGATGTCTGTATAATCAGTTTAGAAACATGATGGGAGGAGACTCTCTTTCTGGACGATTATTTTTTATGAACACATTTGCTATTATGATGTTCTTCAAAAATCAAGATAATGTGTGCCTTTTTTAAAAAGCAATATCTATGATCATCCATTTAGATAGAACCTAAACACAACTGACTCCATTCTGAAATCACTGATAATTTCCCTATTTCCTGAAAGACTATCTTCCTTGTATTGAGGGATTGCCACTGCTGCCAAAATACAATGGACTGTATTTTAAAATCATTATCAAGAATGACTTTCTGCAAGGTGATATTTAGCCTCCAGCTGCTGCTGAATGTAAGGGGATTTTAGGGCATTCAGCATCTGACTAGGTCACCTGCCACTATTTCAGGATCTGGCCCAGAGTCTGGTATTCTTGTTGTTATGCTCACTCCAATATATTTCAAAGTAGCAAGCACAATTCCCCAAAGCAATGTTCCATGTTAACATCAAGTGAAGATAACCAAGTAAATTCTCTTAAGTTCATCGGAAGCACAGGAAAAAAATGCTGAATGGAGAAGAACAAATGCACTGAGAAGAAACAGGCAATTTATTGGACTCTATATAGGGGACAATATTTGAACTATTTAAAAATTCTATTAAAACCTTGACAGTGTCTCTCTCAAATGAACACTCTGGAAATGCTCTTCCAAACTTCCCACTCCTATCTTTCCTATCCTCATATACTTACAGGTCTGGCAGTGATTCTCTGTGGGTCCCCAGCATCGGCCTGTACAGGATTTGTGACATCGTCCACCTTCAGGGGAAAAAACAGAAAAAGAAATGTGAAATTCAGTTTACTTTAAATCTTTCAGTTCTGGACCTCTTGCAGTTCCTCAAGTAAAGCTTCTACTGCTGTGTTATGAAAATATTTGTATCCAACTAAAGTTGGACATGGACTAAAAATAATATAGTTAAATAGCCAAGCACAGGTGTAAAACATAAGTGAAACTGAGGAACTTCATTATGTTGGCACTTCATATCCTAACTCTGTTTTTATTTTACACATATATTCTAGGGCTGCGCAAAGCTTCGGGTGCTGATTCAATTTGGAGGAGATTGAGCCCAATTTGGTGGCCAAATCTCCAAATCCAAATCAAATCAGGAGACCAATTAAATGGTCTGAATCAATTTGAAGCTCTCTGAATCGATTAAAAAAAGAATCGGAGAGCTTTGGAGATTTGGACAGTCCCTGCTTGCTGCCACAGGGAGCTGGACATAGACTCTGTGCTGGTAAGTGCGGGGAGGGGACTGGAGAAACCCAACTGAGTGCCTCCTGACCCCCTCCTGCTGTCCCAGCCCCTTCCCCTCCCCCC
>NW_005842027.1:1174022-1188225 GCF_000455745.1 Alligator sinensis | reverse complement strand
CATGGCTGCCCTGCCTGGCCCCAGCTCCTGATTCTTTTCCAAAATAAATAAATAAATAAAAGCCCCAGACTCACTGGCTGCTGAAGCAGCCTTGGGGCTTTGGGGGGCTCGTGACAGAGATCCCCACACAGCACAGGGGGGCAGCAGGGATCACCCCTCTGCATGGCAACAGCCAGTGAGTGCCAGGCTTTTTTTTTTTCAAAGAGCTGGGAACTGGAGCCAGGTGGGGCAGCCACTGATGGGGTTAGGAGAGCAAGCTGGGCATAGGGCTGATTCAGCTGAATCGATTTGGGACAGTGATTCGAATCACCGAGTTGAATCACTGTCCCCCAAATTAGCCAAATCCAAGTCCAAAGCGAATACTAGCCACTTCAGACAGGTCTAATATATTCAAATTGTAGATCTTAAGACAAAATGCTATCATATGGATAAGAAAACCAAACTGTATATATTTAAGTATATTTTCAATACTATTTTAGGCCTTTAACACAAAGATTTACACTGGATGCCCTAAATGGAACCACATAGTTCCTTGTTAGTGATGGATGTCATACAAGAAACGGTACACCAAAACAACTGAATGCTGCAACAATAAATAAAAGCAATAAGATCACTCCTAAGAGGTGAAGGACTGTAACTAAAAACTAAATCTAAAGAAGGCCTTAGGCAGTTAAAATAAGGCTTAGGTGATCTTTAGCCACCTAAGTCCAAACTGAAATCCCTACTACAAATCCTTTCTACCCCCACTACTCAGCAGCTGCCTAAACTCACTAGGTACTTCCGTCAGGGTTGGTAACTGTCTGTAAATTTATGGACAGTCTATACAAAAAGGGTAAAAATGCCTGTTTGTGAAGTCCAAAAAAAATTGAACTGTCTAAAAAACTAAGAAACTTTGAGTTTGATTGAAGATCCATCACAGTTAGAGTGTCCAGACTGTGGAATACACTCCCTCCACAGGTGGTGCAATCGTCTACCCTGGAAATCTGCAAGAGGAGACTGGATGGTCACCTCACTGGGGCCACCTGACCCCAGTTGTCTTTCCTGCCTAGTGCAGGGGGGATGGACCCAATGATCTTGCGAGGTCCCTTCCAGTCCCTAACAATCTATGATTCATCAGAATAAGGCTGGGTGCAAGTACGGATGGTCAGACAAAGAAAAGCAGCACCACCTTGTGACTGAGTAGGAGTACAGCTTTGTGCCCTGCAGGAAGCTCTCCTTAAGGGATTTGTGGCCCATGGGAGACTCTATAGCAATCCCAACCCCCTTCCCTCCTCCCAACGACATGCTGATACTCTATCCCATTGGCTGTTGTCTGTCTGTAATGGATAACTTGTGGAACAACATATATGTTCCCTGAATATGCCCCTCACACTTAATCACCTAATGCCTAGTAGTTAGGGCATACCTGGAAGGTGGGAGGTGTGAGCTTGAATCCCACAAGCTAAGAAAGGAATTGAATTCAAGTCTTGCACTTCTTAAATGAGTTTTCTACCACTAAAAATTATCTAAAAGGTGAGCAGCCTCATTACAACTATTACCAGCTTATCCTCTTCTGCCTGTGGAAAAAAAAAATTGTAAGCACACTCTTTCAGGAATGAGTTCCTGGCTTTGGATCTCAAGTGGATGGAAGGGCCTCAGCCTTGCAGAGGGAAAGAATCTCAGACAGAACTCTCTGTTAAGTGTTTCCTATTGTCTACCTCTAGCTGATAACTACTCATGTACTGTACAGGAAGCCTAGGCATCTAACTCTAGGTGTTGGAATCCATTCCTCTAGGGACCAAGCTCCTAAAATTTAGGCATTGCACATATTTCTTAGATCTATCACTAAGTCATTTCTGCAGAAACTTGCTTAAAGCATTGTTAAAGTTCTGGACAGCATATAAGTTCACTTGACCTTATAACCAAACTGATCTGTCCTCATCTTTGATTCTTTTATTCCACATAAAGTATTGCTTAGAAAATGTATTAAGCAAATGTCTATTTGTTATCAGACCCAGGATCCCATGGGAGTCATTAGGAATCTTTCTGTTAATGTGTTAATTGTCCTACCTAGTAATAGAGGCAGATCCAGGGGGGTTCAGTAGTGCAGTTGCATCCGCCCCTTTGATTCTTGGTCCACCCAAAGTTTAAAACCAACTGTGTGGCAGTGGCAGCAGAATTTCTATTCAGGCAGCAGTGAAGAGTCACTTGACTTCATGGTTTATTATAATCTACCCAATTCCTTCTAAACTCTTCATTCTGCAAGTGGTAAGGACCCTTTCACCTTTTTAAATTGTTTTAGTGCTCCAATAATCAAGGTATCCTTTCTTCTGCAATTCCACTCTCTGTTAGGTGGTCCTGTCAATGTAATTCCTATTTTACAGCTCTGAAGACTATTTTTTACTCTAGCTAAAAACATTAAATCAGGTGTGGAAATAACTTCCAGTGAAGTACTGGATACACTATCAAGATGCTCAAGAAGGCTTGATTTTCTTTTATGAATCTGTAAGAGATGTGCATTTAATTCTAATAACTACAGTACTAAGAAAGCAACATATTTGAGTATTTTTTACTAGTTTGTTGTAATTTTCATACATAGTATGTAATATATCAAATGAATGCACATTCCAATAAAGTTACTTTTGTTTTTGCTTCAACCTTAAACTGAATAATATAGCCCTAGGTCCCTAGCATATTATCAAAGTTTCTAGTTTTTTTTTACCTGGAGAAAACATGCAGCTCCCTTTCCCAACCCCTAGGTCTGCAAGCATGGTAATACTGTGATATATAACATATATTTATCTGAACATAGTTTGGAAAAGTCAGTGGAGGAAAATATCTATGTCCCTCTGCTAAGGTTTTGGAACTTGGGATTCTAACTCAAAGAAAAAATGGGTTTTTATTCACCTGATGGCACATTTTTTAGCTTCAAATATGTTAACTGCCTGGAAGAAGACAATGATTTAAAGGGAGCAAGTTGTAAGGACTATATTCTCAAAAGCAACCTTCACTACTAATGCTTATAGTGTTGATGGCATTATTGATTATGCTGTATAGTAATTATACTGTATACACCAGCTACCTTGTTAAAAAGTCTCAAATCCTTGCTGCATTAGAGTTCATTTAAAGCAATTATGCCTGGAAACCATTGTTGCTGACATCATCAGCATATCATTTGCAGTCACATTGTGCCATCTGTTTATTTAGATCACAAACACCTTATAACTACATAATACAAACTCATTCTGGCTGACAGGAAGGGGACTCCATCTGGCATGAATAATGCAACTTTAATCAGTAATAATGATAATTATTATTAAGAGGCTACTTGAGTTTTGTGCAGAAAGCTAATAAATCTAAATTGATTTATAACTGTGGAAATTAGAAGTGAGGGTGAGACACAAACAGTAAACACAAGGAAAACTTTAACACAAGAGACAATCAGTAAGGGTTAGACTGAATTGATCTATGCCCTCATCAGCTAGGAAAGGAGAATGAACCTCCCTTCTCTTCCTAGATGGTCTACTAGAACATTTTTGATCCAGTTCTCAGAGTAAACAGGTATTGGGAATCTGTTTATTCCCATCCCATAGAGCAGGAAGGAAGAACATAGTCTATAGCCTATATATTTTATAGACAAACACTCCATCGAGCATAGGGCCCCTGATCGGTGAAATAGGAAGGCTGATAAATGACACTCAGGACAAAACTGAACTTCTGAATGAATACTTCACATCGGTATTCCACCAGTCCAAGGGTGTTAGCCTGCTTGACAGGATACAGGATGATCATGGTTTGGGTGACCACCCTCCCATAGTTGGCATAGATCTTGTGGGGGAGCACCTACAAAAGTTAAATATCTACAAGTCAGCAGGACCAGATGAACTACACCTGGGAGTGCTAAAAGAACTGGCTGATGTCATTGCATAGCCAATGGCAAAGTTATTTAAAGACTCGTGGCACTTAGGAGAGTTCCCAGAAGTTTGGAAGAAGGCCAACGTGGTTCCTATCTTTAAGAAAGGGAGAAAGTGGGATCTGGGAAAGTACAGGTCAATCAGTTTGACCTCAATCCCTGGTAAAATCTTGGAGAAAATTATCAAAGAATCCATTATAGACAAGCTAGCAGAAGGAAGTACTCTGAAAGATGGCCAACCTGGCTTTGTTATGGGCAGGTCCTGCCAGATCAACTTAATTTCCTTCTATGATCAAGTTACTTGCCACCTGGATGGGGGATATGAGTTTGATGTCATATACCTGAACTTCAAAAAGGCCTTTGACCTGACTCCCATGAAGTCCTCATGAAAAAATTGGGAAAATGTGGCCTTGACTGCTTTATGGTCTGGTAGCTAGGTAACTGGCTCCATGGTAGGACCCAGAGAGTATTGCTTGATAGAACTGAGTCATCATGGCAGAGAGTGACTAGTGGCATCCCTCAGGGTTTAGTATTCAGACCAGTGCTTTTCAACATGTTCATCAATGAGTTGGATTTGGGTATTAAAAGTGAACTAGCAAAGTTTGCTGATGACACCAAACTATGAGGGAGTGTGGTCACACTCAAAGACAGGCTGGCAATACAGGCTGACTTGGACAGACTCACAAGGTGGGCAGAACTCAACCTGATGTCGTTTAACACAGAGAAATGCAAAGTGCTCCATCTTGGGAGAAATAATCCACAACACACTTACAGGCTCAGCAGTGCTATGCTTGCTAGCACAACATCTTAACGAGACATGGATGTTGTGATAGACGACAAAATGAACATAAGCCACCAATGTGATGCCATAGCTGGCAGAGCTAATCAAACACTGGCACGCATCTACCAAGGTATCTCAAGCAAGGCTAAAGATGTCATCCTCCCTCTCTACTTGGCCTTGGTGAGACTGCAGCTGGAGTACTGCTTCTAGTTCTGGGCACTGCACTTCAGGAAGGATGTGGAGAAGCTTGAGAGAGTCCAAAGGAGGGCCATGCACATGGTTAGAGGCCTAGAGACCAGGTCATACAAGGAGAGGTGAAAGACTTGGGACTGTTCAGCCTGGAGAAGAGAAGATTCAGAGGGGACTTGATGGCAGCCTATAAGTATATCAGTGGCATACATCAGGGCCTGAGGGAGCATCTGTTCACCCAGGCCCCCCAGAGGAGGACAAGAAATAATGGGCACAAGCTGATTGAGGATCGTTTCAGGCAAGACATAAGGAAAAACGTATTTACTAGTCAAGTGCTGAGGGTTTGGAACAGCCCCCCCCCCCGAAGTGGTACTGTCATTCACCCTAGCACTCTTCAAAAAACATCTTGATGCCCATCCTGCTGGGGTCATTTGATGCCAGCCCTCTTTCTTGCCCAAGTGCAGGGGGGCTGGAACCAATGATCTGTAAGGTCCCTTCCAGCCCCTAACAACTATGAAACTATCATATCCTGCATTCACACTTGCCAGCAAGTTGTGGTGGCAAGATCATTTGTGGTAATGTTTGAAAAAGATGGAAGGAAGGAATTGTAATTTTTTTTTTGGGGGGGGGGGGGCATCTCTATGGAATAGCACCTCCTAAAGATGCTCCAAGATGGGGCTGAGTTAAGGGATGGTGCATAGTGGGCTACTCTAGCCCTAAGTCTGGAAAAGATGGTTATCAAGACAGCTAAAAATATCCTATAGCTGCATCTATTTTCTAACTTTTCTATAAATTTAGAAAACATGATTATTTATTAACTGTACATTCCTGAAGCAGAATGAGATGGCAATAGATTTATTCTTCCTTCTTTCTTGGACTTCTATTCCCTCCAAATGTATACAATGCATGCTGGGACTATCATGGCCACCTTGGTTTAAGGAGCTAAGTACAGACAGTCAAAAGCCTGAAGCTGAATCAATTCAATCTTCACAGGTTAGTCTATGCTGTATAGATTGAATTGATAAGCAAGTGAGGAGACATTCACTGTTGGTTCTGGGAAAGTAGCCAACATGCCTACAGTGGCCTAGGTAAGAAGCCAGAGGGCACTAGAGCACACTTCCGTTCTTGGCTGGAGCAAAAATCTTGGGTCAAGGCTAGCCTATCCACCCTGCAAGGTGGGGTTTGTGGGGGAGGTACAAAGCATCCTGCTATGCCGGGGAACTGTTGAGTTCACTTGAATCTGGAGGGGATCTGGGACAGGAGTTCAATAAACTGATTTAACCTAAATCAGTTAAGTCTGATACTACATCCATACAGGTCTATCTTAAACTGATTTCAGGCATTTTGAAAGTAGTTTATGCACACTGAACTTCCATTCTGTTACAGATTGGAATCAGTTTCCGATCACTTATACTGTTTTATGTATAATTTCTGTCCGTAGTCTGGAAGAACAGGAAACATTGCCCCACTTCTCTCTCCCCTCCTGGACAGGAGCGGGGAGAAGGAGCAGTGGGGCAATGCTTCTGCTCATAGCCCAGATCAAGGCTAGACCTTCCCTACTAGTCTATGGGTGTCTGTAGGTGTGTGGGACTGCCTGGTCTAACACTCTATAATTATAGCATGACAGAACAGACTCAATTAAATGAGTCTCCTGGAGTATACTAATTAGCAGCTTCAGCATCTCATGTAGTCAGTGTCCTCATGATTCAAAATAGTGGCAAGGGTGTTTTAACTAAAGCTTGTCAAACTGAGCTGCTCTAATTAAAGTGCCCCTACCACTGCCCCAGAGCATATGTGTAGACGCATTATGTAAAAATCAAAATCCTGCAAAATGAAGAAATGTCTAAAAGGGATCTCTCAAGAAAGGAGTAGTAACAAAGCCTGGAACAAAAAGGGATAGGACCTCCTTCCTGTTGCTTTAGCCACTGGGTCTTTGTGGACTATGGGATTACAAAATATTGAGCCCCACTACCATTAGAAGAAACTGAGGATGCTGTCCAACATCTTGCACAATAGAGTATTATTTGCAGGAGAAAAAACCTGTATCTGACAATTGATCAATCTGACAATTGATCTGTATCTGTATTGATCACCTTGAAGGGAAGGCAAAGAATAAGGATATATAATTTTATATGACTTCTAATTAAATCTAATTTCCAAAGAACAGCTTCATTTAGGATTATGTGCATTCTTTTTTGTCCAGGCAACCCCTGCAGAAATCTGATGGTTTTATTCCATGGCTTGATCTTTCCTTGGTCACCATTAATGCTATGAACTTTTCATTATTCAGGCTGGTGCAGGAAACCATATTCATACTCTTCCAGCATAAAACTTCTGTTGGGGATTCCAATACACAGTGTATTACCTCTGCTTTTCTAATCTAAAAGTGCTATCATAGATTCATAAATGTTAGGGACTGGAAGGGATGTAACAGAATCATCGGGTCCAGCCCCACTGTACTTGAACAGGAAAGACTGCTGGGGTCAGGTGACCTCAACAAAATTGACTTGTTTACCTTCTTGGAAGTTGAAAAGGTTACTTCACCTTTGTACCAGCCTGAAAACTGAGGGGGTTTTGCTTTGGTTCAAGACAGACTTCATCATTTCAAGCAGACTGGTGCAAAACTGCAAAAGATTAAGTCAGTGACAAGACAAGAAAAATGAAGTCCTCCTCTTAGCCATAAGCTAAGTGTAGCACAGACATGAGCACTGCTTCCACCACAGTTCCTTGTCAACAGTTACAGCTGCCTTAAGGATACCATGTTCTCTAAAGAAAGGGATAGCAGGATAATACAGTAGAACTGAGAGTAGCAATAGTTTCACTTTACATTAAGGTTCCATTTATAAATGGATTATTCAGGGCCGATAAATGATTAACAGATCCTACTAGCTTATTATATACATGTGCTATTAATAATTACAAACACACCAAGAATGAGCATTTTGACAGCTGTAAGTCATGACTATAAGTAAACATTTTGGCCTTTTTACTGTCAAAAAGAATGGATCAACAATTTAAACTTCCATTAATCATTTTTCAGTAATATATTAACTAGTTCATTATTAACAAAGGGTGAGTGCAGAAACTGACTATATGTGCAAATTTTGATGGCAAGGTTCAGAAGGATCCTGGTATAACTTGCTCTAAGTTCCCAGAAGTTTAAGATGATTCAGGTATACTATGTTTCTAGATTCCTCATATCTTTTTTTTTTTCATTATTTAAATGTGACACTGGTTTAAATAGGGCTCCATGTTGTTTTTCTAACAGCTAAAATTACTTAGTTTTATGTATGAAAAGATACATTTGATGGCAAAAATCAAAATATAATTCAAACAACTCAGCATAACATTACCAAGAATTAAAGATACTATTGTTATGATGAATTGTTCTGCCTTTATCAGCCTTTAATGCTTTCCATGTCCTTGTCTGACAATTCCTATTGTCACACATTTATTCATTCACATGCCTTTGTTAAGTAAAAATCATTTACATTTTTTACCAGCCCTATGCTAGTCTTCAGATCTCTTCTACTGATTTGAAAGTTAATTACCTAGTAAGAGAGACTCATGCTTTTCTGGATTTCTTCTCTTTGAGGCAGAAGAGGTGTGTCTCACAGGAGAGCGATAGGGAAAGTAAAACTTTTGGTAATAGAAAAGAAATCAACGTATGCTACTCATTTTCATTTTCACTAAAATAATTATAAGATACCAGACAGCTTCAAAGTAGCACCATCTAATTCTACAAGTTTAGGATCTGGCCCTGAGTCTTCTTAAATGTGACTGCTCCCAGGCCTAAATTCAGTCCCTTCTGCAAACACTAAATAAAGCCATTTGCACCAAGGACCTCCATGGGAATTCTGATGAATTCCACTCCTCACCCCACCTGATGGCAGAGTATGGTATATCCACATCTCTTCTGTGTACACTATGGCAGCCTGTATACCCACAGATACAGTTCATAGATGAACTAGTTATGTGACTTACCCTTTGTGGGCCATCAGAGATTTTTAGCCCAATAAAGATCACTTCTGGGCACTATGGCTAGGGACAGAAGTTACACGTAAACCACTTGAAGTGATCAGAAACTGGTTTAAACCTGTAACATAATAGAAGCTCAGTGAACATAAATAGTTTCAAAATGGCTGAAACTGGTTTAAGATAAGCCTGCTTGAATGTAGTATCAGATTTAAATGATTTGGCTCAAACCAGTTTATGAAGCTTTTGTCCCAGAGTCCTTCCTGGCTCCAGTTAAATCAGAGTCCCCCAGCATCCCAGCATGCCCACAGGTTGGGTTGTGCTGTCCACTCCTGAGAGCAGGGCTGGCCCTGTCCCTCTGCTCTCTAGCTGGAGCAGTGAGGGCTGGCTGGCAAGGATGCGGGGGAGGGGCCCAGCTGGGGATGCAGCCAAGTCTACGGGGGGGACTGCCCCCCAACCAGGCAAACACCAGCTAGTGTCTGGGGCCAGAGAGGGGGGTTAAACACACCTCCCCCCGCTCAAATTTACTGCTAGCTGCTACTGTGGACTACAAATCGCAGAGGCACCTGGAAACAGGAAGAGGAAGTGATGCGCAAACCTGCACAGTCCTGCTGCTGTAATTCTGGACTGCAAATCCTCAGGGGCAGCAGGAAGAGGAAGTGAACACACAGTTAAAGAGCCATGTACTAGTGTCCCCCTGGCTTCTGGCTACAGCCACTGCAGGCATGTGGCTGCATTTCCCGAATCAAAAGTAAATGTCTGTTCACTTCTGTTTCAATCTTAGACTAACCTGCAAAGACTGAATTGATTCAGCCTTGAGGTTTTTGACTTTCTGTACTTAGCCCATGAGGGAGTTCCTGAGGGTCCCTACATGGTCTGTCTGTGGACATCTCTCCTACTGGAGAATATGGTATCAAGAGTTTCACTTATTCAAACCTTTCATGCCATCCTCTCCTGCCTGGACCCCAGCAATACTTTAAAGAGAAAACTAAAATCTACCATGTAGCTCACTCTGTTTATCAACAATCTTCTTCTCAAGATAACTTAATAAAAAGTCACAAAGACCAGAAAGAGATTCAGACACAGACAACTGAAAAGAGATGTCAAGGGAAATATGTATTTGTAAGGGAAACAAACTGAGACATACACATTGAGAGATCAGCAGATAGAGAGATATACAGGGCTAAAGGAAAGAAAACCAGAGATAAAACTGAATCTGCATTCCAGAAAACAGTACACCTACTAACAATGGAAGATGCACTTTCATAAGTAATATACAATGGGGATAACTGAACCATATCATGTTAGTGTTGATTGTATTGCACAGAGAACTAGATGCACTTGTATTGAATTAACAAATTACAGAGTATCGGTAGATATGTCCCACAAGAGACAGGGTTGATCTTAAGAATGATTGACCACCAGAGGTAAGGGAATAGATGGAAAGTCAAGAAGAGCATATCAGCAGCCCTGAATTGGCACAGACCAGTGGATTCATATTTATCATTGACAGCATAGGACTGATAGGAAGTCACTATAATGCTCTTCTTCAGCTGCTATAAGAAATGTCCTTGGGCCATAGCAATGAGTAGAGAAAAGGAATTGGGGAGGTTGGGAGGAGAGTGGGAGATTAGAAGAAATACCAACCCTTTTTCCCACTCTGTAATAGATTCAATAGGCAAGATTGCATGATTTAATGTGTTAATAAGGAGTTTAGTCATCCTCTAAAATAAAAATCTCCACATATGACAGAGTCTAATTTTTTACTCTAATTAAGCAATTAAGAGATATTAATTATCACTGCTTATAGCTGTTAGCACAGAGCAATGTAAGTGAATTCCCCCCACTGTGGTGGAGAATTAGTTCCAATCGGCATCAAATGTGTTTCTAAACACACAAGTAGGGGTTCTAAGCAAATTGGAAAACCCAGGCAGAAGACTAAACGCTAGGTCAAGTTATACCTGTTACTTGGCAGATTCATCAGGAACAACAAACTCTTAGAAGTCTTTTGTTGTATTCATTATTGTTGAAAATATATTCCCCACTAGTAAACTATGCGTGACTGTGCACATTCATTCAAGCTAACACATTCAAGGCAACCAGGGCCTGGAGGGAAAGATTCTTCTTAACAGTAATATTGATATCAATTCAAAACAAAAGTTAGGAGCTTAAACTGAGACATAAGATAACTAAGTTCTGCCAAAGCTGCAATGTAGAAGATCCTGACTAACCTGCTGCTTAATCCCAGAAACCTTAGCCCAACTGACATGAGAGATTCTGATGTTAAAGTATCCTAAATGCCTGAAAGATCTATTTCTCTGTGTGCAGAGAAGTGCCTTAGTTTTTACTGCAGTACTGAGAAGCTGTGTACCAATCTCATGCCCAAGTTTGATCAGGATCCAGACACTAGACATTATTCTGCCTAGGCACCCTACATGGCTCAAATCAGTCAGACCTTCTGAGAACATGCCTATTGCCTAACATAACTGTCAAGTTTAGGCTTTAAACTAGTGGCAGCGAATGCTTTCTTTTTAAAAAACAACCAGCAGAACAGAGAGTGGTATTCCCAATTTGCATAATGGCAAAGGGCTTGAGTATTTGTCCAGAATCTCAGTTCTGTTCCCTCCTCAGACTAAAACGTTTTAAACCCATATTTCCCATTTATCAGGACACTGCCCTAACCACCAGCCACAGGCTAACTTCTGTGTATAGGGGTGTGGGGAGCAGGTCACTTTCCATCTCTCCTGTTGAATCTGTACATCTGTGAAATGTAGAGTTCAAGGTTCACTGGGTCAGAGAAAGGTAGTATAGGAGGACATGTCATTCTGTAGTCTAATTGCTAAGGTGTTCACATAGGATGAAAGGTGCTGGCTTGTGATCTCTGCTCTCACACCTGTTTCTGTACTCTATCCCTTAACTATATAATGTAAAATATAGAAACAGTCCTGGAGTAGGAGCAAGAACCCAGGACTAACCCACCTTAGATGAGTGACATAGTCACTAAGCTACAGAACCGTGCTCTCTTGCTCATGCTCTCTCTTTGATCCACTGTATCTTTAATTCTATTTTGCTCAGTTGTGGAGCTTCAACAGGCAAGTTGAAGAGTGATCCACTCCGAATTAGCTTACAGCTTGGTGGTTACATCATTATCCCAAGCAGTCAAAATGTTCAGTTTGACTGTCTCAGTTTGAGGAGTGTATGGAACACCTTCTAACCTCCTCTTACCACTAGGCTAAACTATATGAAAGGGCACATGTCCTTCCTTTCCAAAAGAGAAGATTGAACCCTGCTCAGTTCTTTAAAAGGAAGGGCATAGGCAGGAATCCTACCTTCAGGGGACAGTTCTAGTCTGTGTATCTCCAGTGGACTTTCCTGCAGGCCTGCACTGGGGCAGGACTTTCACCCTTATCATTAGCATGCCCTTTTGGCCAGTCGTAGGTGGTTCATGCTGAGCTTGCTGGCATTACACAGCTTCCTCTGTGATGCACTGACTGTTTTGGACCCCATTCTGAAGCTTTCTTCTCTCCATTGCATAGTGAAGCCTAAGTGCCTAACACTGGGTTCAGGATTCCACTCTGATGGCCAGTCACCTGGAAGTTAGACATCTCACAAGCAACTTTTCAGGATCTGAAATAGTTTAATGAATTTATCCCACCATCTTGCTCATACTTCAGGGAAAACGTTCTGAGATACCATGACAGATGCTTTTGTTTGAGACACCTGAGCCCAAAAAAGCAATAAAATAGAGGATCAAAATAGAATCTACTGAAATGTAACAATTATATACATGCAAGGACACCCTTTCCCTGTTTCCCCAGCCCATATTGAACAGGCTACGTAAATTTAAAAACACAAGTTTGGGTCCACATTAGTATCCTAAATACATTAAGATAATACTAGATGGTTTCCCTTAGCTGCAACAACAAGAATTAAGGGGGGAAAATAAACACACAGATGTTCTATTTTTTTAATGTATCCAGCTTGACAGACTTATTGCCAGAAGCATAATTATGGGTGAGAATTGGCAGCTACAGATACAAGTAGTTTCTTTGTCACTATGTATAATATTGTGGGAGAAACCTCAATGTCATTATAAGGATTTTACGAGACGATACCCAGCAAAATCAAAGGCACATTGACAAGTAAATGATGAGGCTGGTGGTATTCTTGTCCAAATTTCACACAAAAAACAATGAGTATAACTGTGTAATTGTGAGATAAGTCAAGATAACTTGTGTATGCTCCCAGAGTACAGCCAGAGCAGTAATCAAGGCATGATACAGGGGCATACGGTTTCCTTTGTTAAAGTAATATACTTAAAGACAGAAGAGAAGTTGAAAGAAGCTTTAATCACCAGGTTTGTGCTCCAAGAGTGGCTCTGACACCCCGTCGTGGTCATACAACCCTTGCCCTGCTCCAGCTGTAGAGTGCCCTCTCCTTCTTACTCCTCTGCCATGCCTTGATATAATTGTTTGATTGGAAGGGATGCTGTCCAGAGTGAGCCCCGGGTCTTTTAGATGCCAGCTAGCTCTTCCTGACTCCTGTCAATCTCCACCTTGCCCTTGCTAGGTGAGCCTTGATGGCCCATCAGTGCCCTTCCCCAGCACACCTGTTAGCCTTAAAGGCTAATCAAGGTCTCCAACAAGGGCTGTGAGAAATTTCACTGGCTGTTTTGATTCGACACTGTTTCGACTCATTCTGAGCTTGAAACAGTGAAATTGAATCGAAATGAAGGGCTTCAAAACATCCTCGAAACAAAAAGCCAGGAGCGAGGTGGTGAGAGACAGGGCAGAACCAGGGCTGTGCTCCCAGCACCAGCCAGGAAAACATCCCTGCCTCTCCCCGTCTCCCACTGTTGGGCTGTAGGAAGCCGATAACAGTGCAGGGGAAGGGAACTGAGCCTGAGCTCAGTTCCTCTCCCCAGTGTTGCGATCGGGTGGGGGGTACTGTAATAGGGTGGGGGGCAGAGAGTCAGCCCAGCTGGGCTGACTTCCCACCCAGCACTGCCATTTGGTTGGGGGTGGCACTCCTGGCACTGCCATTGGGCAGGGGGGCAGAGAGACAGCCCAACTGGTTTGATTCCCCACCACTGGAGCTGCCATCAGGCGGGAGGGCAGAAAGGCAACCCAGCTGTGCTGACTTCCCACCCAGTGCTGCCATTGGGTGGAGGGAAGAAAACCAGCCCAGCTGGGCTGACTCCACACACCCGATGCTGCCATCAGGGGGGGGGGGGGGGGGGGGGGGGGCCAGAGTCAGACCAACTGGGCTGACTCCCTACCCCTGGCACTGCGATTGGGCAGAGGGGTGGATAGACAGCCCAGCTAGGCTGACTTCCCCCCCCCGACACTGCCATCTCGGGGGGGGGG